>NC_073630.1:29715000-30036071 GCF_029407905.1 Bubalus kerabau | reverse complement strand
GAGAAAGCTTGAGAATCTATTTGCTATCGAAGAATTTGAATTACTGGCGTTATTTATAAACTTTATTTTTTTTTTTGGTTTTTGGATTCAAACCTTATTTAGACAAAGTTAATTATTATGCAAATGAAATGATAAAAATGTATTACAGAATGACATAAGACTGAATGAGATGTATGTTTGTTGTAAAGGATATTGCTGCAAAAACAAATTATTTTCTTTTCCTATAAGGGTTGGAAGAAAATATGATTCCACCACGTTGTTAGGTTTGATATTTCTTATTATCCTTAACAACTATGGGCTCTTCATGAAAGGGTGATGCTGAAAAGAATTAGAAACCTGGGAAATGTCTACACAGAAAATAGGTGAAAACTCTATTATCTAGGGTCATAAAGGAAAATGGTTTCAAACATATTGTTTCCTTCAAAAATTTGAAAATGAATCATGGTTTGGCTGAAATACTTGAGCTCTCTCTTCTGATGGGGACTGCCCTTCACTGTGCCTGCCGCAGTCACAACAGAACTGTACAAATAAGGAGGCCGGATTCCACTGTAGTACCCATGGTGCACGTGGGAATAGACACAGGGGCTAAAGGAGCCCGGAACCGCGCCACACCTGGCCTCCGACATCGGTGAAAAATCCTCCCTCGACTTAATAGCAGAACCAGGTCCCTCGACTTCCTCTGTGAATAAGGACAGTGCTACATAACTCTCATGTCCTAGTTCATGCTTCATACACCTATACGGTGTGTGTGCATGTGGGTGTGTGTGAACTAAAACTTCTCCCCGAACTCCCCGTTCCATGGGAAAAAGAAAGAAATGGCTAAGGTTTGCAGTTTGTCAAAAGCTTTGAAGAGATGGCTTTAGCAGACTTGATTTCTGGAGGCTTGCACCGCCCCTCCACCCCTTTCGGAAGGACCTGGTGGGTCAGCCTAATTTGCTTCATGCACACCAATTATTAATACAAGCCTCTACCTGTGCCTACTTCCTTTCATTTATACAATTTCAAGGATGCCCAGTCAGCGTGCGTGCTCCAGGCAGGACATAGAACCATTCATGCATGGGAACTCGAGCTTTATTCTCTCCCCAGGAGGCTCCTGGCATGCTGTGGCCACAGCCCAGGGAAGACTATCTTTTAGCCCTCAGCAGCTATTTAGAATCATTCAGAAAGAAACTGCTAAGCCTCATCAATAGAGGTAATTTAGCCAGTGGCTCTAAAAATGCTAAGTTACAGTCCCAGTCTCAACTGAGAACATTTATGTTATAGGAGAACTGAAATGTATTCAGTGTACTCTTGATGATGTTACAATCTCTAATTTAGCCCCAGCATCATTAACTGCATAACGGTATCTATTAAAATAAATTAAGATAGTTTACTTTTCAATCATTTTTGTCACAGCAAGAAGAGAGGATTAACTAATTTCCACAATTCAAACCTATGTCAAAAGGTCTTCCAGTTGCTTGGGAAGAAAAAAATCCAATAAAATATGGAAATCTGACAATGTACGAATTTCTCTGTGTCACTTGTAACTGCAAATTCCCCCATTGAAGGGTCTGTGCCTTATTTTCCCTTGTTCCTCTAGCACGACCATAGTGCTTGGCATTTAGTGGATTGATTGAATAAAAATTCATATAAAGATAAACTTTTAAAATCAAATATTATATGCCTGCTACTATCCAGGATGGAGTTTAGAATAATAGCTAAAAAGTTCAGGTTCTGGAATCTGAAAGACCTGAATTTATATTTCAGTACTCCCACTTTCTAGCTGTGTGATCTTGGGCAAGTCATTCACTCTGTCTGTCTCAGTTTCCACAACTGTATAATGGGGGTAACAATAGTACCTATTAACGCTCACGAAACAAAAGGCACAGGACTGTCTAACTGTCAGAGCACCGTAAGTGTTAGCTGTTCAAAGAGCATACCCTTTAATAGGAGAAGTAAGATACCAAGTGGAGAAGGCAATGGCACCCCACTTCAGTACTCTTGCCTGGAAAGTCCCATGGACGGAGGAGCCTGGTAGGCTGCAGTCCATGGGGTTGCTAAGAGTCGGATATGACTGAGCAACTTCACTTTCACTTTTCACTCTCATCCATTGGAGAAGGAAATGGCAACCCACTCCAGTATTCTTGCCTGGAGAATCCCAGGGACAGAGGAGCCTAGTGGGCTGCCGTCTATGGGGTCACACAGAGTCGGACACGACTGAAGCGACTTAGCAGCAGTAGCAGCAGCAAGATACCAAGAACCATAGTTGAAGGCAGAATATAATGTTATAAAATAATTAAAGAAATGATCTGTGGCTATTCAGAAGAAATAAAGTTCCTATCTGCTGTGAGAAAACAGGCAGGTCTTTGAAAGAAATGAAAGCTCTAAAAGCCTGGATGGGATTTCAACAAGTGAAGTGGGCAGGAGGGCAGCCAGACTGGGTGGATAGCAGGAACAAGAATCTCTGAGGAGATCAGGAGCCTGGAGCAGTAGGAGGGAGGTCACAAGGACCATGGCTTCCCAGGTGGCTCAGTCAGTAAAGAATCTGCCTGCAATGCAGGAGGCACAGAAGATGTAGGTTCGATACCTGTGTCAGGAAGATTCTCCTGGAGGAGGAAATGGCACCTACCCCAATATTCTTGCCTGAAAAATTCTATGGACAGAGAAGCCTGGAGGGCTACAACCCGTGGACTCACAAAGAGTCAGACATAACTGAGCACACACACGCACACAGGGGCCATGGATCCCTCCAGTGGCTGAGCCAGGGGCTTGGATTCCCACGTCTAACTGGGCCTCGATTTGGTCAAGATGAGATGTCATTATCTTTGGTGGAGCAAAATTGAAGTTTTGAAGTTGGGTCAGATCCTGCTGGGACTGCTTGAGTCCTCCAAGTGCTGTATTTCTTCCTCTGGCATTTCAGCAGCCCTTTGTTTACATAGCCACTGTAATCCTTAAAGTTCTGTGACTTGATTCGTAAAGTTTCTTTGGCCTTATTACAGAAAATGTAGGAAATTGTGATTCATGGAAATTCTATGGTAGCTTATCACGAACAATGTCTGGAAAGGTGAGTTATAGGAAATCCATAGCCTTTTAGGCAACATATGGGCTTCCCCGCTGGCTCAAGTGATAAAGAATCTGCCTGCAATGTAGGAGACACAGGAAATGCAGTTCGATCCCTGGATCAGGAAGATCCCCTGGAGAAGTAAATGACAACCCACTCCACTATTCTTGCCTGGGAAATCCCATGGACAGAGGGGCCTGGCAGGTTACAGTCCATGGGGTCTCAAAGAGTCAGACATAACTGAGTGTCCACTCACTAGGCAACATACTTTGCATAATTGCTCCATACTTCTAATAATTTTTGAGTCTCTATTGAATATAGATAATATTTTTATTATTGTTATAGTACATGTTATTGAAACTGTATTCCTGCAAACATAACTAAAATAAAGTTAGAAGTATGATTTTAAAAACTGTTAAAACATCACTGGTTAAAAACTATGATGATAGATTAAGATCACAGCAGACATTCTACTAATTGAACTTATTAAAGATAGTCTACTGGGTATATCACAAATGTAATGTGGAAAGAATAAAAAATTAATCTGACAAAGAAATGGAAAACACTGTTCTGTGGCCCTCTCATATCCTCACTTTCCTCCTGAACAGATTAGATGTCTTGTTCGATCATTACACTCCTGCTCTTGTTTGATCATTGCACTCCTGCTCTTGTTTGTGTACACCTCTAACTCCCTCTCTCCCCCTGTCTTGCCCTGGGGAGACCACAAACCTACTTAAATTCAAGTCACCCTCCACTCTGCGCCTGCGCCTGCCGAGCTGAAGGTGTATGGAGGAAAACAACCCTGCTAACTGGCCTCATTTTAAATTCTCAACCACTAATCTTGAGGATGCACAGTGCTATCCACATCTGTGATCCAGTCACTGTCTAACTTTCTTAGCTGTTTCAGATTTTTTCCTTACTCAATTTTCTAGCATCTCCTTCACACTTAATGTTGTTAAAAAGTATTGTTCGTTGTTTCTCTGAGAAAATAGAAGCCATCAGAATAGAATTCTATGCACTCCCACCACCAAATCTGATAGTTTACTCAGATCTTTCCTCGTGCTACAAGAAACGAACTGTTCCTTCCTTGTGCAGCTGAACCAATCCCCTCTGCCTTGCTCAAGGTCATTGCTCTTCAATTGTTGTTTCTCTTCTACATCATCGATTTTTCCTCTCCATTAAATAATTCTGTTAACACAAATGAAGCCATAATATCATCCATCTCAGGGGAAAAAAATTTCCTTGACTCTGTATCTTTCTCTAGACACTGTTGCATTTCGCTTCCACTGTCCACAGCAAAACTCCTAGGAAGAGTTGTCCATAACTAAACAAGATATTAATATCTGCCACTCCGCTGAATCCTTCTTGTTCGGGTCACTGATTATCTTCACTATGAAAAATTCAGGGATCAGGGTTCTGTTCAAATGTTACTAGATCATATTTAACAGAGCCGATTGCTCTCTTCTTGTTGGAACACTTTTATTGCTTATCTCTTTGGTGGGTATCTCTCTTTCAAGGTGCTCTTCCAATCTCACTGGCCTCTCCTCAGCCTGGCTAGCGCGTTTACTTCTTGGTCTCTAAATGTTGTGCTCAAAGGCTCAGTCCTTGGACCTTTTTTCTTCCTTATTTACATTCACTTGCTAGGTGATTGCATGTAATCTCATGGTTTTAATATCATCTGTATGTCAAAGGTTCCCAGATTCATATCTGCAGCCTAGACTTCTCCTTTACTCTGGACTTGTATTTCTAAGTATCTACTCAACATCCCTACATGGCTGTTTCACAGATATCACAAACCATATGTCCAAAACCAAATTCTCCAACCCTGCTCCTCTTTAGTCTTCTCCACAACAGTAAATGACATCGCCATTCCTTTAGTTGCTCCAGGCAAATCTTGGAGTCACTCCTGACTCCTCTTTTTCCTCACACCCTGCATTCAATCGATCTAAAAATCTTATACCACTTTCTTCACAATATTCAGTTCAGTTCAGTAACTCATTCAGGTCCGACTCTTGGCAACCCCATGGACTGCAGCACACCAGGCCTCTTTGTCCATTGCCAACTCCCAGAGTTTACTCCAACTCATGTCCATTGAGTCGGTGATGCCATCCAACCATCTCATCCTCTGTTGTCCCCCTCCCCTCCTGCCTTCATTCTTTCCCAGGATCAGGGTCTTTTCAAATGAGTCAGTTCTTTGCATCAGGTGGCCAAAGTATTGGAATTTCAGCTTCAGCATCAGTCCTTCCAATGTACATTCAGGACTGATTTCCTTTAGGATGGACTGGTTGGATCTCCTTGCAGTCCAAGGGACTCTCAAGAGTCTTCTCCAACATCACAGTTCAAAAGCATCAATTTTTCAGCACTCAGCTTTCTTCACAGTCCAACTCTTACATCCATACATGACTTCTGTAAAAACCATAGCTTTGACTAGATGAACCTTTGTTGGCAAAGTAATGTCTCTGCTTTTTAATATACTATCTAGGTTGGTCATAACTTTTTTTTCCAAGGAGCAAGAGTCTTTTAATTTCATGGTTGCAGTCACCATCTGCAGTGATTTTGGAGCCTCCCAAAATAAAGTCTGTCACTGTTTCCACTGTTTCTCCATCTATTTGCCATGAAGTGACGGGACCAGATGCCATGATCTTAGTTTTCTGAATGTTGCGTTTTAAGCCAACTTTTCACTCTTCCTCTTTCACTTTCATCAAGAGGCTCTTTAGTTCTTCTTGGCTTTCTGCCATAAGGGTGGTGTCATCTTCGTATTTGAGGTTATTGATATTTCTCCCGGCAATCTTGATTCCAGCTTGTGCTTCATCCAGTCCAGGATTTCTCATGATGTACTCTGCATATAAGTTAAATAAGCAGGGTGACAATATACAGCCTTGACATACTTCTTTGTCAATTTGGAACCAGTCTGTTGTTCCATTTCCATTTCTAACTGTTGCTTCCTGACCTGCATACAGATTTCTTAGGAGGCAGGTCAGGTGGTCTGGTATTCCCATCTCTAAGAATTTTCCACAGTTTGTTTTGATCCACACAGTCAAAGGCTTTGGCATAGTCAATAAATCAGAAGTAGATGTTTTACTGGAACTCTCTTCCTTTTTTGATGATCCAGCGTATGTTGGCAATTTGATCTCTGGTTCCTCTGTCTTTTATAAATCCAGCTTGAACATCTAGAAGTTCATGGTTCATGTACTGTTGAAGCCTGGCTTGAAGAATTTTGGGCATTACTTTACTAGCGTGTGAGATGAGTGCAATTGTGCGGTAGTTTGAGACACTGCCTTTGGCACTGCCTTTCTTTGAGATTGGAATGAAAACTAACCTTTTCCAGTCCTGTGGCCACTGCTGAGTTTTCCAAATTTGCTGCCATATTGGGTGCAGCACTTTCACAGCACCATCTTTTAGGATTTGAAATAGCTCAACTGGAATTCCATTACCTCCACTAGCTTTGTTCATAGTGATGCTTCCTAAGGCCCACTGGACTTTGCAGTCCAGGATATTTGGCTCTAGGTTAATGATCACACCTTCGTGATTATCTGGGTCGTGAAGTTCTTTTTTGTATAGTTCGTCTGTGTATCTTGCCACCTCTTCTTAATATCTTCTGCTTCTGTTAGGTCCATAACATTTCTGTCCTTTATTGTGCCCATCTTTGGATGAAATGTTCCCTTGGTATCTCTAATTTTCTGGAAGAGATCGCTAGACTTTCCCATTCTGTTGTTTTCCTCTATGTCTTTGCACTGATCACTGAGGAAGGCTTTCTTAGCTATTCTTGCTATTCTTTGGAACTTTGCATTCAAATGGGTATATCTTTCTTTTTCTCTTTTGCCTTTTGCTTCTCTTCTATCCACCGCTATTTGTAAGGCCTCCTCAGACAACCATTTTGCCTTTTTGCATTTCTTTTCCTTGGGGGTGGTCTTGATCCCTGTCTCCTGTATAATGTCAGGAACCTCCGTCCATAGTTCTTCAGGCATTCTGCCTATCAGATCTAATCCCTTGAATCTATTTGTCACTTCCACTGTATAATCGTAAGGGATTTGATTTAGGTCATACCTGAATGATCTAGTGGTTTTCCCTACTTTCTTCAATTTAAGTCTGAATTTGGCAATAAGGAGTTCATGGTCTGTGCCACAGTCAGCTCCCAGTCTTGTTTTTGCTAACTGTATAGAACTTCTCCATCTTTGTCTGCAAAGCATATAATCAGTCTGATTTTGGTGTTGACCATCTGGTGATGTCCATGTGTAGAGTCTTGTGCTGTGTTGTTGGAAGAGGGTGTTTGCTATGACCAGTGCGTTCTCTTGGCAGAACTCGATTATCCTTTGCCCTGCTTCATTCTGTACTCCAAGGCCAAATTTACATGTTACTCCAGGTATTTCTTAACTTCCTACTTTTGCATTCCAGTCCCCTATAATGAAAAGGACATCTTTTCTGGTTGTTAGTTCTAGAAGGTCTTGTAGATCTTCACAGAACCGTTCAGCTTCAGCTTCTTCAGCATTACTGGTTGGGGCATAGACTTGCATTACTGTGATATTGAATGTTTTGCTTTGGAAATGAACAGAGATCATTCTATCATTTTTGAGATTATATCCAAGTACTACATTTCACACTCTTTTGTTGACTATGATGGCAACTTCCCAATATATGCAGTATCTAATCATTTTGTCTCCTCTACTGCTCTCCTGGGCCATCCCATCATTTACCTTTTATTTGGATTCTAACTTCCCTCCATGCTTACACTCTTGCCTTCTTACACTCTTTTCCCCACAGTAAATGCAGTTCCTTTCAAATATAATTAGGTTATGTCACTTCTCTGTAAAAAACCTGCTCTCAATGGCTTTCTACCTCACCCCAACTAAAAGCCAAGTTCTTATCACAACCTACAAAGTTCTACATGACCTGGCTCTTCCACCTCTATGACTGCATCCCTGCCTGTTTCCTATCGCTCCCTTGCATCCAGACCCTGGACTGGAAGATCCTATCTCTTTAGTGGGCATTCCTCTTGCTCTTCATTTTCTGTCTTTTCCTCTTTCCTTCAATGATGACCCTATACAACAGGGCCCTCTTACTCTGTCCTCCTTATCTTCATATATTTTTCTTCTTAACCATTATCACTACTGGGTGGATTATTTATAAACATTTTCCTACAGTCTGTCTCCCCCTACAAACAGCTGAGTCTTTGTTGGCATGGACTTTTTTATTTCTCATATTTACTTTTCCTAGTATTTGAAAAATGCCTAACACACAGGAGTGGCTTACAAATATTGATTCATTGAATAAATGAGCTATCAACCACAGTTTTCCCACCTTCATCCCACACCCAGACAACTTCTACTTCAGAGCGCTTTGAGATTTAGGGCTTTAGCACACCTCCATTTTCTGCCCCTGAGCACCCAAATGTATTATTTGCGTCTAGCCTCACTTCTTTTCTCCTCTTCTCAGAGTGATGTCTCTTCTCCTTGCCCTGATTCTCTGACACCACCTCTTTTTGTGTTCTCTTATATTGATATATGGTGCTCTAAAAGCCTTTTGTTTCCTCTCAGCTAAGAGTTTTCTTTCAGTTTGCAAACATTGTCAGATCCTTCCCTTCTACTGCAAAAACAAATAAAGAACAAAACTTCTAATCTACAGCCCTTTTAGCTTCTATCCTGTTTCTCTTCTTCCCTTTATACACAACTACTCAAAAGAATTGTCGACTGAGATTGATGAAGAGTTGGTACACATGCTTTCCACTTTTTGCCTTTTATATACATTGCTGATTAATCCCAGTGCCATTTTCAAAGTCTATAACCCGGCCTCAAAGCCTTCTCTTCACACATTATCCCAAGTGGCCATTCACAATTAGAGTTGCCACTTGGGATGACACCTGCTTGCCACTTCTGGAGCTTATCCTTAACTTTCTCACCTCACTGCTCAAACAATTACATTTCATATTCTTACTTCCTGTGGGTTAAATGCAATGGACTCTTTGCAGTCTTCATTTAATTCTCTTTTTGAAATTCTCTCCAATATTGGCTTTATCAAACTCATGTTTGTTGCTATTGTTTTTCATTCTCTTCCTCCTCAGTTACCTTCTGGGGACTCTATTCCTCTCTTCCCCATAAAATGTTTATTTTTGTCTACACAAGGATTCTTAACCTGGGATGAAAGATTTGCTAGAGAATCCACGGATGGACTTAAAATGTGTGTTTTGTGTGTGCTGGATATTAAGTGTTTGGTGTATGGATATGTCTAGCTAGAGCAGCTATATCTTTTATCCAGTTCAAAGGAGAGTGAAGAATGACCGCTACTTGCTTCCTCTGGATTGTTGTTCAGTCGCTCAGTTGTGTCTGACATTTTTGCGATCCTGTGGACACGCCAGGCTTTCCTGTCCTTGGCTGTCTCCTGAGGTTTGCTCAGACTCATGTCTGTTGAGTCAGTGAAGCCATCCAACCATCTTATCCTCTGTCTCCCTCTTCTCCTCTTGCCCTCAGTCTTTTCCAGTATCACAGGTTTTCCAGTGAGTCAGCTCTTCACATCCAGTGGCCAAAGTATTGGAACTCAGCTTCATCTTCCAGTGAATATTCAGGGTTGATCTCCTTTAGGATTGACTGGTTGAATCTCCTTGCAGTCCAAGGGACTCTCAAGAGTCTTCTCCAATACCACAGTTCAAAAGCATCAATTCTTCGGCACTCAGCCTTCTTTATAGTCCAACTTTCACATTCATACATGACTACTGGAAAAACCATAGACTTCCCTGGTGGCTTAGATGGTAAAGCGTCTGCCTACAATGCGGGAGACCCGGGTTTGATCCCTGGGTCGGAAAAATCCTCTGGAGAAGGAAATGGCAACCCACTCCAGTATTCTGGCCTGGAGAATCCCCTGGATGGAGGAGACTGGTTGGCTACAGTCCATGGGGTCTCAAAGAGTCAGACACGACTGAGGGACTTCACTGGAAAAACCATAACTTTGACTAGATGGACCTTTGTCAGCAAAGTAGTGCCTCTGCTTTTGAATATGCTCTAGGTTTGTCATAGCTTTTCTTTTTTTTGAAGTTGTGTGATTGGGAATGTTACCCAGCCTCTCTGAAACTTGGTTTGTTCAACTACAAATGATGGAAATGACCCCTAATTTGTAGGCTTATTGTAACAGAAATGTCATTCTTGGAGCTCTTGGTGTCTTGTGGGAGTACGTAAGTTATAGTTGTTATGATACAGCCCCAAAGACCTTGGTCCCTAAAGTACACAAGCTTCTGGGCTTGCAGAGCCTCTCTGCCTGAATTTTGAAATAGGTTTCCATTTTTAGGGCTCTGTCTCATTGGAGCAAAAAAGCATTATGTGACTCATGTATTATCAATTAGTTGACTCTGCTTTAATTAATTTATTAATGCAAACATGTAAGGCAGCTGCAGAGAGCACGAAGTCCATTTTTTGCACAATATTTAGAAAATTGGGCATTTACATAAATTTAATCAGACTGAGAGATGTTTACAAATTGGCTTCTCATATTATCTGGCACAATCAAAATAGCACACTTTTAAAGATGTAATAAAATTGGAAGAAGCCAAATTATTCATTATATACAATTTAAGAAAAATTTGTTAGGCAGTAGAAATTGCCTTTGTATTCTTTAAAAAGCATGTATTTTCAAAACAGTGGAAGCTGAGCAGGTGTCTCGACTCACATATATTCTATGTGTTTATTGTATCCTATTAAACGTATGTTTGTAAACTTGTCATTTATTTACATCTTCCAGATTCCATGCCAGTTGCTGAAAAAACTTGGAGATGTAGTTTGTTTTAGAAGTTTGATATACATTTATGTCCAAAATTATACATCTTTAAATGGCTTTATAAAATAATACAGCTAAATCCCCAAGCCCAAATATTTTGGTCTGCAAAATTGCAGTTTCCCAACAAACTCAGCTGAGCAGGGATCTCCAGTCTACATGAACCGTGGCCTTCTATAGTTGGTTCTTGACTCTAGAACTCTCCTACCCGTGTCTGTGACAGCCGCATTCCTAGAAATGAGGTGGTGCTTACGTAGAAGGTGAATTCAAAACCCTTATTTATTGAATTTTAAAGAATAGTTTGAAGAATCTTTCAAATTCTTCCAAGTAATTAAAAACACCCTTAATTGAGAAACTTGGAAAATGGAATTCAAATCACTGACCTAGATCTTTGAGTGAATGAATGTACTATGGAAAAAATTTGGTTCTGTTTAAAAATTTCTGCAGTGAATTAGGTATCATGCTCAATATTTTTATGATCAAGACATGGGGCTAGAAAAATGTTGGGAAGTATAGAAAAGTCTCAGGATAGAAAGAATTACTCATAATTCCACCACCAAGAAATAACTACCATTTTCATGTATTCTTCCTCTCTTCCTTCCTCTCTTCCTATCTTCTCCTCCCTCACCTCCTTTCTTGTTTCCTTCATTTTCTCTTTCTTTATTTCCTTCCTTCTTTCTTCATATAGATATATTTACAAATATATGTCTGAATAAATACATATATGTATATACATGTAGAATTATACCCCAGAAAAATATATAATCTGCATTTTATATAATACAATATGAATAAATAAAATATATGAATTGTATAGTTGGAATAACACTGCCTTATCATTGTTGTATCATAAGGAATTAATTGTGCGTGCTAAGTTGCTTCAGTCATGTCTGTCTCTTTGCGGATCCTATGGACTGTAGCCAACCCAACTCCTCTACCCATGGGATTCTCCAGGCAAGAATACTGGAGTGGATTGCCATGCCCTCCTCCAGGGGAACTTCCCCACCCGGGATGGAACCCTCATCTCTTACGTCTCCTGCATTGCAGGCAGGTTCTTTACCACTAGCACCTCCTGGGAAGTCCTAAGGACTAATCATATATAGTCAAATATTTGTATAGAAATAAGTAGACACTGTTTATAATAGCAAAAATTTGAATCAACCTCAGTGGAATATTAAGCATTCAATACATTTAAATATTGTAAAATAATGCATAAATAAAATCCTTATCTTTCTTATGCTCTGTATGTGAAACTTTTAATGACAAAAAATGCAGCTGATAAAATTCTTTACTTTCTTATGTTCCCACTGTGACCATTTAATCATAAGATAAACATAGCATGGTGTTAGAAAAATAATAATGTTTTAAAATTACTGTGGGAAGGACTTAATCTGCTTAAGTATGAGTAAATCTTTAAATAAATCATGTTATTTATTTATAAAAGGTAAACATCATGGAAGAAATCTTCAAAGTTGTGCATGAATTTTGTTTCCTTTACATTGAACCCAACAAAACCATCTCCATGTTCACTCTCACTTTCTCTCTTTTCTCTTTCAAATGAACAAGAAAGACATATCCACCAGGCTTGAGTCTATAGCTATTTATTTTCCTCTTGCGTAGAGTATGACTTTTCCTTCCCAGAATTAAAACCATGGAGGATTAAGTATTTTTCAAAAGAAAAGCTTAAATTGAAATACTCTTATCTAAGTAATATTATGTGACTGTGACTAAGGTAAGAATTATTAATATCTATCCTGCAGGGTAACGCAACAGGCAGTATAAATTATGAATAAGGTTTGTTTCAGCCAAGTGTGTAAGAGTCCTTGGAAGCATGAGTAGTTTACAGACACTGCGAGAATAGGCAGTCTTTGCAAAGCCATTTCTTAATGCACATAATCTGTATTGCTTTATTTCTTCAATTGTTTTTCTCTGTAGTTCATCATTCCCATGTTAATTTGTTTTTAAAATTAATAGACACTTTTTTATCTAAATTTGAATTAGTCGAATGAATTGTTGGTGTTGGTTTTATAGCCCACTTTGAATTGCCATGCTACAATGGTATAGCATTTTATAATTTGCAAAGTCATTTGATATAATATTCTCACATTAATTAGATACAGAGGCTTAATCAAACTAGGGAGTGATTTTTCTTCAAGATATCAGACTCATGCTTTTTGTCCTAAGGCGTATAGGTAGGTGTTTAAACTTCCTCTGACACCCTTGCAGGCTTCTGCCTTAGCTCCATCTCTAGCATCTGAAGAAGATTCCAGTGAGGGAAGAGACTTCCTCTTCAACATAGATGTGTTTATTTGCATAAGCAGAAGCCAAGAGATTAAGAAGTTATATTTTGAAAATACAACTCTGAAATGTAAGGATAGCCGACTCTCTAATGGTTCTCTAAAAATACTGTAACCAATTTGAGGACCAATCCAAAATTCTCACCTTTCAGCAATTCAGTGATTGTCAGGGATTAAATGTGAATAGACTCACAGGATGAGCAAGATTCCTGCTTCCTGGGGCTGCAAATGTAGAGTACACATATTCTGCTTACTGGCACAGGCTTTAGGTCAAACTGCAACTCAGGAAAGGTTAAGGGATCCACTGAGATGGTTCTACATGAGTGCGTGCGTGTGCGTGCAGTTGCTTCAGTCGTGTCTGACTCTGTGCGACCCTAGGGACTGCAGCCTGCCAGGCTTCTGTGTCCACGGTATACTCCAGGCAAGAATACTGGCATGGGTTGCCGTGCCCAGCTCCAGGGGATCTTCCCGACCCAGATATTGAATTCTCGTCTCTTAAGTCTGCCTGCATGGGCAGGCAGATTCTTAACCGCTAGTGCCACCTGGGAAGCTTGATGGTTCCTATGATAGGATTCCAACTCTCAGAATGGCTGCCACCAGAATAATCCTGTTGCCAGCTGAGACAATCTGAAGCTTTACCTGCATGCTTGCTTCATGTGCTTTTTTCTCCTGAAAAGAAAAATAAACTTGACATCTGAATATGTGGATTTGAACCTTTTCGAGAGGTGATGAAGTTACGATGAGTGAGTGAGTGAAGTCCCTCAGTCGTGTCCGACTCTTTGCGACCCCGTGGACCGTAGCCTACCAGGCTTCTCTGTGCATGGGATTCTCCAGGCAAGAATACTGGAGTGGGTTACCATTTCCTTCTCCAGGGGATCTTCCCAACCCAGGGATCGAACCCGGGTCTCCAGAGTTGGAGACAGACGCTTTAACCTCAGAGCCATTACGATAATCATCTTCAAATGATCTTTTTAGACTGCAAAGGTTCGAAAGTGCAAAAGCATAGAAATGATTATTTTAAAGCTTTTTTTTTCCAGTTCAAGACAGTGAAATAAACTGAATCTGAGTATACTAACAGTGATAGTCAAGCTTAGGTTTCTTAATGCTGAGATTCTAAGTTAAGTGCAATTACCTTGAAGCAGAGGGAACACCTTTTAGAGGTTCATGGACAATCATCCTCAAGTTTTTAAAACTGAAAGTAATTTTATTTAAAACTAATCACTGTAAAAATGTATGTGGGTCTGATATCCTAATCAGTATTTCAAAATAAGATGGAATGTGAAAGTACAAATTTTGTGTGCCTGTCTGTGCATGTACTAACGGAAAAATGGCATTTGTCCCATCTGAAAAAGAACAACCCAGAATCACCAGCCATGAAAAAGTATCATGTGGTGAAACTAATTGCCTCAGTCAAAAATCTAAATAACTTGGTTGATTTAGAAAAGGGTGTTAGTACTTTCTGGCAACCATAGCTGTGATAACAGCCTGGCAAAAACTGGTTAATACTGCTCTTTAATTGCCTAAAGTAACAATACATACTCCAGCGATATGTCTTCTCATTTATCACGTTCCATCTTGGTTTACTTGCCTCACGAAACTTTTAACTTGTTTTGAAGACTTTTCTGTCAAGCATCAGCTACTGGCTGATTGTTTTCCGCCATGCTGTTCTGATTACCACGTTTTCAAGTCAGCTTTTCCTGCTGTTTCTTTTTCTTCACGCTGGTGCCTTAGCTGCCTTGAGGGCATTGCACTGAGCTGTTGACGTACAGTAAATCAGCAACTCCATTCTCCATCTTTAAATGTCTGGCCTAAACTTAAGTATTTCTGTGATTTAACTACTTCTCTTGGCATGGCTCCTGATTATGCTAGATTGTACTCTTTGGGGTTTTTATTTATAGAAACATTTTTGATGATTCGCTTGGGGGGAAAAGGTCCTTTTCAGCCATTTTTAAAGATTCAACTTGAAAGTTTTATTTGCCTACCTTCATCATAATTTTTAACTCCTCAGAGTGCATTTTAGAAAACCAAAAGAAATTCACTTTCATTTTTGATTGCTAATAATATTCACTACCTATAAGTTAGAATAGACTTGAAAATGATCCGCTAGTATATGAAAACACTTGTACTACACAGTGGCAACAAAGAAATTCTGAGATACTTCTTTGGATGATTTGTCTGTGAAGAAGTCTTCGTCACATAGTGTCTTGGATCACCAAGGATATTTCCAAGATGCTCTTCTTGGGCTCTTGTCTACTCTCTATGCTCTGCTCTCCATGGGGGAACTTAACACTTCCACACCCTCTGAAACCTCTCCTCCAACACTTCGCTCACTTAGCCAGATGGCTTTGTACCATGACTGCCAGATTCCAGCTGCTAGACTGCTTTCTTATAGGTGTTCACTAGGAGACACCTGGTATTCTACGTGTCTCCAGGTGAATAGCTTGTTGCATCACACTGAGTTAAGGAGACTTGGTGCAGGCAGCCCTGGAATCCTGTGTATGATTTGTAAGACTTGCATTGTGTAAGCCATGTTTTAGGGAGGTTGCCAAATTTGCCGTTTAGTTTGCGTTGTTTTTCTGGGAATCCTCTCTGTCAACCCACTCCTATCTCTCTTTTTCACATTCCCCACCTTGCACATATACACATACATATACACACAGCAAACACACCTCAGATTCATATCTGACATTAGGGTAATCTGAGTTCCCTGGTGCTGTATATGTTCCAGTGCCTATATAAAAGTCAACTTTTTATCTTTACCATCATTTACTATTTGTTCTCACTATCACTCATAAAAAGTTTATAATGCAATGTATATTTGTGTTGTTTATACAAACATTGTGCTATAAGTCATTTGTTAAATGTAATGGCAAAAATGCTAGTTTTTAAAGATAGGCAAGAAAAGCCTGTAATTTGTAAAACAACCATAGGTATGAAAAAATCTCAGCAATGATGCTAAAATATATTCCTTTGAAGAAATTCTTTCTGATTTTAGAGATGTCTACATTTTAGCCTTTACAAAAAGAAAAAAAAAACTATATAAGAGAGGTAATTTATTCTGAGGTTCTATAAAAGGTTCATGGTCACATTTCAGAGTATGCATTAGCTTAAAAGTTTGGAAAGATCAAAAACGTAAAGCATCTAGAGGAAGAGTGATAATGCAAGAGCTTGTGGAAGATCCATATTTATATGTAGATGAACAGGTTCTCCATGCTTAGAGCTGATGTTAAAGCTGTTTGCTACCCTCAAGAACCTTTGCTGACCCAGTTTCTGTACAGGTATCAGTTAGGAGGCTGGGTGCCCTCTGGCCCTAGGTCTTCATCTGGAAGCAGAGAGAAGCTGTTGCAGTCTGGGAGTACCTGGGGAGTTTAGTGCCCACTCAAGTTAAGCATGCTCTGGGACCATGCTGATCTCAGTTAAGTCTGCGTACAGCTCTGAGTTTAAACTTCCAGAGTGAAAGGCAAAATGGCCTGCTGCAAAACATTTGAACTTTGGAATCAGTTTGGATTTAAAGTCTGCCCTTTTCGCCTATAGACTGTGTGATTTTTTAGCTTATTTCTATGAGTCTGTGATCTCCTGGTGGTTCAGACCATAAAGCATCTGCCCGCAATGCGGGAGACCAGGGTTCGATCCCTGGGTCAGGAAGATCCCCTGGAGAAGGAAATGGCAACCCACTCTAGTACTCTTGCCTAGAAAATTCCATGGATGGAGGAGCCTGGTGGGCTACAGTCCATGAGGTTGCAAAGAGTCGGATGCGACTGAGCGACTTCACTTTTCTATGAGTCTCAGTTTCTTCATTTATAAAAGGCAGGACAGTTATAATAAATGGAATAACACATCCAAATTTGCCTGGGACTATAAGGAATGAATGACTGGTATTCTCTTATCCCTCTGCATCACTAGAGTCAGGGGTGGGGTGAGTCACATCCACAGTAGCTTGGTATAACTTCCCTTCCTGGTTTGATAGATGAAATCTAGACAGAGCTCTTGGATCTGTTCTATCACCAGTCAGTTAGAGAACATGTGCCTAGAGGAATTCCAAGTCTGAAGAGAAGCTGAAAGAGAAAGAAAGAAAGCCTTCTTTGGGAATTGTATTAGCTCCTTGTTTTTTTTGTGTAATACTCAGTGGCATACAGGTGATATAATGAGATTATACATTATTTGCTTTTTAAGATTCCCTAATTCAGTGTGAACTTTTTCTTTCATCTCATCTATACAAAATCCAATTGGAGATTTGAAGAAGGTGATATATAATCAATACTTTTATTCACAGGTGATTTTCCTTTAGTAAGAAGCACTTGCAATTATGCTGTTCTGAAATTTTTATTAGTTTAAGCAACAAGAAAGTGACGTTCAAAATAAATCTGATTGACCAGAGGTTACATAATCTTGTTTGTATGAGGAGTTATGATGCACTTTAATTGAGCCAAAGACCTCTCATATTCTTTTAAAATGCCCTTAGGTTGGATTATGCAGAGTAAAAGATAGATGTTTATTTTTTAATAGACTTAAAATATTATTGAAACAATGAGAAATGTAAAGAGTTGGTGAATTCTAAAATTAAACAGCTGCCTCTTTTTTCTTCTCTCTGTGCCATCTCTGAATATGTAGCTGATAATAATAATGTTCTAGAAGATCCTCCCTTTATGTAACCGATTCATTATTATCATGTGAGATGTATTTCACCCTTTGCCTTTTCTTTCTCCATTTTAATTCTAGAGCATAGTAAAACTCTTGAGTCATTTTGGAGTTACCTATAACAGATCATAACATCAAGATTTTAGATAAATAGCATAGAGTAAAAATATTAAGAAATAACTTTATTAAAACACAAAGTGAAATTGTAGTTAGGTATTATTATTTTCAGAAGTATTTTGAAAACATGTTCAGAACTAGTTTAAGTTTTGATACTGAAAATACTCACTTAAGAAGCAATTTTGTAACTATTTTCCTTTCTTTCTCCTTTTCAATTGCAGGGTCAGCCTGGTCCTCAGGTAAGTGAACACTTTTTCTTCTCACAAATTAATTTCACTTTAAGATTTTTCCAGCCTAGAGGTTTTGCAATTCTTTTCAAAGCATATAAAAAAGCTATGAACCAGTAATCATGATACCACCCAGTAGACCAAATATTTCCCAGGAGTAAATCTTTGGGGCCTCTTCAGGATTGTGTGAGTCATATCAGCTGTTGGGCCAGATGGCAAGTTTAACAATGTACTATCATATAAAGCAAGACTCTTTAATAGATCTGAGACAGTGCCACAGGGCACTGTAATGTAAGAAAATGTAAGAAATGTAAGAAAATGTAAGATGTAATGTAAGAAAAAATGACTTAGTAGTAGATGTTGAGTAGGAACTGGTTGGCATTAGGTATTGATTCATCATTACTAATACATTGTTGTCAGTCCCCACAGACTGATTATTTAGATTGCCATCCTATCAACTAATTTTGATTTATTATAGATAGATATTTAATTTGTTCTGCATTTCCTTTTTTTAAACTTTTTTAAAAATTTTATTTTTAATTGGGAGAAAATTACTTTAATGTTGTGTTGGTTTCTACCGTACAGCAGTGAAAATCAGTCATAATTAAATATATATCAACTCCCTCCCCTCCCTACATTTTCAATATAAACTAACTGCTGAAGATATGATTTATCATTATGAATGCAGTCAACAGACAATCTTTTGAGCCCTAAATCATAGTGAAGAAAATGAGGAAATATTAGGAAGGGGAGGAATGTGTATAAAGATGAAACACACAGAAGAAGAGAGTTGTCAGAAATGAACAGTCAATAAAAAACCCTCAATATTAGCAATTATTGTAGTCAGTAGGAAACCAGAGAGAAGGAAATGCCATTATTAATGTTTTACCTCTAACACCATAATACCTGTAAATAAAATAGTTATTTATTGAGTTCCCTTTTCATGTTTTTCCCCTCGATATGCTGAATACTTTTTCTGTCCTAGATTGTTTCCTAAATAAGTGATTTTCCCAAATAAGTGGAGCCAATGCCACAAACTGTCTATTATGTGCTGATTCTCCTACTAGACCATGATAATATATTTATTTTTTATGAGCTCTGAATATAAGGATATCTAACAAAACAAACAAAAACCCCCCTGGTAGAATATTCCTTTTCACACTACTCATGAGAAATATCTTGAGAAGTAATTAATTTATATTCACTCATTATTCACAATAATGAATACTCTCATTATTTATAATTTTCACTTTTAAAAAAATATTTATTGGAGTATAGTTGATTTACAATATTGTGTTAGTTTCAGGTGTACAGAAAAGTGAATCAGTTATACATATACACATATCCAGTCTTTTTTAGATTATTTTCCCACATATACCATTACAGAGTACTGAGCAGAGTTCCCAGTGCTATATGACAGATCCTTATTAGTTATATATTTTATAGATAGTAGTATGTAGTATAGTAGTATGCCATTGATCTAAGTTCAAACCAGTCAATCCTAAATGAAATCAACCCTGAATGTTCTTTGAAAGGACTGAAGCTGAAGCTCCAATACTTTGGCCACCTGATGCAAAGAGCTGACTCATTGGAAAAGACCCTGATGTTGGGAAAGATTGAGGGCAGGAGAAGGGGGCAACAGAGAATGAGATGGTTGAATGGCATCATCGACTCAATGGACATGGGTTTGAGCAAACTCTGGGAGAAGTGAAGAACAGGGAAGCCTGGCATACTGCAGTCCTGGGGTTGCAGAGTTGGACATGACTGAGTGGCTGAACAACATAATGTATATGTCAGTTCCAGCCTCCCAATTTATTCCTCCTTCCTTTACCCCTTGGTAAACACAAGTTTGTTTTCTATGTCTGTGACTCCTGTTTTGTAAATAAGTTCACTTTTACCCTTCTTTTTTAGATTCCACATGTAATGACATTATATGATGTTTGTCTTTCTATGTCTGTCTTACTTCACTCAGTATTACAACCTCTGGGTCCATCTGTGTTGCTGCAAATGGCATTACTTTGTTCTTAATTTTCACTCTTATGTTCTAAGTAATCTCAGGCTAATTACTAGAGGAAAAAAACCCATGAAAGAAAGTCATAGTTTCTTCCCTAAATTCGAAACTGCTACATTATAATGAGATGAAAACAAAGTGAAAGTTGCTTTGCATGCTTTATTTTATTTAATGCTTACAACAGCCCTGAAAGTAATATTATCCTAGATCTAGATCTAAGAGATATGTATTTTTGATCTCTTCTTATTCTGTATATATGCTAGGTTCCCCAGGTGGTGCAGTGGTAAAGAATTTGCCTGCCAATGCAGGAGACGCTAGAGATACAGGTTCAGTCCCTGAGTCAGGAAGATCCCCTGGAGTAGAAACTGGCAACCCACACCAGTAATCTTGCCTGAAAAATTCCATGGACAGAGGAGCCTAGTGGGCTACAGTCACTGGGATCGCAAAGAGTTGGATGTGACTGAACACATATGTACCTTCTGTATATATCCTTATCTATATATGTATCTGTGTCTGTGAACCTGTGAGAACTATGTACACACACAACCTATGAGAACCTATGAGAAACAGTGCAGAGCTTGCCTTAGAACTGCCCTGCTGCAGGGCAGGAAAACTAATGCATTTAATCACTAATTTCCCATTCTTCATTGGTGAAAGCTGTACCTGGGTGTTAACTCCCTGGCACTTCTGGCCTACCCTAGAAGGTATAACACATTCCAGCTGTTCAAGGAATGCAGGAAGCCGTAAGAACATATGGGACCTGCATTCTAGCACAGTCTTGGAGAGAGGCAGCGGCGTGTGTTGGCACCTACATCTGCTACAACACTCAAGTCCAGTGTCCTATAGACGAAATAGAGAGGAAAACTCAGATAGGGCTATAAGGACTTAGAAAACTGGACAGAAAGACAGCATGAAAAGCATGAGACATTAGAGAGGATAACTATAAAAGAAGAACATGGGAAAAAAAGAACATGGTCATAACAAATTTTGAATGCACAGCCATAGTGAATGAGCAGATGAAGGATGATAAACCAGTACAGGAAGCCAAGAATAGTCAGAACCAGGAACATCTATGGAGGGATCATGGTAGCTGAAATTTGAAAGTGTTTCGTGGCACTTTAAGAAGCCAAGAGATACCCCCACATTGTCTTTCTACACCATAGGCAAAGAGTTTTGTTGCTACGTCTCCAAGGAAAAGTCTGACCTTCTTCTTATTCCTACATCATTATAGTATTTTTCAAAAGAAACTTCCAATTTTAGATTTTAAATTAGAGAATTATTAATGAAGTTTTCACGTAGTACTAGATGATTATTAACTGCTTGTTACTCATATACAAATGTTTATGTCAATTAGCGTTTTCTTGCATAGGTTGAACATTGCCACATGATCTTATTCACATTGTTGTATGATGTAAAACTCTTAGAAAAACTCAGTACTCTTTCTTTGCTATCACACATTATTTAATAAGGACTTCCAGATTAATAGGGTTTTATTTTGCAGACCAGTGGTAAAAAGGGAAAATATCTTATCATCAAGGAGTTCTGATCGTCTTTCTAAAATTGAAGACGGCTTGGATGGACTTAGATTGTTAAAAAATTGCAAAGACTAGAAAGCTAAATAGCAGTGAACTCTGTTACAGTAACAGTACAAAATTGAATACGAAAATAGACCTTAGGGAAAAGAGGTGAATCTATGCATTTACCTAAATGGGTGAGAAAATGGTTCTTGACAAGGGAAATGAGATGGTGAAAGGATATTAGAAAGAAAAAATAAAAAAGGCAGTTCTAGCAGCTGTGGTTAAGATAGGAAAAGAGGCAGGGGAATGAATGAAGAGGATATTGCTGTGAATCCACTGAATCAGAGGAAATCAAATCCTTGGGGAGGAAAAGGGATGGGTTAGAGTAAATAATGTCACAGAAACTTGAAAAAAGCAATTGGGTAGAAAAAGAAAAAAAAATAACGTGACAACAGAGTAAAGGAAGAAAGAAGGGGAAGAAATGAGAAAACAGACAGATGAACATTTATATTTCAAACTAAAGGTAGTGGGAGTTATTCAGGGGTGGGGCAAAGTTAATCTGTTGAAATGAAAGTCACCCTGATATTTTGTATTAATCCATATTGACATAATTCAGTTCAATAACTCGTGTCTATTTTGCCTCTATTAGGTACAAGGCTGTGAAATTGTAGTGAACAAGACAGACTCAGTCTCTGTTGTTTTGGTAGTTCTTTTAATAATAATAGTCAAGTAGAGTGTCAAAGTTCTGTCAGTTCTGCAGACCCGCCATTCTGAGGATGACTTTAATCATACCTGCGAGTCCTACTCTGTGTTTGCACATCTGGTTAGTCCCCAGGTTCTGTTGGGACTTTGACATGAGGCATTTAAGAAAGCCTTTTTCCTACACACACAGGTGAACCATCATCAGTGCCACTGCTCCGAGTGTGGCCCTCGTGCCATGCCTTAGTCCTAATAATGGGATTCTGCCCAGATCCAGGCACCCCGTTCTGATGACTTGAGTCCTTTCCCAGCTCCACGTGTCTACACTGTTTTTCCATTATCATCTTCATCCAAGGTCCTCCTTTTCCTTTCCTCTCTACTGCTGGGCTGCCCTGCTGGCTCAGCGGTAAAGAATCCACCTGCAATGCAGAAGATGAAGGAGATGTGGGGTTTGATCCCTGGGTTGGAAATGGCAACCCACTCCAATATCCTTGCCTGGAGAATCCCATGGACAGGGAGCCTGGTGGGCTACAGTCCATAGAGTTGCAAAGAGTCAGACACGACGGAAGCGACTTAGCCCCCACGCACCATGGGTGTTAAGTCATGGTGTGTATACTCTGTGCAGCCTTGCTAATGGCTGACTGAACAGGTCGATGCCTCCAGCTCACTGCCTCCTTGACAGGACTCTCCATTTCTATTTCTCTTGACCCTGAATCCCTCTTGCCATTCTGCACACTGCGCAGACATGCCTGTTGCCTGGCCTGTCACTGCTGCAAAGGAGCTGAGTCCAAAAAGTAGACATTTAGGTTTTCCTATGCCTGTAGTGGAATCATCAAGGGGGAATTAAGTGTAGCATCAATCAGTATCAACTTATATATGTTTTCCAGACAAAGTTTTTCTATCATGGTTCTTATTATGTCATTCTTCTGACTCACAAACTTTAAATCTCAGGATGATTACCATTTAGACTGCAGTAAAATCCTCCTCTCTAGCTGCGGTGCGTGGTCTTTTCATTGCAGTGGCCCTTCTTGTGGAGAACAGGCTCTAGGGTGCATGGGCTCAGTAGCTGTGACTCCTGGGCAGTAGAGCACAGGCTCAGTAGTTGTGGTGCATAGGCTTAGTTGCTCCACAGCATGTGGGATCTTCCCGGATCAGGGATTAAACCTAGTCTCCTGCATTGACAGGTGGATTCTTTACCACTGAGCCACCAGGGAAGCCCCTAGCCCACTGATTTTTAATTAATTTTCTTCCTGGGCACGATGCTTCATCCAAACTGAATCAAACCATTAATTCTCTTCTCTTCAAGTCTGTTTTCCTTCATTTGTCTTTTCTTAAACCAGTATTTTCTCCAGAACTGCTTCCCTCTCAGTACCTAGATACACTCAGATTCTACACACCCAAATAGGATAACCCTTCATGCTTACATGTTACTTCTTCCATCAAGATGTTGTTACTTCCCTTAGCTGAATATAATTTTTCCCTTTTGCTGATTCCACACAGCATTTTATCCTGTACAGCTTTTTATATTACTTTATGTTTTAAAACAGAGAGAATGTAGACAGTTAATCCAGACAGATCGTAAATCAAATCCTAGCTCTACCACTTACAAGCTCTGTGATCTTGGGAGAGTTACTCAATCGCTGTGAGTCTCATTTCCCCCATCTGTAAAGCAGAGATGATAAAATCCTATTTCAGTGGAGGGTGTGAGGGTTAAACATGTATATAACTTTTTTCTTTTTTTAATGTATTTATTTTTTAATTGAAGGATAACTGCTTTACAGAATTTTGTTGGTTTCTGCCAAACGTCAACTTTTAACACAACGTCTACTACGTGCCAGGCACTCAGTATATGTTAATTCCCTCCCTCCCTTTTCCTCTTTCTATTTTATCATAATCATTTATAAACATCTTTTCTTTTTTGTTACTAGCTTTGATGATTCTCAGGAGTGGAATCCATGCTTTCTTCAGTCTTTAGTGTCCTCTATAACATCTAACTCAGTTCCTTGTATGTAGTCAAAGTTCAACAAATCTTACTGAGTCACAAGTGGTATATACAAGAGCTTAAGGAAAAGGAAGCTGAGGAGGAGAGAAAACTTTCAGCTTTTCATAATTCTAAGAGCACCAGGCAGTAATACCATCTGTTATCAATTATACCATGTAAAACTGGTCTGAGGTTTCTAAGCTCTGAGATCTTTCTGAACATTTATTGTTGTTAATATCTAACATCCACGTGGTTGGAAGGGCTTCGATGCCTTTGTTTCCTTTCATTATAGTCATTTATTCATGTTGATATTTAATTTTTGGTGAAAATAAACAAATAGCAGTAGCCCAGGGCTATACTTATGATGTGTAATTATATTTTGTAGCCATTTATGTGTAGGGTTCAAAGCCCGGATTTAATTTTTAACAATCAGGACAGCTATAGAAAGTGGTTCATGGTGGTTGCAACATGGCATTGCTTAAGCAATAATATTCTCCCATTAATAATAATTTAATACAAATTGTAGGAACTAGTTGTTTTTTTAAAAACAAAAACCTTCTCAAGATTCTGTCTTGCACACTTTATAAAATATATCGGCCTTCTCTTCACCCTGAATAACTCCATCAGCATAGTCAGTAGAGGATAATGAAACAGTGGAATCATTACATTAATGAAAGGTACCCCTTCTATGACAAGGGCATTTCTTTTGCATAAGCTCTGTAGAAGTATAAAACCCTCCTTGTAACTCCCCTTTGGAATTGCATGTGAACATAAAGGAGATACAATTCCCTTAGGAATTTGGAAGACTAAAGCTGCGTGCATGGTGTAATTCTGTATTACTCACTGAGAAAAAAATGCAAGAGAAAAACCGCAAGCAAATACCATTAGACAACTGCACATGGACGCGTGTGCCTTCCATTTGTACTGGTTCAGATGCACTAGAAAAGAAATGGAAGATGTCACTTTGCCTTTTTCCCCAAACTCTTTTTTACTTCTTGTTGTTTTTTTTTTTTTGCTTTGACATTGTCATTGCCATTTCACAACATTTTACTAAAATTTACAAAAATAAAGCTGCATGTGCCTTGTAAGGAATTATTCCTGAAAAAAAAAAAATACTATCTTTGGGGACAGTATTTAACTTTTTGCTCATATGTTTTAAATTATACTGTAAGCTCCTTCTAAGCTAACACTTTAGCAATTCCTATATTTCATGTTTGTGTTTTAGTCCAGGCTTTGTCAGATCCATATAGTCTGACTTGGGGGCAGGGGGAAAATGTATTCATTCTCCAAGAAATCTGAAATGCATGTGTCTGTGCCTGCATGTGTGTATGCATGCATGTGCATGTGTGTGTACATGTGTACAGAGTCTTTTACTCACTATACAACTGTCAAATTAGTAATGTATCCTATTCTGAATAAACTATATTAGAAATGATAAAGTATTATCATGCCCCATTAGCTACACTTTATGTGGTGATTGTGTGATAAAGAGAATGATTATAAAAGTCTTAAGATTAAGACTTTTGAGGTATTTTATTAAGTAAATGGTTAACATGACATGAAAGACCCCATTGTACTCCAAATAGCTTATACCATTAAGAGTACACATAACAGCTTATTTATTGTACTATAACCATATTTCTTTATTTTTTTTTTTTGCCAAAAACTGTAATGTTTTATTTTACTACAATAAAGATTATATCAAATATCCCCAGAATCTGGACCAAAGTACATAAGAATTATTTTGACAAAATACAAAGTAGGCAGTCATATTGTAATTTTTTGCATCAGTCATCTTGGTAAAATGCAAAGTACCTTCAGAATAATATAAAAACCTAACATATCAGCTCTGCCATTTAATACTTAAAGGTTACAGAAAAAAAATCTCCTAAACAATGTGACGTACAGCTTCTTCAACTGAAAAACTGAATCATAGTCCTCATCTTGCAAGGTTGTTGGAAGGTTATAAACAATGTGGGTAAAATGTCTGATTTTGAATGCCCACTGTTATTCTTAGGCTGTGGTCTTTCATTAGGTAAACCTGAGAATTCATACTTAGGTGCATCTGGCTACTTCATGTAACTCTCCATAAAAAAAAAAATAGTGAATATTTCAATAATAATTTGCAGATTGCATTTTAACATAGAAAGATGGCTTTTTAAAAAAATATTTATTGAATTGCAATCAAAGAGAAGTGTGTTGTTCACCATGTGGCACTCAGAGAGATACGGCACTCCGATTCCCCTTCCAGAAAGGACTTGCTGCCCAGCTGTGAAGGATGTAGTGCCCTCTCAGCCTCCAGCTGGTAGTCCATCAGAGGCTGCCTCCATCTTCCAGCTGATGTCACACCACCTGTAGGGTGGCCCCCAGCCAATGACTGAGCCAGACAATGGCAGCTAAGGGCATGCTCTTCTTGCAGCAGCTTCCAGCCACCGACTGAACAAAGCAGAGATACAAAGGTCTGCCATTTCTACTCAGCGCAGCATCCCTCGACTGGGCATGCTGTGCTCTGACCTGCCGCTTGGCTGGCAAACACTTTTCTAGGCTGGCACACAAGCTAACAGCACTCTCTGCCCACTCCTGCTCCTCACGCCCATTCACGGGTTCTCTCCCCAATAAATATTTCACTCTTCTAACTACCCCAGCATCTGCTTCCAGAGAACTCAAATTGTGACACCTAGCTCTTTCAGAGATTTATGTTATGAAACAACAGTAACAACAACAAACCCAGACAGAAGAATCAATGGAAATGTGGTTCTTCATTGCTTCGTTGAGGTAACATTACCTCAAAGTTTAATGTTACCTTAGGATTGTTTCCTACTGAAATTAGTTGAAGAAAATTTACTGCCATCTTTGTATTTTGTTTTCTTTTTTTTTTTTTTTTTTTTTTGACAGTGCTAATAGGATTTTATTTTATTTTATTTTATTTTTTAAATTTTATTTTATTTTTAAACTTTATAAACTGTATTAGATTTCTACTAAAGTGAAAGTGAAAGTGAAGTTGCTCAGTCATGTCCGACTCTTTGCAACTTCGTGGAAGGTAGCTACCAGGCTCCGCCGTCCACGGGATTTTCCAGGCAAGCATACTGGAGTGGGCTGCCATTTCCTTCTCCAGTTTCTACTAAACATATTCCTTTTAATTCTACCTGCATAAAGGTGAATAACACATAATCTTTCATGAATAATTAATCCAACACGGATTTGCATATGTAGAAACTGTTATCATTCTCCAAACTCACTTATTTTTGTGTCTCAATTTTTAATACAATGTTGATATATAGAAAATGTACAATAAGGTTTTGTTGAATAAATGTATTTAACAATTTAGATTTAAAACTATTTTTATATTCTCTTGATGACATGACTGAAAGAACTGAAAATATCAGCTTTAACAGTCCATTTTAAAAGCAGCATATGGAATACATTGAATAGGTTAGGGGGACGGGCTCCATGAAGACACCTGGGTTTACACCTTGGTCTACCACTTACCAGCCGCATGACTTTGGCCAAGTTATGTTTTTCCTCAAGTTTTTCAATGTAATATAAGGGTGATTGGTTTGACTTACTACGTGATTTAATGAAGCACTTAAAACAGAGTAGGCACACATAAAGGTTATTATTAAATCTAAACACTTTCATGAGTGTCAGTATTAAATTTAAACACCTTCACGGGCTTCCCTGATGGCTCAGACAGTAAAGAACCTGCCTGCACTGCCATCAGGAAGTCTACAAACAATAAATGCTGGAGAATGGGTGGAGAAAAGGGAACCTTCTTACACTATTGGTCAGAATGCAAGCTAGTACAGCCACTAGAACAGGGAGGAGATTCCTTAAAAAACTGGAAATAGAATGGCCGTTCAACCTATCAGTCCCACTGCTGGGCATACACACTGAGGAAATCAGAGTGGAAAGAGACACATGTACCCCAGTGTTCGTTGTAGCACTGTTTTACGATACCTAGGACATGGAAGCAACCTAGATGTCCATGGACAGACGAATGGATAAGGAAGTTGTGGTACATATATACAATGGAATATAACTCAGCTATTTAAAAAAATGCATTTCAGTCAGATGTAATGAGGTGGATGAAATTGGAACCTATTATACTGAGTAAAGTTAAGTCAGAAAGAGAAACACCAATGCAGTATATTAACGCATATATATGGAATTTAGAAAGATGGTAATGATGACCCTATATGCAAGACAGCAAAAGAGATACAGATGTGAAGAACAGACTTTTGGACTCTGTGGGAGG
This sequence comes from Bubalus kerabau, assembly GCF_029407905.1. Lineage (NCBI taxonomy): Eukaryota > Metazoa > Chordata > Mammalia > Artiodactyla > Bovidae > Bubalus > Bubalus kerabau. The sequence continues at coordinate 30,007,531 of NC_073630.1, read as the reverse complement.
TGAGGGTGGGATGATTTGAGAGAATAGCACTGAAACACATATATTACCATGTGTAGAATAGATGACCAGTGCAAGTTCAGTGCATGAAGCAGGGCACTCAAAGCCAGTGCTCTGGGACAACCCAGAGGCTTGGGATGGGGAGGGCGGTGGGAGGGGGTTCAGGATGGGAGGATGCATGTGCACCCGTGGCTGATTCATATGATGTCTGGCAAAAACCACCATAATATTGTAAAGTAATTAGCCTCCGATTAAAATAAATAAATTAATTTTTTAAAAGAAAAAAAAAAAAGAATCTTTTTGCAATGCAGGAGACCCAGGTTCAATCCCTGGGTCAGGAAGATTCCAGTATTCTTGCCTAGAGAATTCCATGGACAGAGGAGCCTGGTGGGCTACAGTCCATGGGGTCTCAGAGTCGAGCTTGACTGAGTGACTAACACACACACAGACACCTTCATACATACCTTCTTATATAGGCATTCATACTGAGACAGAGCCATGAAGATATATTACCCTTGATACTTCTTATGATGGATATATATCCAGTAGAATCAGATCAGATCAGATCAGTCGCTCAGTCGTGTCCCACTCTTTGCAACCCCATGAATCGCAGCACGCCAGGCCTCCCTGTCCATCACCAACTCCCAGAGTTCACTGAGACTCACGTCCATCGAGTCAGTGATGCCATCCAGCCATCCTATCCTCTGTCGTCCCCTTCTCCTCTTGCCCCCAATCCCTCCCAGCATCAGAGAATAATGGCCTCCAAAGGTAGAGGTTTAGGATAGTAGTTTAATCTTAAGTAATTCATGAAAAATGATTATCACTGTTAGATATACTTATTGTATAGATTCTCTATCTGAAATAAACATTTATGTGCACATTTGTGTATCTAATTCTTTCTAAAGATTTCAAAAAGCTTTAGTTAGAAATATCGTTCTTCATAGTATTTTATAATATTAACTTATCCCAAACAAGGGCAAGGTATATAAAATGTACGGATATCAGTTATATCTCATATTGCTATATAAATTTAATTCAGTCCCAGTCCAAGACCCAAGAGGACTTTTTAAGAAATTTAGCAAGCTAGTTCTACAATTCATTTGAAAGAGAAAGGGACCCTAGTGACCATGAATATTTTGAAATGAAAAATGTGGGACAACTTTCCCTGCTAGATATTGGAGCCCTGAGTCTACAGTAGAGACTTAGTTTGCAACACTCTGTAAGACTTCTGCTCCTGTTTGTGGTGAAACGACTGGGTCCAGATTTAGCCTCCTCCCTATACAATTAAATCACTAGAAAAAAATATGTAAAATAATAGTTTTAAGGCACTGGACAACAGGCAGCACAGAGAAGGAAGACAAACAAGGTGAACCTTATGACTGCTTGAGCATACTGCCTGGAGAGAATTTCTCAGCTGCAGCACAGAAAGGAGCACCTAAACAGAGTGGGCTCTGACCTTGGAGGAGGTTAAGGCAGTTGGAATTTTGGGGTCAGGCTAGAGAGCAAAAAGCCATATGGGAAGAGCTCAGAAGATATGTAGAGAGTCCCCACTGAGAGCTCAGCTCATCAGTACATGTGTGTCTTAGCTTAGTTGCTGCAACAGAATGCTACAGACTGGGTGGCTTAAACAGCAAACTTTTATTTCTCTATAGCCCTTATTTTGTAGTAATTTTAAGTAGAGTAGGGCTTCCCTGGTGGCTCAGTGATAAAGAATCCTCCTGCCAATGCAGGACACCCGGGTTTGATCCCTGGGTCAGGAAGATCCCCTGGAGAAGGAAAGGACAACCCACTCCAGTACTCTTGCCTGGAAAATCCCATGGACAGAGGAGCCTGGTGGGCTATAGTCCATGGGGTTGCAAAAGAGTCAGACACAACTTAGTGCCCAAAGAAGAACAATAATCTATAAAAATACCAAATTGATGTCGTATACCTGAAACTAATATAATATTGTAAATTAAATAAAAACTTTAAAAAATTTTTAAAAGAAATATTGTTCTTAGTGAATTAAAACTAATTTAGTTTGAAGTGTTTCAAACTTTATGAATTTTATAAATGTTCTCAAGTTTATTATATATACATATGTAATTTCTCATATATGTCTATGAATTTCTTATCCTATGAGAATTCTTTTTTTTTCCTATGAGAATTCTTAATAGCTAAATTTATTTTCTTTCTATGTATCTCCAGTCATATTTCTTTTTTTTTTAATTTTATTTTATTTTTAAAATTTACATAATTGTATTAGTTTTGCCAAATATCAAAATGAATCCACCACAGGTATACATGTGTTCCTCATCCTGAACCCTCCTCCCTCCTCCCTCCCCATTCCATCCCTCTGGGTCGTCCCAGTGCAGCAGCCCCAAGCATCCAGTATCGTGCATCGAACCTGGACTGGCAACTCGTTTCATACATAATATTTTACATGTTTCAATGCCATTCTCCCAAATCTTCCCACCCTCTCCCTCTCTCACAGAGTCCATAAGACTGTTCTATACATCTGTGTCTCTTTTGCTGTTTTTTCCAGTCATATTTCAATTGATATCACATTTTTATACAAAATATAAATTGTGAATTGTGTAGAGATTAAAATAGAACAATGTTGTAAGACAGTAGGTAGAAAGATAACTCAAGAAACATCTTATCCTATCTTCTTTCTTTTGACTAGACCACATTTAAACCTAGTTTAAACAATGACTGAAGAAGGCTCCATTACCTCGCTAAGCTAATGTGAACCTTTACATTTCAGGTTTATTTTTTTCAAGTGATCCATTTATTCAGTATTAATTATTTAAGATCTTAGATCAGGCAGAATCTATCGCAGTAATTCACATTCAGCAAATATCATTTTTATTAAAAAATACATGGAATTAAAAATAAATCAATGGCGATACATCCTCAGTTGATAGTGTTGAATAAATATCATATATTAGCATTTGGCTTAGAATAGTTATGGCACAGATTCTTTGCAACCTCTTACCTGGCAACCTGAGCTATGGTCCTACTTGTAAAAGTAAATAAGCATAGTGAGGTTTTGAGTTCCTGAAAGAAATGTTACTCCTTGCAGTAAACACCAGGGCACAGTTTACATTTGTCCCAGTTGTGCACAAGGCTGCTCAGCTTGTGCTTAATTTGCCAGGCTGGTGGGGGCTAAATCTGCCTGGAGGAAAGCCTCTTTATCTCATTAATGCGAATCTCAATTTGAGTCATCAGGACTCTGAATGAAGTGCATGGAGAGTACACTGAAGAAAACTATTGGAAGTCTTAATGGTGGACATCAGGATCTGTGATGAGAAGAGTGCATCCAGGAGGAAATGTGTGGGGCTTCCCTGGTGGCTCAGTGGTAAAGAATCTGCCTGCCAATGCAGGAGACACGGGTTCTATCCCTGATCTGAGAAGATCCTACGTGCCTCAGAGCAGCTCAGCCGTGTGTCACAACTATTGAGCCTGTGCTAGAGCCCAGGAGTTGCAAGTACTGAACCCATGTGTGGCAACTACTGAACCCATGTGCAGCAACTACTGAAACCCTCATGCCCTAGAGCCTATGCGGTGAAACAAGAAGAAACCCTTGCAATGAAAAGCTTGCACACTGCAACTAGAGAGTCTCCCCTGCTTGCCACACCTGGAGAAAAGCCCACGTAGCAACGAAGACCATGGGATTCTCCAGGCAAGAATATTGGAGTGGGTTGCCACTTCCTCCTCCAGGGCATCTTCCCAGCTCAGAGATTCAACCTGAGTCTCTTATGGGAAGCCTGCTCTTTACCACTAGTGCCACCTGGGAAGCCCACAAATAAATAAAATTATTGGGGGGAAAAAAAGGAAATCTGTGGTGGGCAATAGGCATCATCCTGGAGAGAAGCCACCGCTGAGTGTAGAGGAGATGGACAAGCAGCAGCTGAAACTATGGGAATGAGTGAAATGCTAAGGGAGTGTGTATAGAGGGGAGGAGAAGAAGGCAGGGGTGTGAGGGAGGGTTAGTCAAGAAGTACAGAAGAGGACGAGGAAAAGGAAGCCCCATCAGACAGTGGAAGACCCAGAAAACTTTGCCAAGAAACTGGAGAATTCAGCCATGTGAACTTTGTTACTGGGTTTACAATTAGGAGGTCAGTTAGTAACTTGAGTCATCTGTGGTTTTTCAAAGCAGTAATGCCATGGTTTTAGGAGTGACTCAGTATTGAAAATGTAGGGAGAGTGTAAATAGAATATCCTCTTTCCAAAATTTGGAGTCACAGGCAGGAGGGAGAAAGGAGCCAAAAATATCTGCCCATGTTGAGATGTGAGAAAAAAAATCTTTCATTGAACAGAGTTCATTTTATCTTCAAGAGACTGTGCGAAGTTGTTTGTTCCTTTTACTGTTAGTTTTAGCTCATCTGAACTAGGGTCATGAGTCTACAAATGAGAAATGGTAGTGACTTTGAAAGGCATAGTTTCTAGCCAAAGTCAAATGTATCCTCATAAGCATTCATTGAGAGCACATTGAACATACAGATCGGTGACTTTTTGACTGTCAACACAGTATTAAGAGAATATTAATTTTGGCTCTGATGTCTTGTTAGAAATCTTTGTTGCAGGAAATCTGCTAATGTATTTATTGGGTACTTACTGCACATAAGGTATGACACTACACATTTGAATTAGTAAGATAGGTGTGTGTGTGTGTGTGTGTGTGTGTGTGCTCAGTCATGTCCGACTCTTTGCAACCCCATGGATTATAGCCTGCCAGCCTCCTCTGTCCATGGAATTTTCCAGGGAAGAATACTGGAGTGAGGTGCCATTTCCTTCTCCAGGGAATCTTTGCGACCTATGATCAGATGTGCGTCTCTTGCCTCTCCTGCATTGGCAGGTGATTCTTTACCACTGTGCCGCCTGGAATGCCCATTAAGAGAGTAGGGGAAGGGAAATACTGTTTACAGAAGATGATATGTTCTTTTAGTTACTTCCCGTTACTCCCATATGAGGTAACTATTGTTTGTTCCATCTTACAGATGTGGAAACTGAGACTCAAAGAGGTTAAGTGACCTGCCAAAGGTTATGTGCTGGGATATAGTAAACCCTACAAAGCCAGTGTTTGTCACATTTCCCTCTCATACATACACCTCTCCTCTGGCCCTCAAGGGTCTTGGCAGTTTAGTGAGAAGCATACATCTTATACCTAGCTAGCACAAACTAAGTTTTATTAAAAAGTTACAAGTACTTTAGGAGTTCAAAAATAAGGAAAGCGTATATCCAAAAAAGGGTCAAGTAAAGCTTAGGGAAGAGAGGTCACTGAGATGAGCCATCAATGACCAGCAACAATGGTAGTGGGATCACAGAGGAGGCAGAGATGGGACTTTTACTGCAAGGACTAATATTGCTTTTAGAAACTCAAATTCCTACTGTGTTTTTTTAAAAACATTTGATTTGGTTGCACTGGGTCTTGGTTGCAGCGCATGGGATCTTTGATCTTTGTTATAGCATGCAGGATCTTTAGTTGTGGCATGTGGGATCTAGTTCTCTGACCAGGGGTCAAACCTGGGCCCCATCATTGGAAGTAGAGAGTCTTAAACACTGACTACCAGGGAAGTCCCTCAAATTCCTACTGTGTTTTCCCCCAAGTAGCTCCATAGTTAAGGTTGCCAGGTCAGTTCAGTTCAGTTCAGTCACTCAGTCATGTCGAACTCTTTGCGATCCCATGAAAAGCAGCACACCAGGCCTCTCTGTCGATCACCAACTCCCAGAGTTTACTCAAACTCATGCCCCTGAGTCCGTGATACTATCCAACTATCTTATCCTCTGTCGTCCCTGTCTCCTCCTGCCTTCAATCTTTCCCAACAACAGGGTCTTTTCAAATGAGTCAGTTCTTTGCATCAGGTGGCCAAAGTATTGGAATTTCAGCTTCAACATCTGTCCTTCCAATGAATATTCAGGATTGATTTCCTTTATGATGGACTGGTTGTATCTCCTTGCAGTCCAAGGGACTCTCAAGAGGCTTCTCCAACACCACAGTTCAAAAGCATCAATTCTTCGGTGCTCAGCTTTCTTCACAGTCCATCTCTCACATCCATACATGACCACTGGAAGAACCATAACTTTGACTAGATGGACCTTTGTTGGCAAAGTAATGTCTCTGCTTTTTAATATGCTGTCTAGGTTGATCATAACTTTTCTCCCAAGGAGTAAGCATCTTTTAATTTCATGGCTGCAGTCACCATCTGCAGTGATTTTCGAGCCCCCCAAAATAAAGTCTGTCACTGTTTCACTGTTTCCCCATCTATTTGCCATGAAGGTTGCCAGGTAAGAGGTTTCAAGAAAGGTGTGTTGTAGTTATTCCAAGCAAAATGAAAGTGGATGGTGTTTATTCAGCAGAAAGAATGGCATAAGCAAAGATACAGAAAGTGAGGAGAGTGAGGGGCATTCTGACCACAGCTGGTATTCAAGGCTGACTGGTGGGGAGGATTCTTATGGGAATGGAGACAGGGGTGGAATGGGGGATTAGGCAGAAACGGAAAGTTAGAAGCAGATAATAGAGAACTTTGGGCACAGAGTTAAAACTTTATATGGTAGGCATCAGAAGGGTCATCTCAACTGAATTTTATTTATGCAAATACTTCTTTGGGGAATTTTCAAGCATATTTAAAAGGAAGATAAAATAGTGTCATAAACTGTCCAAGGCCCATCACCCAACTTCAAGAATTATCCAAGGCTAAATGGCAACCCACTCCAGTACTGTCGCCTGGAAAATCCCATGGACGGAGGAGCCTGGTAGGCTGAAGTCCATGGGGTCGCTAAGAGTCGGACACGACTGAGCGACTTCACTTTCACTTTTCCTTTCATGCATTGGAGAAGGAAATGGCAACCCACTCCAGTGTTCTTGCCTGGAGAATCCCAGGGACGGGGGAGCCTGGTGGGCTGCTGTCTATGGGGTCGCACAGAGTCGGACACGACTGAAGCGACTTAGCGGCAGCAGCAGCAAACCCTAAGGAGTATCAAATAATGAGAACTCACACAAAGGAAACCACTTGAATACAAGACCTGGCAACACCCAACCACCAGTAGCACCCTGTGCAGGACACCTCATCTAAACAAAACAAAACAAAAATACAAACCCAGTCATCAGCAGACAAGATTACCACCTCAGTCACCCTTGCCCATGAGAGGAAAATCAAACAAACAAACAAAAACTCAGGACAAAACTCACCCTATACAAAGCTTACACAAACCACTGGACCAACCTTAGAGGGCAGAAACCAAAAGGAAGAAAGAATTCAACCTTGAAGGCTGGGAAAAGGAGACCTCAAACACAATAAGTTAAAAAAATATAATGAAAAGGCAGAGAAATATTACACAAATGAAGGAACAAACTAGAAACACAGAAGTCCAAATAAATGAAGAGGAAATAGGCAAACTACCTGAAAAAGAATTCAGAATAATGCTAGTAAAGATGATCAAAAACCTTGAAAACAAAATGGAGAAAATGCAAGAATCAACTAACAAAGACCTAGAAGAATTAAGGAATATACATACAGAGACAAGCAACACAATTACTGAAATTAAAAATACTCTCAGTTCAGTTCAGTTCAGTCACTCAGTCGTGTCCGACTCTTGGCAACCCCATGAATTGCAGCACGCCAGGCCTCCCTGTCCATCACCAACTCCTGGAGTTCACCCAGACTCACGTTCATCGAGTCAGTGATGCCATCCAGCCATCTCATCCTCTGTCGTCCCCTTCTCCTCCTGCCCCCAATCCCTCCCAGCATCAGAGTCTTTTCCAGTGAGTCAACTCTTCGCATGAGGTGGCCAAAATACTGGAGTTTCAGCTTTAGCATCATTCCTTCCAAAGAAATCCCAGGGCTGATCTCCTTCAGAATGGCCTGGTTGGATCTCCTTGCAGTCCAAGAGACTCTCAAGAGTCTTCTCCAACACCACAGTTCAAAAGCATCAATTCTTTGGCGCTCAGCCTTCTTCAGAGTCCAACTCTCACATCCATACATGACCACAGGAAAAACCATAGCCTTGACTAGACAGACCTTTGTTGGCAAAGTAATGTCTCTGCTTTTCAATATGCTGTCTAGGTTGGTCATAACTTTCTTTCCAAGGAGTAAGTGTCTTTTAATTTCATGGCTGCAGTCACCATCTGCAGTGATTTTGGAGCCCAGAAAAATAAAGTCTGACACTGTTTCCACTGTTTCCCCGTCTATTTCCCATGAAGTGATGGGACCAGATGCCATGATCTTAGTTTTCTGAATGTTGAGCTTTAAGCCAACTTTTTCACTCTCCATTTTCACTTTCATCAAGAGGCTTTTGAGTTCCTCTTCACTTTCTGACATAAGGGTGGTGTCATCTGCATATCTGAGGTTATTGATATTTCTCCCGGCAATCTTGATTCCAGCTTGTGCTTCTTCCAGTCCAGCGTTTCTCATGATGTACTCTGCATATGTTAAATAAACAGGGTGACAATATACAGCCTTGACGAACTCCTTTTCCTGTTTGGAACCAGTCTGTTGTTCCATGTCCAGTTGTAACTGTTGCTTCCTGACCTGCATACAAATTTCTCAAGAGGCAGATCAGGTGGTCTAGTATTCCCATCTCTTTCAGAATTTTCCACAGTTTACAGTGATCCACACAGTCAAAGGCTTTGTTAAGCCTACAGCAAACATTATTCTCAATGGTGAGAAACTGAAAGCATTCCCCCTAAGATCAGGAACAAAACAAGGGTGTCCACTTTCACCACTATTATTCAACATAGTTCCGGAAGCCCTAGCTACAGCAATCAGAAAAGAAAAAGAAATAAAAGTAATCCAGATCAGAAAAGAAGAAGTAAAGCTCTCACTGTTTGCAGATGACATGATACTGTACATTGAAAACTCTAAAGATAGTATCAGAAAATTACTAGAGCTAATCAGTGAATTTAGCAAAGTTGCAGAATACAAAATCAATACACAGAAATCACTTACATTTCTATATATTAACAAAATCAGAAATAGAAATTAAGGAATCAATCCCTTTCACCATTACAACAAAAAGAATTAAATATCTAGGAATAAAATTACCTAAGGAGACAAAAGAACTGTACACAGAAAATTATGAGACACTAATGAAAGAAATCAAAGATGACATAAACAGATGGAGAGATATTCTATGTTCCTGGGTAGGAAGAATCAATATTGTGAAAATGACTATACTACTAAATGCAATCTACAGATTCAAGGTGATCCCTATCAAATTACCAATGGCATTTTTCACAGAACTAGAACAAAAAATTTCACAATTCATATGAAACACAAAAGACCCCAAATAGCCAAAATAATCCTGAGAAATGGAGCTGGAGGAATGGAATGAAGCTGGAGGAATCAACCTTCCTGACTTCAGGTTATACTACAAAGCTACAGTCATCAGGACAGTATGGTCCTGGCACAAAAACAGAAATATAGACGAATAGAACAAGATAGCCCAGAAATAAACCCATGCATGTATGGGTACCTTATTTTTGACAAAGGAGGCAAGAGTATACAATGGGGCAAAGACAGTCTCTTCAATAAATGGTGCTGGGGAAACTGGACAGCTACATGTAAAAGAATGAAATTAGAATACTTCCTAACACCATACACAAAGATAAACTCAAAATGGATTAAAGACCTAAATGCAAGACCAGAAACTATGAAACTCTTAGAGGAAAACATAAGCAGAACACTCGTTGAGAGAAATCAAGCAAGATCCTCTATGACCCACCTCCTAGAGTAACGGAAATAAAAACAAAAGTAAACAAGTGGGACCTAATTAACCTTAAAAGCTTTTGCACAGCAAAGGAAACTATAAGCAAGGTGAAAAGAAAACCTTCAGAATGGGAGAAAATAATAGCAAATGAAACAACTGACAAAGGATTAATTTTCAAAATATACAAGCAGCTCATACAACTAAATGCCAAAAAAACAAACAACCCAATCAAAAAGTGGGAAAAAGACTTAAACAGATATTTCTCCAAAGAAGACATACAGATGGCTAACAAACACATAAGAAGATGGTCAACACCACTAGTTATTAGAGAAATGCAAATCAAAACTACAATGAGATGTCACCTCACACCAGTCAGAATGGCCATCACCAAAAAGTCTACAAACAATAAATACTGGAGAAGTTGTGGAGAAAAGGGAATGCTCTTGCACTGTCAATGGGAATGTAAATTGATACAGCCACTATGAAAGACAGTATGGAGATTCCTTAAAAAACTAGGAATAAAACCACTATGTGACCCAACAATCCCACTCCTGGGCGTATATCCTGGGGAAACCAAAACTGAAAAAGACACATGTATCCCATTGTTCATTGCAGCACTATTTACAATAGTTAGAACATGGAGGCCGCCTAGATGTCCATCGACAGATGAATGGGTATAGAAGCTGTGGTGCATATACACAATGGAATATTACTCAGCCATAAAAAGGAACACATTTGAGTCAGTTCTGATGAGGTGGATGAACCTAGAACATATTATACAGAGTGAAGTGAGTCAGAAAGAGAAACATAAATATCATATTCTAACACATATGTATAGAATCTAGAAAAATGGTAATGAAGAACTTATTTACAGGGCAGCAGTGGAGAAACAGACATAGAGAATAGACTTATGGACATGGGGAGAGGGAAGGAGGGGGTGAGATGTGTGGAAAGGGTAACATGGAAACTCGCATTACCATATATAAAATAGGTAGCCAATGGGAATTTGCTGTATGGCTCAGGAAACTCATGAGACTTCCCTGGTGGCTCAGACGGTAAAACATCTGCCTATAGTGTGGGAGACCTGGTTTTGATCCCTGGGTTGGGAAGATCCCCTGGAGAAGGAAATGGCAACCCACTCCAGTATTCTTGCCTGGAAAATCCCATGGATGGAGGAGCCTGGTGGGCTACAATCCAAGGGACCACAAAGAGTTGGACACAACTGAGCAACTGTGCTTTTCAGGAAACTCAAACAGGGGCTCTGTATCAACCTAGAGGGGTGGGATGAGGTGGGAGATGGGTGGGCATTTCAAAAGGGGGGGGATATATGTGCACATATGGCTGATTAATATTGAGGTTTGGCAGAAAACAACAGAATTCTGTAAAGCAATTATCTTTCAATAAAAAAAGAAATTGAAAAAAAGAATTATCCAAGGCTAATCTTGTTTCATGAATCTCTCCCTCTCATTTATTTTTTGTTTTCTGATGGTGTATTTAAAACTAAAACCTAGATATCATATCACCACATGTATAAATGCTGAAATATTAATCTCTAACTGATAACCTTTCTGTAACATAACCATCATTTCATTATTGACTCTAATAAAAACAACAATTATTTAAATGTCATCATACCCAGTTCATATTAAGACTACTTCAGTTGTCTCAAAAACATCCCTTTATAGATGGTTTGAATCAAGATCCAAAACCCACACTTGGAATTTAATTGCTATAGCTCTCCAATCTCTTTTATTCTACAGTCGCCTTCCTTCTCATTTTATTTTTTCATGTCATCAATTTTTCCAGGACATTTGTCCTATATATAGAATGCTCCACATTCTGGATTGATCTGACTTTCTTATGGTGCTGTTTAACTTATTCTCTTACCTTCTGTATTTCTTTTAAATATCTTCTGTAAATTCTATTTAGAGGGTTGATTAGGTTCTGGCTTGATTTTCAGGAAGAGTCTCTTATAAAGGCATAATTTACTTCTTATGTCATCATGTCAAGAGGCATAAAATGTTTGGTTGATTGACAGGTCAGTGGTATTGGCCTGCTTTCCACAACCTGTCAACTAATAGCTTTTGCATCCTTGGAGGCTCATTGCCTTAACAACTTTTTCATTGTGGATTACAAATGAACCCTGGATGTTTTTTGAGCTGAGAAGTGATATGTTCAGAAATGTGCCTTAGAAAACAGAGGCTGACAAAAGAATGTAGGGTGAAGTAGCATAAAGGAAGACTAAAGATGCTTACACACTAAATTCTTATTTTCATGGAACAGGGTGCTAGCAACGAAATGGACAGCTAGACTCAAAGGATTTGGGGGAGAATGAATCTTGAACTTGTCAATAGAGTCCATTTACTGAATCAGAGATAACACTTGAGTTTTTAGGCTTGCAGAGTAGCAATGTGTTCAACAAAAAGAGGGAAGTCAGAAGTCATGACTGCGAGTTGCCAGTCCATGTTCAATGCATGATACTGGATGCTTGGGGCTGGTGCACTGGGACGACCCAGAGGGATGGTATGGGGAGGGAGGAGGGAGGAGGGTTCAGGATGGGGAACGCATGTATACCTGTGGCGGATTCATTTCAATATTTGGCAAAACTAATACAATTTTGTAAAGTTTAAAAATAAAATAAAAAAAAAAGAAGTCATGACTGGCTTGCAGTAGAAACTGAGAAGTTTGGTTTGGGAATGTTGGGCTGATGATGGCATATCTTGGCTTAGACATCTGGTGAGCAGTTGTGAATGCAGGATTGCAGCTTGGAAAAGAATTTAGGACATAAGTCAGGTAATACTTAAAGCCAAATAGTATATTTGATAGCTGATGAAGGAAGTAAAATGAAAAGACAAAAGGTTTAGACACAAATGTGGGCAATCTTGACATTTATGGGCTTTGTCAACCCTCCTTCTCAAAGCTCTGGTTTATTTAGTTTTGGTTTAGCCCAAGGTAACTCATTTCCAGGCCTCCGATGACTGGCTCAGCAGTTTCCCTTCCCATAGCTCAGCTTTCTTCTTTCTGATGGAAAGAAATGCCCTCAAGGCCAATATGTATTTCAACTCATGTTACTTTATTTTTCCCAAGGCCAGAATGTAAAAATATGACTTCTACTCTGCTACCTCCTTTCTCTTCCCTCAAATTCAATTTCCTTTCTTTCTATGACCAGTCTATTATTTAGGGAAGTTTGATGGAGATGGTATGAAGTTAGGACCTTAGAATGGTGAAATAGAGGGCAAAGGCAACTTTTCTTCCCTTTGACTTTAGGAGAGGGGGGGCGGGAATGTGTTTGAAGACTGAGAAGAAGAATCCAAGGGCACTATAATGGGTTTTTAAGTTTTATTTATTTTTTAAAATTTTTTATTGAAGTATAGTTGACTTACAATGTTGTATTAATTTCAGCTATACAGCAAAATGATTCAGAGAGATATATATATACATATATATATACACATACAATTCTTTTTAAATATTCTTTTCCATTATGGTTTTTCATAGGATACTGACATAGTTCTCTGGGCTATACAGTAGGACCTTGTTGTTTATCCATTCTGTGTGTAATAGCTTACATCTCTAACCCCAACTTCCCACCTGTCCCTCAGTCGTCTCCCGTTTGGAGCCACCAATCTGTGTTTTGTATCTGTGATTGTTTGTTTCATAGATAAGTTCACTTGGGTCATATTTTATATTCTACATATAAGTGATGTCATGTGGTATTTGTCTTTCTGACTTACTTCACTCAGTATGACAATCTCTGGTTGCATTGATTTGGCTGCAAATGGCATTAATTTGTTCTTTTTTATAGCTGAGTAGTATTCCATTGTATTTATGTAAACATCTTCTTTATCCATTCCTCTGTTGATGAGCATTTTGGTTGTTTCCAGGCCTTGGCTGTTGTGAATAGTGCTGCTATGAACATAGGAGTGCATGTATCTTTTTCAATTATGATTTTGTCCAAGTATACTCAGTAGGGATTTCTGGATCATATGGTAATTCTGTGTTTAGTAGTCTGAGGAACCTCCATACTGTTCTCCACAGTGACTGTACCAAGTTAGATTCACACCGACAGTATAGGAGGGTTCCCTTTTCTCCACATCCTCTCTGGCATTTGTTATTTGTAGAGTTTTTAATGATGGCCATTTTGGCCAGTGTGAGGTGGTACCTTATTGTAGTTTTCATTTGCATTTGTCCAATAATTAGCGATGTTGAGCATCTTTTCATGTGCCTATTGGCAATTTGTATTTATTCCTTGGGGAAATGCCCCTTTAGGACTTATACCTGTTTTTCAACTGGGTTGTTTGCTTTTTTGTTGTTGAGTTGTATGAACTGTTCATATATTTTGGAAATTAATGGTAATGGTGAAAAGACAAGTGAGAGCAACAATGAAGAGCAGCATGAGTGTTGAGGGAATAAATCTGATATTACCTTCACACCCAGGAGAGAGGAGGTGAAGATATAGGAAAACATCGAGATGGAGAGCACGGTAGTTGCAGAAGCTTCCATTAAAAGCTTTTGCTCTATTTAGTCATCAGCTGAGAATGAGGGAGGTTGGGCTTCTAATTTATATAGGAAGCTCAGGAATCATAGAAGAACCACGTTCAGGCTCTCCCAGCCCCATCTGACAGTTCTTTTTTCCATCCCATCTCTGAATCTCCTTAGACTCAAAGGGAACATGATACTCCCATCCCTGGGATCTGTTTAGGTGCCCTTCACAAAATCAATATTGCTCTGTGAGATACTTCAAGTGAAGCCAAGAATCAAAGTGACCTTCAAACCAGTGTTTCTTAAATAGCCTGGGCAAAATGATTTGGAGACAGAATATTAGGAACCATGCAAAAATAGACGATTGTAAATTAAACACAAGGTTTAAAGATGAAGCTACTTCTGAATACATTTTAGTTATGTTGAGGACACTAAGAGTATTGTAGGATAGTTTACACCATTAGCTGTAAAATCACAGGGGCTACTGTGGACATTTAGAGAGCAAGTTGATACTTTCTTTCGACAAAAGGAATGTTTAGGATTCCAAGTCTTTCACCATGGAGTTCATTTTATTTGACCTCTTAAAAATGAGTTAAAGAAAAAAAAGCAAAGTTAAACAAAAAAAGTTTTGACAATCTCTTAGAATATTTGGATGTAAAGGATGATTCTAGAAAGAAGGGACCTCTTGGTTTTGATTGGCAGGAGCAGTAATTTGACTGTATTTAATTTGTATTGTGTTAGGAAAGAAAGCCAGAGTTGAGCTTCCCTGGTTCCTGCTGTTTTATAAGCCCTTAACTCCATTGAGCTACATCAACCTTGCTTTTGAGAGTCCTTTTTTTTAATGTTTGGTTTTTCTAAATTTTCTTTTAGTGCTAGACTTTACTAATTGTTTCCTTATGGCAGCTACTCATGATTTAAAACTGATCATGGGTACATATAGTCCCTCGTTCAAGGCTCAAGCTGACATCACAAAAGAACTTACACTTACGATCTTACTACAGAAAAGGCCCAGGAAATAAGAGCTGTAAAGATTAGTTTCTCAGTAAGAGGGGCTGGTTTTGATATTTTAAATTTCTGTATATACTGATCCCCTTTTTCTGCTTCGTCTCTTTTAATCTTCAATGCAAAATGAAAGGTGTAAAGTCTGAAGCTATAAATCTGTTTATAGCTATAACTCCCTACCCTGGCTTAGCAGAGTTCGACATTGTAATAAACACAGTTCTTCTGCAGCAACATTGAATCTGGTTCTTGGATAATTCTTTTGTATGTTGTTTCTTTGAACACAGAAAGTTTTGAGGCATTTTTATCTTTCTGTGTGTTCAATTCACAAGACTTGATTGAGCACCTACTGTATACTAGGATGACTAGGTAGTTCTAGGGCCTAAAGTTTGATCTTATTTTGTCAAAGTAATGTGGTTAAAATGACAATTAAGTGTTTTATTTTGTTTTTGGTGATAATTCCTGAACATTGAAGTAACCTATAGTAAACCTGCAGAGTCTTCAAATGTTTTCAACCTTCTACCTAATACATTTCTCACTGCATTGCTTATTGATTTTAGGAAATCAATATGTTTACTTTCTTCATCCTCAGGTCAAGTATCTGAAAAAGAAATTTACTTTTATGTTTAGAATGGTTAAAATGTTTTAAATGTTGAGTGTGTGAATCATAATTATTACCATTAGTAGATCAGGCATTCTACAAGTTCCTTCATGGACAATGTTTTGTTTAAGCAAACAGTAAGTATTGCTTACCCCATTTTTCAGATGAAGAAACTGAGGCTCAAAGAGAATATTTAACCTGCAAGATCACACAGGTGATGACAACCAGAATTTAAGTCTGGATCTGTTTGACTCCAAACCTTGAGCTTTTAATCACCAAGATCATTTATTTTATGTATTTTATTTAAAAATAATTCCCCCAAATTATACTTTTTTTCTTTCTTTTTTACTGTTTTCTGAAACGTTTAAAAAGAAATTATACACAAGCACACATATAACCATACACTGATCTATACTTATACATAGGAGCTCCTACATTTTCACATCAGGTTTTCCATAAAAATCTTTATATTTGCACATTATTAACTGAAGTTATTTGCAAAGTTGGAATTCTGTGAAACAAAAAAATTGGTGATTTGAGAAAGAAATGTTCCTAAAAATATATTATGGTGTTAAAGCAGAAGATGGTATATACGTATGAGTTCAAGGTTGAGGTATAGCCTTGGAAGAACACATGTTCACATTTTAGTTAGAGGTGAACCTATGCGAAAGTGCACTTTATTCATAAGGAAGGTAGGTTTATTCACATGCAAATAGCTAGGGTCCCTATTTTTCAAGTAAATGGTAGATTTTTTCATTGTTAATGCTATTTGCAGTATGATTTTGTGCAGTTTCAGATGCATGCCGAGAGCCATGGTCCCAAATTCAGTTTCTTCATGCCTATATGGTTTTGAGTATCTTCATTGGTACAATGAGCCAAGTGAATGATATAGTCAGGGAGAAGATGGAAATCTTGCAATGACTAGAAATGAGGCTTCCATCCTAAAAGAGAACAACAGATACTTCATGTTTCCTTCATCCCTGAGAGACTGTGGATATTGATAAAGAAATGTCTTCAAGGGTGCCTGAGCACACAGACATCAAACATGTAGTAGCCACTGAGGTTGTGCTGTGCTTCCAAAGAATGGCCGTGTAGCAGACTCTGTCTTCTTTATCCTTAAAAGACTACAGAAATGCTTTTAAAATATATGATTCCATGTTCAGTTTACAGTTTAAAAGGGAAATATACTTTATGTGTAAGTTAACCTAGAAGAAGGATGGTTTTGGTATGGTGGCAGCATAGTATGACTACCGTATATCATCCATATTCTTTTTACCCAACAGTATGATAGAGAACCGGAGAAGGCAGTGGCACCCCACTCCAGCACTCTTGCCTGGAAAATCCCATGGATGGAGGAGCCTGGTAGGCTGCAGTCCATGGGGTTGCTGAGGGTCGGACACGACTGAGCGACTTCACTTTCACTTTTCACTTTCATGCATTGGAGAAGGAAATGGCAACCCACTGCACTGTTCTTGCCTGGAGAATCCCAGGGACGGAGGAGCCTGGTGGGCTGCCATCTATGGGGTCACACACAGTTGGACACGACTGAAGTGACTTAGCATAGCATAGCATAGCATGATAGAGAACTCTCTCTCTCTCTCTCAGCTATTTTTGATTAGGTCAGCCAAATCTGCCAATACTCTCTTTGGATTTGAAATACATCCCTAAAACCAGATTTTATACTTCGTGGGGTTCACTTCCCTCTGGAGCTGCTGTGTTTATCAGGGTTGATCTTGCTTGAAAAGTGAAAGTTTTAGTTGTTCAGTAGTGTCCAACTCTACAGCATGGACTCTAAGCCCACCAGGCTCCTCTGTCCTTGGAATTCTCCAGGCAAGGATACTGGAGTGGGTAGCCTTTCCTTCACCAGGGGATCTTCCTGATCCAGGGATCGAACCCGGGTCTCCCACATTGCAGGCAAATTTTTTACCATCTGAGCCACCAGGGAAGCCCTAAACCAGCTTAGGTCAGTGCTTTTCTTCAAATGCACTAAATAGCAAACTTCAAATAAGTAGGACTTCTTCAACCATGATGATCTGTCAGTGGCCCCCAAGTCCAAAGAGTTAACTGGGCTTGTTAATTCTACCTCAGAAATGTCTCCTAAATCTAGAACTTTCCCTGTGTCCTCATTGTCATGATTTTAATTCAGATCTTTGCCATGTCTCTCTTGGACCAAGGCAACAACTTCCTAAGAAGAAAAGCATTCCATGCTCTCATCAAAGTTCCATGAAGCACACTTGATCTTGCTACTCCCTTGTTAAACTGAT
Source organism: Bubalus kerabau (assembly GCF_029407905.1). Lineage (NCBI taxonomy): Eukaryota > Metazoa > Chordata > Mammalia > Artiodactyla > Bovidae > Bubalus > Bubalus kerabau. The sequence continues at coordinate 29,989,498 of NC_073630.1, read as the reverse complement.
GACCAAATCAGCCCAGGGACCTAGGTATTGTTAGCCAGTCTTCCCAAATCTCTTTCCTGCTATTCCCTATCTCTACTCCCCACACCACATAGGTTCTTACCACTCTGAACTCCTCATCTTTCTCTGATGGCCAGATAGCCTCTCACACATTTACATGTTCATTCCTTCTGCCTGAACAGCCCCACTCCCCCCACCCCCCTACCTCAGTCTCCCTTATCCCAGCCAACTTTCCAGAGCCAGTTCCAATATCATCTTTTAAATTCCAGCTCTCCTACCTTCATTCCTTTCTGTACTCAGACAACATAGCATCTATTTCACTAGTTATAATTATATTTGCATGTCCAGACTCAGAGCACATTGCCTGACTGATGAAAAAGTGAAAGTGTTAGTCACTCAGCCATATCTGACTCTTTACAACCCCCGGCTGTAGCCCCGCTAGGCTCCTCTGTCCATGGACTTCTCCAAGCAAGAATGCTGGAATGGGTAGTCATGTCCTCCTCCAGGGGATCTTCCTGACCCAGGGATTGAACCCAGGTCTCCTGCATTGCGGGCAGATTCTTTACCATCTGAGCCACTACAGTTGGTCATAAATGCTTAGAAAATGAAACTTGCTTGTCCTCACAATTCTACAGTAATGCAGAGATTCATCAGAAAAAGGATTGTTTTATATCAAAAATACAAATGATTTACACTTTTCTGTGATTCTTATTCCATCATTTTTATTTCAGCAGTTCTGGCTGCCAAGAATTTCCAGGGTTTGCTCCTTTTCCATTTGTATACCTCTAGCAGAATTTATTTATTTTTTTCACGACTGCCGTCTTGTAAAAATTATTCCCTCTTTAGCTGTTGCCAATTCAAAGTAGACAAAATTTACAGTTCTTGTGAGTGAAATGCCTTTATTGGTCCATTCAACCCCTATGAATATATCTGTCTTTTTCAGATATATTTGGATTACTTTTATGTAGATTGAAATTCATATTTTCCTGAATTTCATTTATTGTGCCTCTTATTCTTGTGCTTTTAATTTGGTTTTATCATTTAATTGAAGTAGATAATAGACTGTGGAAGAAGAGCTGAAACCTTAGTTGTTTGGATAGAAATAGAATTTAGGAGACTGAAATTATTATAGGCCCACATTAAAGTCTTGTTACGAATAGGTTTGTTGCTTTAAGTTCTGTATTTGAAGTCACTTGAATAGGAACTAATTTGAAGTTTGCCACTGAAATTTATAAATACTTTGGTAGTAAGTTAAGAACACTAACAATGCTCTAAAAGAAATGTTCCAGCTGTTAGGTAACAACACTAATAATAAAGATTTTGTTAACACCTTCAAATTTATGCAATTAGAGCTTGTTACATAAAACTACTTATAAAATTATTTCAAATATTCTTATTTATTTATTAAAGTAGACATTATTAAACATCTGACTTCAACATACCAGACAAGGTCGGAAGGACAGGAATCCTAAAAAAAAGCCTCATATAAAGCTGTGACTCTATTCACCTATTTGTGATGAGTAATTTTACTGCATTTCCTTCCCACTGACCTCAACCTTGTTTTAGCAACAGGCTTTTACCTTCAAGTAGTTACCAACCAGCCATTGATACTGATATCTGGGCAACATATTTGTTCACTAAATATTAGATTGTTAGCTCAGTGTAGGTGGAAGCAGCAAAAAGCCATTATAAAATACTCTGATTCAAATAATTCATTTATTTGTATTGCTGCCTATCCTTTAGTTTATACCAGAGGATTTTGTTTTGTTTTACTCTAAAGACAAAAAAAAACCAAAACAAAACACAAAACTTAAATCATGACCCAGCTTTAATTTTAAAAGTTAATAATCAAAGTAACCCTTCTTTCAATTCTAATATTTTAATTTAAAAGGGTCATGGCTTCCAAATTTTTAAATACTACCTATGTTGCTAAGGTAGCTCACGTTTTTCTGCACATTTAACTCATATTTGCAGTGTAAAGGATCCAGTTTAGAAAGAAGGGTGGGATTTCACTCAGAGCAAAAGAAAACACCTGCGTTAATCCCGGGAGCACAAATGGGGTCTGGAGTGTCCAGAGCAGCCACCGCAGCTGTGGATGGAGGCTGACCCCTGCTTCGGCTCTGTCTTGAGCTGGCAGGTGCCAGGACGCCATTCTGTCTGCTCAGAAACACTCCCTTTTGAAGCAGCAGTATTTAGTGCTCAATTGTGAATGCAAATTTTCATGTGTTCACGAATTAAGCATCCCCGCTCATGGCAAGTTGTTAAAGGACTCTAGTGGACACACGTGGCTTTCGCGTTAGTAATTGGACTTTGGGGAAAAGAGTCGTTTCTGTTGCCCACTGTAAAATAATTTCAAAAAAGCTTTGACCTCAGACCTGCCATATCAGCTAACAAAGTGAATTTGGGGGACGGAAACAATGAGACGCTTGGCCTCTGAAATCTTGCACGCAAAAGAAAACTAAACTATAAAGAGAATCTTTTGGTGGCGGTGGGAGGGAGAGATTGGAGACGAGTTGGCAGTAATTGTAAGTGACCTTACAGTAGCTGGCTGTTTTAGGGGTTGTTTTTCTTAACACCAGTGTATGAAAAGTGTTTGACTTTGGCAATAGGCTATTTAGCTTTTCCAGAAGAGTCTGTTTAGCTTTTCTAAATCAGCGTGTCCCACCATATCCTCCACCAGTGTTTAGAACATTGCCAAACTCTTTATAGGCATTCACTGAATGTACATAAAAATCTAATTAGTTAAACAACATGCTACCTAATCAAACCAAGACCAGAATTTCCATTGTAATTCTAAAACATGATGCTAGATATCCTCTCATTCTTTTCTTTGGGTTTCCTCTGCTCCACCAAAAACAAAATCCTACTTGTAGAGCATTAGTGAGCATTTTGTGTGCATCAAGAATGACCAACACATTTCTTAAACTTAATTTTAAGAGATACCAAACTGTTCTTATTACATGCTACTTGATTCACCGAAAATATTAAGAAAAATGTTAAGAAACATAGTTTTCTTAGGTTCCCATTTTAATGGCAAAATTAACAGGGCATAAGAAAAAAAAGGGTTTGTCTAGTTGCTTCCATTATCTTAGCCCATCTTGCTCTCCCAGATGCTCTAAAATTCCTCTTTTCCACATTTTGAACTTGAGATCTTGAATTCACTGTCCTTGACACTATGAAAGGCAATTGGGAGGCATTCAAGAGAGCATCTAGTGAAAGCAGGCACCCATTAGGTTTTCTGAGAATCGAGTTCTAGAGCTGCATCCCAACACTTAGCACCCTAATCCACTGCTTTTAAAGCCACACAAGACTAGCTTATGGTCCTGGCCACCTCACTTACAAGAGACCCAACCTTGATAATCTTCAAGTTTTATTTTTGGAATCTGTAACAGGAATATCATGATACTTTCCTCATTAGATTGGGAGAAGAGTAAATGTAGTAACAGGTGAAAGTCCTTTGTTGATGGCAAAATGTACAAAAGAGAAGACATGATGTTCTTGTTAATGTCATGCTAACCTTACAGCTGTTGCCAGAAGTGCTGCAGAGTGGAAATTTGGCACAGCTCCTCTGTAACTCATGTTTAGCAGTATATCTTTTGGTAGGTAGAGCATTCTTACATTCCCACCTGAAATGAGACAGCAGTCTTCATGGGACCTTGGGAGGGACACTTTGCTAGGATTTTGGCTTTACCCCCATCTTAACTTGTGTGTGTCTCCCAACCCTGCTAAGGAGGATGGTGAGAGACTGAAGGTAGCTGAAATGCTCCACTTCCTCTGGTGGGCTGAGTCCTGAGACATGACTTCGTCTTTGTTGTTGTTGTTCAGTCACTCAGTCCTGTTCGGTGCTTTGCGACGCCATGGACTGCAGCACACCATGCTTCCCTGTCCTTCACTATCTCCTAGAGCTTGCTCAGACTTCATGTCCATTGAGTCGGTGATGCTATCCAACCATCTAATCCTCTGTCGTCCCCTTCTCCTCCTGTCCTAAGTCTTTCCCAGCATTAGGGTCTTTTCCGATGATCAGCTCTCTGCATCTTTAGCTCTTAAAAACTTTGAGAGCTAGGGGAAAAAAAATCGATGCCTCTAGAATTCATGTTTCCTGCTAGTATTTTTGTTCAAAGGTAAAAAAATCTCAGTGTGGCTGAATAATAGACAACTGGCCAACAAAATAAAAATCACCAAAAGACCCGCCCATCATCTGACTTATGACAAAGATAACATTGTACTTTGATGGGGAAAGGAGGCATTTTCAGTGAATGCTTTTGGGTTAATTTGATAGCCATATGGGAAAGAAAAGCATCTTGACTTTGACCTCACATCATATAAATGACCTTGGAAGAGGCAAAAATTTCTTAAGTGGAACACTAAAAGAGATAACTATAAACATAAAAAATGCTAAATTGAATTTAAGAACTATTCATCAAAAACACCTTTAAGAGAATGTAAACTCAATATGCAGTGTGGGAGAATATATTTGTAATAAATATATTCTTTTCTGACAAAAGACTCATATTCAGATATGTAAAGAGCTCTTATCTATCTAATCTATTTATCCAATGTATAATATATGATGAACTCTAGCAAATAATAGGACAACTCAATAGAAAATGATATGAATAAATACTGTATGGAAGAAGATATAAAGATCCAAAACAGCCAATACATTTATTAAAAAGAGTTCAACTTAATCACTGGAGAAGTACAAAAATTAAAACACTCTATAAAACCACTATACCTCCCACCAGAATGTCTAAAATGAAAAAGATGGAAAATACCAAGTATTGGTGATGATACAGGGGAACTGAAAATTCTCATACATTGCTGATGGAAGTTTAATTGTTAGAACCATCAGTTCCGTTCAGTTCAGTCGCTCAGTCGTGTCCGACTCTTTGCGACCCCATGAATCGCAGCACACCAGACCTCCCTGTCTATCACCAACTCCCTGAGTTCACCCAGACTCATGTCCATCGAGTCAGTGATGCCATCTAGCCATCTCATCCTCTGTCATCCCCTTCTCCTCCTGCCCCTAATCCCTCCCAGCATCAGAGTCTTTTCCAATGAGTCAACTCTTCGCATGAGGTGGCCAAAGTACTGGAGTTTCAGCTTTAGCATCATTCCTTCCAAAGAAATCCCAGGGTTGATCTCCTTCAGAATGGACTGGTTGGATCTCCTTGCAGTCCAAGGGACTCTCAAGAGTCTTCTCCAACACCACACTTCAAAAGCATCAATTCTCTGGCGCTCAGCTTTCTTCACAGTCCAAATCTCGCATCCATACATGACCACAGGAAAAACCATAGCCTTGACTAGATGGACCTTTGTTGGCAAAATAATGTCTCTGCTTTTCAATATGCTATCTAGGTTGGTCATAACTTTTCTTCCAAGGAGTAAGCGTCTTTTAATTTCATGGCTGCAGTCACCATCTGCAGTGATTTTGGAGCCCAAAAAAATAAAGTCTGACACTGTTTCCCCATCAATTTCCCATGAAGTGATGGGGCCAGATGCCATGATCTTCGTTTTCTGAATGTTGAGTTTTAAGCCAACTTTTTCACTCTCCTCTTTCACCTTCATCAAGAGGCTTTTTAGTCCCTCTTCATTTTCTGCCATAAGGGTGGTGTCATCTGCATATCTGAGATTATTGATATTTCTCCTGGCAATCTTGATTCCAGCTTGTGCTTCTTCCAGCCATAGTGAATTACTGTTTGACAGTATCTACTAACTAATAATCTGAACATATGTATTCTCTGTAATGTAAAAATTCCACTCCTAGATATACGCCCAATAGAAATGTATACAGTTTTTCAGCAAAAGACATACACTAGGACGTTTATAGCAGCATATTTATAATAACCAAGACCTAAAAACTTCTGGAAACAAATGGATATCAATAGTAGGACAAATAAATAAATAATGGTTTATTCACACAGAGTGATATTATAAGGTAGTGAGAACAATCTACAACTACACACAAAATTTTGCATGAATTTCACACATGCTAAGCAAAAGAGGCTAAAACACTGAATGGATGATTCCATTTATAGAAGTACATTTATATAGAGTACAAAAACAGGTAAACTCTTCTATCAGAGGTCAGAATAGTTATTATTATTGGTGGTGAGAAAGAACAAGGAAACATTGCAACAGGAGATTTTGGGTTTCTTTAGCTATATTCTATGTGCATTAGATATGTTTAGCTTGTGAAAATTTATTAAGCATTTTATATACTTATGACATGTATGCTTTCCTGTTTATATAATTATAGTTTTAGAACCTAAAATTCCTTGAGAAACCTCATTGACAGGTACAAATCTGTGTCCTTTGCATGAATCTGTGACTAACCCTAGCTGATCTATTCAAGCTATATTTTAAAATTCATTAAAAAAATTTTTTTCTCTTTCTTTTTTCCTTATTTCAGGGCCCTCCTGGTCCAAAAGGTGATAAGGTAAGAAAGTATATAGAAGAAACAAATTAAGTTAGTGGAAATCCATACTGGCCTGATTTATACTATGTTATATTTAGATCTTTTCAATGAGCATCATCTACAGACTTTATTCTAAAAACTATCTATCTTCTCATTTTCCTACTCTACAGGGAGAACAAGGTGATCAGGGACCTCGGGTAAGTTGTTCTCTTCCTTTCCTGGGCAGAAAATTAGTTTTTAGTTCCAAATTCATTGAATTAAAGTAGCCCTGGACCCATAACTATGTTGTGTCATGTAGTTTAGTAATGGCTAACAAAAATACCATACTACTTATAACTGAAATAGCGTTAATTATAACTAATGTTTATATCTTGTTGCATTATCTTGATGCCTGTAAATAGGACACTTTACAACAATGATCCCTTCTGATTAAGGGCCAGAATCACAACTAAAAGTCAGCAACAACCACCCTTCCATTGGCTATTGGGTCCTTCAGATTAGTATGCATGGTTTTGTAACATAGAGGCCATGTGGATTCCTATTGAGTTTGGCTTTTTTTGCAGTTAAACTCTATGTGCCATTGCATAAGTATGTTGTATTATAGATGAAAATATTAATGCATTTTATATATTTTCTTCAAAAGTTTGAATAATAGTTATTTGAATTTCTTATTCTTTATAGAATTTTAAACAGATAAAAGGTATAATATCATTTAGCATTCCAGGGAGGAGGGGCATTCTTTTATTCTTCTCAAATGTGGCTTTTTAACCCATCAAAACACAGTAGTGAATGCTTTGTTGTTACCTTGGTAGTGCCAAATCCTCTGCCTCACATCTGTGCCTTATTACCCAAATGTTCAGACATACTGTTCCAATGATGTAGTGGCTCTGTGCAGACATACCTCTCAATTTTCTCGTGTCACTATGCACAAACGCGAGTATTTGGTTGAAGAGAGTCATTTTTTACAGTGGAAAAGCACTTTTAAAACTTTCAGGTTGAAAACAGAACTGTGTAGGTTTCTTTGTGAAATTCACTCTGTGAAATTAATTATGGAATTTACTTACACTGCAGTATCATGAAAGATACAGTCAATGAAAACTTGAAAAGCTTGTAGTCTTACTCCTCCTATTTAGTAAACTAGATGAAAATTATGGTATGATTGACTTTCCTTTCTATTCTTATGCCATTTCTTCATGTAGAAATAATGACTATGCTTCAGAGCATTCTGTTTCTCATGGCAGTTTTTCTGTCTGATGTCCAGTTGAAACTTCATCTTAATGGTCAAGGATTTAACATCATGAGTAGCATGGATGTGAATGGAATAAAATTCTCATAACCTTCAATGATTAGAATGTAGCCACTTTCCCTGTATGTGGCAGTTTTTTCTCGTGGCATGTTCCCATGCACTGAGTATCATTTCTTTCCACATGCAATATCAAAATCACTCGATTTGCCCTTTCCAGGTAAGAGAGAAACTGTTTCTATTCTAAATCTTCTTTTGGCAAAGGAAATGAAAGGGTGGTTCACAGCTTAGCTATCATCAGTGTGCACACAGCCCTCATTTTCAAAAAGGTGTGTTGGCTTTCATCGTTCCAAAAAGTGATGATTGATTATAAAGCGAGGCCAAATTTTCAGGATGAAACCTGAAACCATGTGAAATTCACCTGGTTTCATGTTGCATTACAAACTAAGACTTGGACCAGGTTCCTTGCAAGTGTGGCCAAAGTTCATGAACTACTTTGACGAACCCAGACTGCCTTTCATACAGATTTCAGCCAATTTTCACACTGACGGGGGCCAAGTTTCACACAATTCAGGGGCCACTTAGCATTTTAGCTGGAAAGTGGCAAAAATGGATCCCATTTTCATCTGGATTTTGCTTTGGGTTGAAACAATTTCGATTGAATTCATAATGCAAGATGAATCTTTATGGATAAAATTTAAATGTCCTGGGAAGTATATATGAATGTGCACGTGAAAACTTATGGAATTGCCTGGCTTTTCTCAGATTCCTAATTTAGAAACAAGGCAGGACACATTCAGCAATCTTAGATTTATAATATAAGTAGTGTCAGCTACTTATTAGAAAATTCACATATCATATGGCAAAATGAAGATTTTACATTTCCAGGAAAATCAAAGTTAGTTAGAACTGGACATGTCTTTAATTTTAATGAAAACCAACATTTCCCATATTCTTTATGAGCACACTATTCCAGCCGATGCTGCCAGAGGCTCTCTTTTTAAAAATGTAGATCTTTGTATTTAAATATCCTTTCCATTTTCATCCTATCATAGAATTTTGAATTTTGAACAAACGTCATTCCAAGTAATTTATTTCTTTCCATAACTATATGATCTTCCATTATTTTAATTCTTTGTTATCTAACTTTCCACTGGGATGTATGCTATTTTCTTGAAAGTGAAGTTCTCTCTCTCTTTTTTTTTTTTTGCTCCCCAAATGCCAGACAGGAATATAATAGGTCATAATATGTGAATCAAAGAAGGAAAAATTCGAAGATAAAATAAATATTAAGAAAGTAGAGCTATCTTGAAATACTTGGACATGTATTTATCAATATATATTGAGTGTCTGCTATGCTCAAGGTACCATACTTAACACTATAGAGACTACAAATGTATCCACTTCTCTCGTTCTCTTCTAATATCAGCAAATTCAGCCTATTCTCAGTTCTTCATCGCTACTGTACTATTCCAATTGATTTTGTTTCTGCTCTTACCCTGTACAATGCATTTCCTAAACAGCAACCAGAAACCATTTTATGCTTTATATTAAAAACCACTTTGCTTGGCCTCCATGGACCTTCAAGATCTTGCCCTTCAGTTCACTTCAGTTCAGTCGCTCAGTCATGTCCAACTCTTTGCGACCCCATGGACTGCAGCACACCAGACCTCCTTATCCATCACCAACTCCTGGCAGTTTACTCAAACTCGTGTCCATTAGGTTGGTGATGCCATCCAAGCATCTCATCTTCTGTCTTCCCCTTTTCCTCCTACCTCAATCTTTCCCAGCATCAGAGTCTTTTCCAATGAATCAGTTCTTCACATCAGGTGGCCAAAGTAAGGGAGTTTCAGCATCAGCATCAGCCCTTCGAATGAATATTCAGGACTGATCTCCTTTAGGATGGACTGGTTAGATCTCATTGCAGTCCAAGGGACTCTCAAGAGTCTTCTCTGACACAACAGTTCAAAAGCATCAATTCTTCAGTGCTCAGCTTTCTTTATAGTCCAACTCTCACATCCATACATGACTACTGGAAAAACATAGCTTTGACTAGATGGACCTTTGTTGGTAAAGTAATATCTCTGCTTTTAAACATGTTGTCTAGGTTGGCCATAACTTTCCTTCCAAGGAGTAAGCATCTTTTAATTTCATGGCAGCAGTCACCATCTAGGTGATTTTGGAGCCCCAAAAAATAAAGTCTGTTACTGTTTCCACTGTTTCCCCATCTATTTGCCATGAAGTGATGGGACCGGATGTCATGATCTTAGTTTTCTGAATGTTGAGCTTTAAGCCAACTTTTTCACTCTCCTCTTTCACTTTCATCAAGAGGCTCTTTAGTTCTTCGCTTTCTGCCATAAGGGTGGTATCATCTGCATATCTGAGGTTACTGATATTTCTACCAGCAATCTTGATTCCAGCTTGTGCTTCCAGTCCAGGATTTCTCATGATGTTCCCTGGTGGCTCAGACGGTAAAGCGTCTGCCTGCAATGTGGGAGACCTGGGTTCAATCCCTGGGTCGGGAAGATCCTCTGGAGAAGGAAATGGCAACCCACTCCAGTACTCTTGCCTGGAAAATCCCATGGACGGAGGAGCCTGGTAGGCTATAGTCTATGGGGTTGCAAAGAGTCGGACACGACTGAGCAACTTCACTCACTCACTCTCTCACTCACTCACTCTGTATATAAGTTAAATAAACAGGATGGCAATATACAGCCTTGATGTACTCCTTTTCCTATTTGGAACCAGTTTGTTGTTCCATGTCCAGTTTAAACTGTTGCTTCTTGACCTGCACACAAGTTTCTCAGAAGGCAGGTCAGATGGTCTGGTATTCCCACCTCTTTCAGAATTTTCCACAGTTTGTTGTGATCCACACAGTCAAAGCCTTTGGCATAGTCAGTAAAGCAGAAGTAGATGTTTTTCTGGAACTCTCTTGCTTTTTCAGTCATCCAACGGATGTTGGCAATTTGATCTCCGGTTCCTCTGCCTTTTCTAAAACAACCTTGAACATCTGGAAGTTCACAGTTCATGTACTGTTGAATTTTGAGCATTATTTTACTAGCATGTGAGATGAGTGCAATTGTGCAGTAGTTTGAGCATTCTTTGGCATTGCCTTTCTTTTGGATTGGAGTGAAAACTGGCCTTTTCCAGTCCTGTGGCCACTGCTGTGTTTTCCAAATTTGCTGGCATATTGAGTGCAGCACTTTCACAGCATCATCTTTTAGGATTTGAAATAGCTAAGCTGGAATTCCATCACCTCCACTAGCTCTGTTCATAGTGATGCATCCTAAGGCCCACTTGACTTCACGTTCCAGGATGTCTGGCTCTAGGTTGGTAATCACACCATTGTGATTATCTGAGTCGTGAAGTTCTTTTTTTGTATAGTTCTTCTGTATATTTTTGCCACCTCTTCTTTATATCTTCTGCTTCTGTTAGGTCCATACCATTTCTGTCCTTTATTGTGCCCATCTTTGGATGAAATGTTCCCTTGGTATCTCTAATTTTCTTGAAGAGATCTCTAGACTTTCCCATTCTGTTGTTTTCCTCTATTTCTTCGCGTTGATTGCTGAGGAAGGCTTTCTTATCTCCCCTTGCTATTCTTTGGAACTCTGCATTCAAATGGGTATATCTTTCTTTTTCTCTTTTGCTTTTTGTTTCTCTTCTATTCACAGCTATTTGTAAGGCCTCCTCAGACAACCATTTTGCCTTTTTGCATTTCTTTTCCTTGGGGGTGGTCTTGATCCCTGCCTCCTGTACAATGTCACGAACCTCCGTCCATAGTTCTTCAGGCACTCTGTCTATCAGATCTAATCCCTTGAATCTATTTCTCACTTCCACTGTATAATCATAAGGGATTTGATTTAGGTCATACCTGAATGGTCTAGTGGTTTTCCCTACTTTCTTCAATTTAAGTCTGAATTTGTCAATAAGGAGTTCATGATCTGAGCCCCAGTCAGCTCCCAGTCTTGTTTTTGCTGACTGTATAGAGCTTCTCCATCTTTGACTGTAAAGAATATAATCAATCTGATTTTGGTATTGACCATCTAGTGATGTCCATGTGTAGAGTCTTGTCTTGGGTTGTTGGAAGAGGGCATTTGCTATGACCAGTGCATTCTCTTGGCAAAACTCTATTAACCTTTGCCCTGCTTCATTCTGTGCTCCAAGGCCAAATTTGTCTGTTACTCCAGATATTTCTTGACTTCCTACTTTTGCATTCCAGTCGCCTATAATGAAAAGGACATCTTTTTGGTTTTAGTTCTAGAAGGTCTCATAGGTCTTCATAGAACCATTCAATTTCAGCTTCTTCAGCATTACTGGTCAGGGCATAGACTTTGATTACTGTGATATTGAATGGTTTTCCTCAGAAGCGAACAGAGATCATTCTGTCATTTTTGAGATTGCTGCATTTTGGACTCTTTTGTTGATTATGATGGCTACTCCATTTCTCCTGAGATTCTTGCCCACAGTAGTAGATATAATAGTCATCTGAGTTAAATTCACCCATTGCAGTCCATTTTAGCTCGCTGATTCCTAGAATGTCAATGTTCACTCTTGCCATCTCCTGTTTGACTGACCACTTCCAAATTGCCTTGATTCATGGACCTAACATTCCAGGTTCCTATGCAGTATTGCTCTTTATAGCATTGGATTTTACTTCCATCACCAGTCACATCCACAACTGGGTGTTATTTTTGCTTTGGCTCCTTTTTGCTCTTGCCCTTCCCTACTTGTCTTGATCTCCGCCCACTATGCTCCATCCACATGTTCTTTAAACACAGCACACTCTCAACTTGATGACTTTCCATTTGTTCTTTACTGGTCTTCTTGTGATTGGGTTTTTCTTATCATTGAGATTTCCTCTCAAATATCTCCTTGGGAAGAACTTCTTAGCTTCATTGTAAATCTGAGATTATCCTATTGTGTTTATTTATTTACTTGCTTCTTTTTAAGGAAGGGCATCTGCAAAACATTGTTGTTCAATCATTCAGTTCTGTCTGACTCATCGTGACCCTATGGACTGTAACATGCCAGGTTTCCCTGTCCTTCACTCCCAGAGTTTTCTCAAACTCATGTCCATTGAGTCAATGATGCCATCCTCACCTCATCCTCTGTCGTCTCCTTTTCCTCATGCTGTCAGTCTTTCCCAGCATCAGGGTCTTTTCCAAGGAGTCGGCTCTTCACATCAAGTGGCCAAAGTATTGAAGCTTCAGCTTTAGCATCAGTCCTTGCCCTTCTTTAAAACAAAAACTCCATGAGAATAAGGGCTAGTTCATACCTCCATCACATAGGACAATAAGAACTAAATGAATATTTGTTTAATGTTAAAAGAAAATATTATTTCATCATTACTGCCTTCAAGGAGCTGGTGATCTCATGGGTGCCTGAATAAGAAAACTATGTGGTTGTAGATTATATGTCTTGAATAGCTATACTAAGCCATGCTAGATCAGTGAAGCATCTTCCATTTTTTTTTATTTGTGGTATTTTATTTTATTTATTTTTTATTTTATTTTATTTTTTAACTTTACAATATTGTATTGGTTTGCATCTTCCATTTTAAATAATCACTGGAGACTATAGAAAATATGGCATTTGAACTAGGACTTGATAAATGGGTAATCATTAAAAGATTAAATGAAGAGCAAGACATAAGCATTCCAAGAAGAAGAAATAGTTCAAATAATATTACACAAGCAGGAAATGACAGTATTCATTTAAGGAAAAAATTCCATTTGCCAAGGAAATAAGTTAAATATAGAAAAATTGTACCCATATAAGTCTGTAAAACCTTTATTAAAGTTACATTATAGCCCACTCCAGTACTCCTGCCTGGAGAGTCCCATGGACGGAGGAGCCTGGTGGGCTGCAATCCATGGGGTCGCTAAGAGTCAGACATGACTGAGTGACTTTTCACTTTACACTTTCATGCATTGGAGAAGGAAATGGCAACCCACTCCAGTGTTCTTGCCTGGAGAATCCCAGGGATGGGGGAGCCTGGTGGGCCGCCGTCTATGGGGTCGCACAGAGTTGGACACGACTGAAGTGACTTAGCAGAGCAGAGTAGCAGAACATTTTTAATGTCTTGTGTGGTGGGCAATAAGGAACCATTGAAGATTTTTGAGTATAACATTTATTGTATATTACCACTAGACTATTCAGTATAATTACCAAATGTTCCTTATGAAAATCTATATGGTAATAGTATTAAGTATGGAAAGGAATTGGAAAAGACTGAAAGGAAGGAGACCAAGTAGATCAGGAAATGATGTCAGTCATCTGGTCAAGGTCACAAAAGTCTGGGCTATAAGGATAATGTCCAGTCCTCAATGGAGAACTGAGTAGAGGGCATGGACTGGCTCATCAGGTGTGATTGGAAGTACAGGGCCACACTGAGCAGAACTCAGTACCATAATGAGCAGTGGAGTGTGGCTAAGTTGGTAAGCCAAGGCAGATATTCCAAAAGAGTGACCAGAATATTGGAGAAAGCTCTATGTTTGCAGTAGAATTCGAAAGGAAAGTTGCATCATCTCATCAATCTTGTCTGCCACAAGCACCAAGCAAAAACCTGGGCAGACAGAAAGGGAAAACCAGGATTATTACTAGTAGAGGAGAATTTGACAAAAGTAAAGTCTTAAAGCAGAAAGTGAGAGAAAATTTTGACTCACACTGGATTTACATCCAAAATCAGTGATCATGGGTAAAGTTGTGACCATATTAAGTTTTCTAAAAAAGAAGAAGAGAAGTAATCAGGGATTAAATTAAAAATATCAAGATGAAAATTTAATAGCAGTCTTGTAGCAAACTGGATGTTGGAGCTGAGGGTGATGAAGATAAAGATAGAGCTGAGGTTTCCAGCTTGATTCCGTGATAAAATTGGCCAGAAGAGAGTCAGGGAATAAATGATAAGCTGAATCTTAGTTATGTTGAATTTGGGATCTTGATGAATTACTCCATTGGAATAGTGTAGCGAACAGTTGGAAATATGAGACTAAAAGTCTGAAGTGGTGTTGCAACTGGAAAGAACAGTAACATAGCAAAACTGTCACAGAGTAACAGTTGAAACCATAGGAGGAGAAAAATGAAGGGTGACAGAAGGAAGATAGAAGCATTTTAGAAATATCCACATTGAGCGAGTAGGATGAAAAGGAGACTCAGGAAACTGAGCATTCAAAGGGAAAACCACAGCACTGCAATGTTTGAACAATAAGGCCAAATTACTTTTTAAAAAGTGGCTATCAGACTGTTTGTAATTAAAAAAAAAAAAAAAGCCACAGAGATGAGAGCTATTAAAAAAAAAAAAAAAAAACCACAACAACCAGGGGCTAGAGGGGTAGGATGGGGAGGGAGGTGGGATGGAGGTTCAGAGGGAGGGGACATATGTATACCTATGGCTGATTCATGTTGATATTTAGCAGAAAACAACAAAATTCTGTAAAGCAATTACCCTTCAATTAAAAAAAAAAAAAACTTTTGGACTTGGTGTTCTGGAGTCCTGGGGTAGTAAGGAGGTGCATTTTGTTCAGTGGTGAGAGTGAAAGTCAGATTGCAAGAAGTTAAAAGTAAATGGTAGGAAAGATGACTGTCTTTGAATGCTGTTGATGGCATATGATTTAATGCAGAAGAAATGATTAACTTTTTTGGCGTGAGCTTTCTGTCAGTATACACTGAACCAATTTCAAGCCTACAGTTTTAGGTATAATGTAACAGCCATAGATATCATTTGGTTTTCTTCTACAAGAAACTGAGAGTTAGATTTCCACAGATGAATGCATCCTGACATTGGAACTGCACTTCCCTCCTTGATTCTTGGGGAGATGTCATTACAGATTTGCTATTAATCTTTGTTTTTGCAGTCAGACATTGCACTTCAGCAGTTAGGCCTTTAGGCTGTATGGTCAGGAGGGTGCTTTTTTATGTTGTCAGTTACCATACTCATGCACAATTTTCTTCATTTCATCCTCAGGGATCTGTCTTACAGACTGTCGAAGCTAAGCATTTACTTTGTGTTCAAGTAGAAATTGGAGACCCACCATAAGGGAGTCGTAGGGGGTTTCCTAAGCCAAACGAAAGTTGGACTGAGAAATAATACCTCATGAAACAGTTGTAATTGCTCATCACTTAGAGTTGTGCAACTTGCAGAACATCTTTCTAGGTAAATTATACATATCATCTCTAAGCCTTACTACAGTTCAGCAAAGTACGTTATCAGCAAAGAAAAATAGGAAAAGTGAATGCAATAGAGAGAGCTGATTATATCCACATGGGCTGGGGTCAGGCTGGATAGGGATCAGTTCTAATTCTGCCACTATCTGTCTTCATGGTTATGAGAAGGATTAAATAAAATAATGTATGTATGAAGAATCTATAATAAGCCCTCAACAGGTCATAGCTGATTATTCTCCTAAAGTTTCACACGAAGAATCTAGGGTAAAGTAACGTGTCCAGTTCACACAATTTGTAAGTGATAGAAGTGGGATTCAAACCCAACTCTCTCAGCCTCTGGTTTGTGCATCTCCTAGTGGATCATGCTACTTCCCTGTCAATCAAGTGGTTGGTATGGCCATCAACCTCAATATGGAAAAGCTGGGGTTACCAAAATATCTAAGACTGGATTATTTATTTATTGAGTTCTTAAAATATGCCAGCCACTCTACGATGGCAACCCACTCCAGTACTCTTGCCTGGAAAATCCCATGCATGGAGGAGCCTGGTAGGCTGCAGTCCATGGGGTCACGAAGAGTCAGACACTTACTGAGCGACTTCACTTTCACTTTTCACTTACATGCACTGGAGAAGGAAATGGCACCCCACTCCAGTGTTCTTGCCTGGAGAATCCCAGGGACGGCGGAACCTGGTGGGCTGCCGTCTGTGGGGTCGTACAGAGTTGGACTGAAGCGACGCAGCAGCAGCAGCAGCAGCAGCAGCAGCAGCAGCTATGAAGACATGTGTTTCAACAATTCTGGGGGCTTCCCTGGTGACTCAGCAGCAAAAAATCACCTGTCAATACAGGAGATGTAGGTTCGATCTCTGGGTGGAAAGATCCGCTGGAGAAGGAAATGCAACCCACTCTAGTTTTCTTGCCTGTGAGCCTGGTGGGCTACAGTCCATGGGCTCTCAAGAGTCAGACATGACTGAGCGACTAAACCTACCTACTCACAAACTGCATTTTCCATGTACTCCATCATTTATTCTCAATGGTGAGTTAGTAGCACAGATTTTTTTGTTTTTTCTTTGACATGGGCCACCTTCAAAGTCCCCATTGAACCTGTTACAACATTGCTTCTGTTCTATGCCCTGACTTTCTGGCCACAAGGCATGTGGGATCCCAACTCCCCGACCAAGGATTGAACCTGCCACCCACTGCTCCAGAAGGCAAAGTCTCAACCATTGGACTGCCAGAGAAGTCCCAGTAGCACCGATTTTAATATGATATATATATATATATATATATATATATATATATATTTTTTTTTTTTTCTGATGTAGACTGAGCTCACACAGGTTAAGTGACCGATTCTAGTTCTTTCACACACACCTCCCAAAAGACAATGCTGGAACTCAAACATGAAAATCAAGTTCTTCCCTCTTTCCATAATGTTAGGCTGCCTCCAGATCACTTGTAGGACCTTTTTCAACTCTAGGATCCATTCCTCTATGAATCAGCTTGAAAAAGTTGGGGAGCACACATGAAAATAAGTGCGTCTTTTTTCTTTGCAATCATGGTAGTCACAGTCTTTACAATTCATGCGCTGTCAACCCTCCGGGAAACCAAGGAATGGCTGAGTGCCACTTAGTAAACCCTGGGACCTCTTGTCATGGAGCTTAGAGAGGCAGGGCAATGCTGACTTCCATCCAAAGTGTGTCAGAATATCCAATTAGCTTGTTGTGATATAGTTTCACTTCTCAGCTCAGGGGCACCAATTTGGAAATTGTATAATAGCAAGACCCTGGTGAATTTGCTGTTAGTGATTTTTTTTCTTCAGGATAGCCAAATGAATGAAGTCTGCTTTCTGTAGTTCATAATGCTGTGCTTATATGTTCTACGAGGATTTTGTGGCAAAGCTTCTCTTTGCAAAAGAGACTGAGTTATATTTCTAGATCAGAAGCTGAACCTGAATGTCAAGCGTAAAAGACTCGAGACTTTTCAGCATTTCCACATTGTTGTCTGCACCCACTCTTACTCCCGACCTCTCTCTCCTTCATTATCAAAAAGGACTTTTGCCCACTTCATGCAGACTTCTGCCCTCATCATGAACCACAGCCCTGGGCTTTGATGTTAATGACTCAAATTTCATTTCTCCTTCTTAGTGACTTAAAAACAGCCTTAAAAATAAGCAAAGCTATTTTAATGTTTCATACTGTCTTTTTAAATTAGAGTATTATGTTGTTCTGAAATTGTGGTACATTTGTTAGTCAAACTTAGGCAGTAAAATGAACAGACGTGATGAAGTTATCTTTTGGCTACATATTAATCTTCTAATCAGTTGGCTACCATCCCCTTGCCAAATAACACAAAGGCCTGATAAATAAAAGATTTAGTGGTTATTGGTCTCAATATCATCAGCCAACAGCTGGTTTTAAATGAGTCCTGAGCCCTCACAGTTTCAATGAGCCACCCAGGAGCACGGCTTAACTATTTTCATCAAATTCTCTTCTCTTCCCAGTGTATTCAAATAAATTTTCATAACAGCTGGGACTATGAAAAATTGATAGCATCTTAAAAACATCTTCAGCAAGACAGATTAAGTTCCAGAAAAGGAAAGCATTTAGAAGTTTATTTTATTATCTTAACCTTTGTTGACTTGAATGATTAAACAGATTCTTTGGCTCTGCTAAAGCATTTAGGCCTGGATATTAATTTGATGTTCTTATTTACTTAACCCTTGCCTTTCTCTTTAGCCCTAATGAATACACTACTCATTTGGTACTGAATGTATTGCCTGTGAAAAGGGAATGAATATAACACAATGGAAAGAAATAAATTGTGAGAAAATTATTTTAATGATTTCCAGATTCAGGAGAAGTTGGCATGGAAACTGCAAGCTCATTAAAATCTGCAAATGTTCTTGTTATAATTTATAATCAGAGTTCTTTTTTAAGTGTTCTGTCATACTTCAAACCGCTAAGAGCCCAGGAGCATTTGTAAATTCGTCCTAATGTGGGTTAATTTAAGGAATAAATTATTTTTACAAACAATTCTTGGTAAGTAGACAATATTTCCCTTGGAATTCAGTGTTGGAAATTACACCTCAGTTATTGACTTTATAACTGTGCCCATTAAGGAAAAGAAAAAGAGGTATTATGAGATGTTGAGGAAGAGACTCTCTTTACATCACTTTAAGTCTTGACATTTTTGTCTAATGTGAAGTATCAGTATAGTACATATAATCATCCAGTGGGATAAGCTTTTATACAAAATATTTGGAAGTAAAAGTGAACATTTCACAAAACTCTTATATTTAAACAATACACACACACATAGAGTAGTTGAAAAAGCCTGAGGTTTGAGTCCTTAACTGAAAATTAAGAGCTTTAATTAATAATTAACAGTGGAATTATCAATGACCATAGATGTATTAAAATAAAACCAAATTCATTCCTAAGTATATCCTTTGACAAGGAATTCTGGAGAATAATGCCAGCTGGTTTAAATAACTGTTGGATTTCCTTTTAGTCTTTTTTAATGCAGTGACCTTCATACTAAAATAGCTACTCATTATGTTTTATGAAGTAAGGGAAAGATTTCATTTGTCTACACTTGTACTCATTGCTTATATCAAATGCAATATTTTTTTTAAGTTATTTTACTTTTTTCATGATTTATATATCTTGACTTATACGTTACAATCTATTCAGGCTAATATCCTTTATTTCACATTTTTCTTGAAAACTAGTGGAATAAAAGATTTTAGATGTATATATATATATATATTTAATATTATCCCATTTATATTTCTCTTGTTGGAATTTTGCAAGTGCTGCTTTCTGTGAAATATTTTCTAAATAATTTAAAGAATTCCTTGATAGAAAATTGATCTTTTCTGAAATGCAAAACTAGATGGATGATTTTATTCTTTTGTCTTATATTTAAGTGAGATAGTTTTCACCTGAATTCACAAGAATTCAAGTGATTAGTTAATTAGATTTGTTAAACCATATAATATGTAGCTATGATTTACATATTGCAAATAGCAAATACAGCAATTTACACTAATAAAATCCAACACAATTACCACCTTTCTTTTTCTATCACTCCTAAATGCAAAATTATAGTTGCAACAAAATGTTAATGAGGTGGATTAACCAAATAGAAATCATGAAAGTATGAAACAGCAGATTTTTAATGGTGCATCAGGATTTGCAGAAGGGAGTAGAATGCAAGACTATATTTTTGACTCATCCCTTCAGAATGGGTGGGAAAATGGCTTATTCACTGACAGATCATGTTCAGGGAGAACAGTTCCTGTAGGTCTGAATGAGAGGGGCCTCTGGAAAGTCATTTAGTGCCAGACAGCAGCATCCTTTCATAAGCATACCTCCACTAATGTGTCCAGCAGCTCCTTGTAGCAGACACAGACTGTAAATCACAAGTGGCCAACAAGACTGGCTTTGTAGGAAAAAGATGTCAGTTGTGAGGTCCTACTTCTCATACAATTCTAAAGTGACTAGAGAAAGTCAGGAAGATTTGATTGTCATTCTTTAGAAGTCAGTAAAATTTTATTTGAAAAATGTTAGTATTCAGATGAACCTTTGTTGACCACTATTATTTTTATTTTCACAAGTAAACTTTTAAATGACTTACACATAGCAAGTAATAATAATTAATAACAATGCAACATTATTGTTTTTATATTTCACTACCAAGAAAACTTCCAGACCTTCTTCTCATACTTTATGACCTTGTAAGTTTAGAATAAATCTGTTGATGAAGAAGTCTAAGTGATGGATAAGGTAGCATCCACATCCTCCAGTATAGCATTAAAATATCAAAGAACTAGGAATGTCAGACTGTTTTTCCAGGACAGGAAGTACAGTTAGCTCCAGTCCTAAAGGAATTCATTAGAATTAAGATAGCGAAATGCTGGTGAGTAACTAGGAGAAACCGGCATGGCAGAGAGTCACTGCTCTTCTGGCTTGAAGCCTGTGTGATGTGATGTGAAATAAAAGGAACTAACTATAACCCTAGGAAGTACAAAGGGACAACAGCTGGTAATTCCTGTCTCATTCGCCATGTCTTCAAAAGGACATGTCAGCCTGAACATTCCAAGTTTATTGGCAGGTGAGAAAAAAGCTACCCAGAGACACCACCAGATTTTTAATTAAGAATACATTCAATGGTTTTAAAACATAGTTTGATTGCATGGGTCTTTCATCAGTTTATTTTTAGAAGCTGAGTTAATCTATTTATCTAGATTGTTAAAATTGTGGCCCAGCTTTGAAAGATCGCACCCAGCTCTTGACTGCATCATAAAGAGAGGCTATCAGCATGTGACATTTCCGGGATGGCTGAAGGGAGATTCTTCCACTGGTGAAGTAGGAAGTGTGGAATGAGGGATGTGACTGAGGAGCTGCGCCCAAACACAGAACTCGCCAGAGAATCTTCTAAAACACAAGTTCCCTGTGTTTGGTAGTTTGTTTATTTCAAGGTGTACAAGTGGTTTCTCATATCAAACACTTGCTTTTTTGCAACAATGGCTTAAAATATTATAATGCTTGTTATTCTGTATGTAGGTGTTAAGACAGATATCATTCTCATTAATAGGAATTATTCTACTTATAGAGATAGATATATCCACATATGTGTATGTGGATATTTACTTACAATTACACCGCCTGTACTGTCTTAGCGAAGAGTTCTCCATAAGCATAGATTATTATTCATATATACAAGTTATAAACACATAGAAATGTGAACCAACCCACTCTTGTTCATATTCTGACTCCTATTTAAAAAGGCATGTAAATATCGAAAGCGATTTGCTAAGTTATTTTGGAAGTAAATGATATTTCTTCCTTAGCTGCTTTTTAAAACAGCATTTTTGTGCTCAGTGTGGCATTTTAGAATTATCTAAAGGGATTATAAATTAACTTTAATAGTTGCATGCTTAATTTGTCTTTGTGCGTGTCTTAGCCTGCAAGGAACACTGTTCTCGATGTTCCTTTGCAAAGTAAGATGGAAATGATCACAGTGACAGTCCTTGACAATCACATCAACATGGCTCTGACTCTGCAGTGGTCTACTGACTGAGCTTTCTCATGATCATCTTTAAGAACAAAGAATTTCCTTGACTTGAATATCAGAGGAAAGTTCGAGATCTAATTCAGAACTCAGTTGCTGTTTCTTTGTTGTAGTTGTTCAGTCGCTCAATCATGTCCGACCCTTTGCAGCCCCATAGACTGCAGCATGCCAGGCTTCCCTGTCCTTGACCATCTCCTGGAGTTTGCTCAAACTCATGTCCATCGAGTCAGTGACCCCATCTAACCATCTTGTCCTCTGTTGTCCCCTTCTCCTCTTGCCTTCAATCTTCCCCAGCATCAGGGTCTATTCTAATGAGTCGGCTCTTCACATCAGGTGGCTAAAGTATTGGAGCTTCACCTTCATCATTAGTCCTCCCAATGAATATTTAGGATTGATTTCCTTTAGGATTGACTGATTGGATCTCCTTGCAGTCCAAGAGACTCTCAAGAGTCTTCTCCAACACCACAGTTCAAAAACATCAATTCTTCGGCACTCAGCCTTCTTTATGGTTCAACTCTCACATCCTTACGTGACTACTGGAAAAACCATAGCTTTGACTAGATGGACCTTTGTTAGCAAAGTAATGGCTCTGCTCTTTAATATGCTGTCTAGGTTGGTCATAACTTTTCTTCTAAGGAACAAATGTCTTTTAATTTTATGGCTGAAGTCACCATCTGCAGTGATTTTGGAGCCCAAGAAAATAAAGTCTGTCACTGTTTCCATTGTTTCCCCATCTATTTGCCATGAAGTGATGGGATCAGATGCCATGATCTTCGTTTTTTGAATGCTGAGTTTTAAGTTAGCTTTTTCACTCTCCTCTTTCACCTTCATCAAGAGACTCTTCAGTTCCTCTTCGCTTTCTGCCATAAGAGTGGTGTTATTTGCATATCTGAGGTTATTGATATTTCTCCCTGCAATCTTGATTCCAGCTTGTGCTTCATTCAGCCTGGCATTTCACATGATGTACTCAGCATGTAAGTTAAATAAGCAGGGTGACAATATACAGCCTTGACCTACTCCTTTCCTAATTTGGAACCAGTCTGTTCCATGTCCAGTTCTAACTGTTGCTTCTTGGCCTGCAGAGAGGTTTCTCAGGAGGCAGGGAAGGTGGTCTGGTATTCCCATCTCTTTAAGAATTTTCTACAGTTTGTTGTGATCCACACAAAGACCTTAGCATAGTTAATGAAGCAGAAGTAGATGTTTTTCTGGAATTCTCTTCCTTTTTATATGATCCAACAGATGTTGGCAATTTGATCTCTGGTTCCTCTGCCTTTTCTGAATCCAGCTCAAACATCTGGAAGTTCTCAATTCACGTACTGTTGAAGCCTGGCTTGGAGAATTTTGAGCATTACTTTGTTAGTGTGAGAGATGAGTGCAGTTGTGCGGTAGTGTGAATATTCTTTGGAATTGCCTTTCTTTGGGATTGGAATGAAAACAGATCTTTTCCAGTCCTGTGGCCACTGCTGTGTTTTCCAAATTTGCTGGCATATTGAGTGCAGCACTTTCACAGCATCATCTTTTAGGATTTGAAATAGCTCAGCTAAAATTTCATCACTTCCACTAGCATTCTTGGTAGTGATGCTTCCCAAGGCCTACTTGAGTTTGGACTCCAGGATGTCTGGCTCTAGGTGAGTGATCACACCATCATGGTTATCTGGGTCATTATGATCTTTTTTGTATAGTTCTGTGTATTCTTGCCACCTCTTAATATCTTTTGCTTCTGTTAGGTCCATACTGTTTCTGTCCTTTGTTGTGCCCATCTTCGAGTGAAATGTTCCCTTGGTATCGCTAATTTTTTTGAAGAGATCCACTAGTCTTTCCCATTCTATTGTTTTCCTCTATTTCTAGCATTGATCACTTAGGAAGGTTTTCTTGTGTCTCTTTGCTATTCTTTGGAACTCTGCATTCAGATGGGTATATCTTTCCTTTTCTCCTTTGCCTTTCATTTTTCTTCTTTTTCTCAGCTATTTGTAAGGCCTCCTCAGACAACCATTTTGCCATTTTGCATTTCTTTTTCTTGGGGCTGGTTTTGATCACCATCTTCTGTACGTTACTAACCTCTGTCCTTAGTTCTTCAGGCTGTTTCTTAGCTACCTTATTTCTTTATATTTCTTAATGGTTGAAGACATCAGAATTTTCTAGAATAGACTCTAACACTTGCATTTAACATAAGTTATGGAAGCACCTTGTAATTTTTCAGTCTTGGCTCTTCCTTACTTTTAATTTATTTTTATTCTGAAGAACTGTTCTTTGAGAAGGTAAACATTGGAAAAATTGTAAATCATTGGTATAGTTTTATCAGATGTTTTGAAAATCGGAAGCTATTTTGTCTTAATCAGCATGACTGATGATTAGCATGACATATGATACATCATGGGCTTCCCTGGTGGCTCAGATGGTAAAGAATCTGCCTGCAATGCAGGAGACCCGGGCTCGATCCCTGGGTTAGGAAGATCCCCTGGAGAAGGAAATTGCTACCCACTCCTGTATTCTTGCCAGGGAAATCCCACAGACAGAGGAGACTGGCAAGCTACAGTCCATGAGATCAGAAAGAGTTGGACACAACTTAGTGACTAAGCACAGCATGATACAGCATATGGCAAAAAGCCCCCAGCTACAATTAACCATTTTTATTAATTATTTACATTTATTTGATATTATGTCTTGTTTAAAAAATTGATAGTCTATATGACAATTGCAATAATTTTGATAATGAAAACAATAATAAGAAATATTTTACCTTTATGTTGTTATTTTTTATCCACCAAGTAGATAACTACTATATTTAAATTAAAAACTTCATCCCTTACATACACCACTTTTATTTCTTGGTATAGATAAACATAAATTACTTCTACTTTGACAAAGCAAAGTTTCTAAAGAATTTTCAGTGTTGGGAAATTCTAGAGTACAACTTTATAAAGGCATTTTTGTTGCCTTTTTTGCTCAGTACAAAGTTACTTTTCAGCCTTACACCTTTTGTTTTGCAGTCATTCATAATTAGTCAATAATATTGTAAAAGGAAATGAACTTTGAGGAATAACAGGAAGAAGGGAATATTTGGACATTTTGGATCTGTTCAGAAAATTAATGTAGAGATTTACCACTTTATCTTTCATTTTACACTTAGAGGCAGAAAAGTCAAACAAAATCGACATAGAAAAAGCTTTCTATGTCACCAGTACAATGTTGAACATTAATGGTGTAACTCTATCCTACTCTTTTGGTATTACTTCCACTTGGGATCCCTATAGTTTTAATAAAATGTGTCAGAGAAGAATGCAGAGTTTGAGTCATGGTATCTACCTAGAATTTTATAAAGTAACTTTTATAGTAACTCAAAAATTTCAGAATGTGTCAAATGAAATGGCATGTGCCAATAGGGTTGTAGTTTGAGAAGTTGTCACAGCTTATATGAGATTTCTTTTTAGGGTGGAGAGTAACATCTTTGGTTGTAGTGGTGGAGAGGAGTGCAATCTCTTTATTTTTCCTTATTTTTGAAATGTGCTATACTATTTTGTACCATCTTCCCTCTATGTTTTGTTTTGCATCAATAATTCTCATGAGACAGATTAGAAGCTACAAACTATGTACTAGATTCCAATAGTAGATACAATGTATTTGGCTTACCCAGATTACTTGTTAATATTTTAATGTTGGGCAGTTTCACACAAAATCTTATTTTAAGACTCCTCTTGGAAAATTAGAGAATCTGACACCACTGGGTACATATTCTTTTATAATATCAGTTGGCCGAAGCTGGATGGAATCTCTCTGCTTTAGATAGGGCATGTATTCTGCCCACTTCAGTTATTTACATGTATGCATAGCCCGTGTTGGCACTGGAGTTTGTAATACTCAAATTAGAGATGAAGATGATTTTGCTTCTGATATTATAAGGACGTGCATGTGTGCTAAGTCGCTTCAGTCGTGTCCAACTCTGTGACCTGATGGACTGCAGCCCGCCTGGCTCCTCTATCCATGAGGATTCGCCAGGCAGAATACAGAGTGGGTTGCCTTACCCTCCTCTAGGGGATCGTCCTGACCCAGGGATCAATCCTGCAAGAGACGTAAGAGACTGTTTCAATCCCATCAAAACAGACACAGGTAACAATACATCCAATGACAAATCATTTGTCTTCTAGGAATAAGAATACATTATTGCCTTTGATTTAATTTACATGTAATTTGTTTTTAAATTACATAGAATTCTTCTTACAGTGGTAATTGTCAACCTATGGTATTAAAGAATTTTTTAATTAATATACCAAGTCTGTTCAAAGGTCTAAATTAGGAATAGTTCAAGGTGATAGTATTATACCAAGGTGGAAATATAATTTATGCTATCTTTCAAAATTTTGTTGAAATATAAATTGCAAATAACAGAATTTTTATTAAGCTACCCCTTTATATATAGAATAGTAATTAAGTGACATGCAATAATATTAAAAGATATACTTTAGTCCTTTAATTATATATGTTTAAAATTAGAAACAGTACGACAGCCCCTAATTACAGAATTTCCTCTAGGTTTTTCTTAGCAGTATATAGTGTGTTGGCTTATTACTTAAGATAATAGTATATTGTAGCTAAAGTTCACAGATATTTAAAATCATAATAAAAGTTTAGTTCCATATGTTTTTATTGGACCCAAATAATTTCCTTTATATTAGTCAGTATACTTCTAGAGACATCCATACTTTAAGGCACTGTATATTTCTTCTGGGTTTTTGTTGTTCTGGCTGTTTAGTTATATTAATGGAAACATCTCCCCTTATAAACATTTCTGAATAAATTGCCTTTATGGAGCATCAATAAAAAAATAAGTTAATAAATTGTTTGGTATTGCTCTTTGTACCTATACTGACAAATCCTAAGGAACAGAACTAATTCGAGTCATTATTATTTGACCCTCTTTTCTCTATATTCTCCTTGATGTAAAAATAAATTGAAACCAGATTTCTCTGAGTGTAACAAATACAGAATCTGAGGGTGTGGTTAAAATGATTTTAAAAAGATGGCATGAAGAGGATCCTATAAAGTAGATCATATTTCCCTTTATAAAAAAGAGTTGCATGCATTTGAAACATTTTTTCTTATAGTATGTTTAACTTCTGGATAGTATAGAAACTAAAAACTGACTTTTTATTAGAATTATAAAATATTTTGGCAATGTCAGAAAGGATTTCCAGGTAAATCTTGATTGTCCTATTCTAAAAGGGAGGTGAGAGGGCAGATAATATGAGTAAGAGAAATTCACTTGCTGCTGTATTAAATTTTCTCTTATAACTGCAAAATAAACTCATTTCACAGCCAGTCAACTGACTAAAAATTCACATAGGGTATCCTAAGCTCATGATTCCTGAGTTTTGTTCCAACAACTTTAGTGGCAAGGAGCTCGCTCTCTTGAGAAGCAGATTATTCTAATTCTGCTGCTGCTGCTGCTGCTAAGTCACTTCAGTCGTGTCCAACTCCTAGACAGTTCTAAATATTACAATGTAACTTAATCATTCATTCATTCAACAAGTATTTATTGTTCCTTCTTTTGGATTAACGTCGGCTGTTCACTGCTTCCTATCGTTTAGTTTTCGTCCTGCCTTTTAAACTAATTCCTCTTCCACATGACAACCCATCAGGGATTTTATAGAAACACTGAGTGAAGTTCAGGATTGCAATGACCCCTAAAGCCCTGTTGGTTCAGATGTGCTTCTCTCAACAAGAAGAGCATCAGCCTGACTACTCCCTGTGACGTGCCCCAGGCAGTTCTGAGCCTATTCAAAACAGCTCTCATTTCCTAGATCACCTTCTTCTGCTCCAACATCCCGGCTCCTTCATCCATTCCTCATGTGACACCTTTGTATCTTTCTCTCCTGGTTGTTCTCTATATGTGCTTCTGTCTGCCCTTAAAGGGTAATACTCCAAAATTAAACACATTAATTCAGATGTAGCCTGGCCTAAGCTGGGTAGAACCGACTTGCTTATATCTCTGTTTGTATTAATATGCCTGGAATTAGATTAGCTTTAAAACACATTGGCAATCATATCGTGTATTGATGAATACATACATTTATTATCAACTTTAATTCTAAAGCCTGGTTTTTTTTTTTTCCACTGCTGCTGCTGCTAAGTCACTTCAGTCGTGTCCGACTCTGTGTGACCCCATAGATGGCAGCCCACCAGGCGCCCCCGTCCCTGGGATT
The DNA here is from genome assembly GCF_029407905.1 of Bubalus kerabau. Taxonomy (NCBI): domain Eukaryota; kingdom Metazoa; phylum Chordata; class Mammalia; order Artiodactyla; family Bovidae; genus Bubalus; species Bubalus kerabau. The sequence continues at coordinate 29,961,401 of NC_073630.1, read as the reverse complement.
CTCCAGGCAAGAACACTGGAGTGGGTTGCCATTTCCTTCTCCAATGCATCAAAGTGAAAAGTGAAAGTGAAGTCACTCAGTTGTATCTGACTCTTAGCGACCCCATGGACTGCAGCCTACCAGGCTCCTCCATCCATGGGATTTTCCAGGCAAGAGTACTGGAGTGGGGTGCCATTGCCTTCTCCCCGCTACTAGCCCTTAATTCCTTCACTGTGTATCAATATGGCTTGTTTATTGGACCCAAACAATTCTTTACTTTTATCTCCACATTGTAAATATATTCCATCCTGCTGAGATCCTCTCTTAAAGTCTGACTCTGCCATCCAGCAAATATTACATCTCTCTGTGGCTCCATTTTCTGGAGATTTGAGATATTCCCTTCTCCAGGGGATCTTCCCAGCCTAGGGATTGAACCCCAGGTCTCCTGCATTGCAGGCAGATTCTTTACCATCTGAGCCACCAGGGAAGACCCGAAAAATGAAAGTGTTAGTCTCTCAGTCGTGTTCAACTCTTTGTGACCCCACAGACTGTAGCCCAACAGGCTTCTCTGTCCATGGAATTCTCCAGGCAAGAATACTGGAGCCATTCTCTTTTCCAGGGATCTTCCCAACCCAGAGATAGAACCTGCATCTCTTGCATCTCCTGCATTGCAGGCAGATTCGTTACCATCTGAGCCACCAGGGAAGCCTATAGAAACAGATACACAGAGAGAGAAATTATTCCTAGATCTAAATTTTAAGAAGACTAACCTAATCCATGATATAACTATTGAATGGAGTTAAGACTGAAAACAAGAATTGTGGGATGAGTTAAGCTTTGTTACCAAGGTAAAGTGTTCAACTAGTTATAAATCCACTTGATGATTTGCTTTCAGTTCATATTTCTCAATTAATATATGAGAATAATATAACATACCTCTTTCTGTAATCCGGTTATACATGTACATCCATCTAATAACCTTTTTATAAAAAGGCAAAAAAGATCATATTTTTAAACTGAACTTTTCCAGATTTTTACCAACAATCCTTATAATAATCTATTTTAGTCTTAAGTCAATGAAATTCTACCAGTCTATCTATATTTTGCAGGATTTACCATCTTCCTTGTTTTCTCTTGTTACTTCTCTTACTTTCTATACTTCCTGAAAAATAATCTGAATGGTTTGGTAATTTTTTTGGCAAATGCTCAGTATTTTAAAAGTCATTTTGTCATTTAGGTTCCCAAAGTTTTCATTGATAGTTTCTTCACTAGCATTTTATACTACCAGTATTTATTATTTTTAATCCAAATATCTGTATTTTTTCTGTTTGACAAAGAATTAGAAACTAAATAGGAAAGTGATGCCGTTGATTTCATTATTAACAATTTACTCTCGGTTGACCGAAGGCCCAGAAAAAAGCCTGTTCTTGTATTCTTCTTCTGGTTCCAGTTCTAATGGCAAATGCTCTCCTTACCCTTATTATTTTCCCCCAGATCCTGTGGGGCCTTAGTGCTCCTGACCTTCACTGCCACTCTTCTCTATTAATCTGTAGTTTGACTTCACTTCCTTTTTTCCCCCTCCCTTCCATCTAATAAGACAGTCATTACAAAGGAAATCCAACAAAGATTGGGAGAGTGGAAGGGAAGTGAAAAAAGTGTTAGTCATTCAGTCATGTCCAACTCTTTGTGACTCCATAGACTGTAACCCACCAGGATTCTCTGTCCATGGAATTCTCCAGGCAAGCATACTAGAGTGGGTAGCCATTCCCTTCTGCTAAAGATCTCCCCAACCCAGAGATGGAACCCAGGTCTTCTTCATTGCAGGCAGATTCTTCACCATCTGCACCATCAGGGAAGCCCAGAAGAGAAATGAAGAGCCTAATAATTCACAAATTGGTTGATGATCCCTTGTACAGAAGTTGACTCTAGCAATGCCTTTGAAAATTATTTTTTTCTTATTCATATTTGTTTCATGCCATTTTCCCAATATTGAATAATTTTCCCAAACATTTCACAAGTCAAGAAGCATGGACAGTTGTACAAATGGGTAAATGTTTATGAAGCTTCATCTCATCTGTTGGTAATGTTATGAAGCTTCATCCCAGAGCTGGAAAATGGTAAATTATTCTTTTTTACTTTGTGACCGTAATTGTTAATATTCCACATCACTCAAGGAGAAAAGCTGACAGTGCCTTATGTGTAAATAAGTAATTCAGTTTCAATAATGATATGACAGGCATAGATCTGTAATTTTTTAGCCACGTATGGTAATCATAAAAGTTGCAGCTGATGAGGTGGTAGCGCTGGTTACTTATCTGAGTATACCAGATGCCATTTGGTTTTTGAAATGTAAACTTTGTTCTTTATGGGTACTGGAATTGGAAATGCATTGAGTTAAAAATAAGCCCTATGAAATATGTTTTTAAATTGGAAACTGAGCTATTAACTCTTATCTTTAAAGACAACGGAGAAATATTTGTCCTTTGTTTTACTTATGTATAATTCCCTCATTTCATACACAGGATACAGTTATTCACCATTCATTCTTTTTTATTGTTATTTACCAGTAAATAAGGCAAGGAGTGAAAGTGTTAGTGGCTCAGTTGTGTCTGACCCTTTGCGAACTGTGGACTGTAGCCCACCAAGCTCCTCTGTCCAGGGGATTCTCCAGGCAAGAATACTGGAGTGGGTTGCCATTTCCTTCTCCAGCGGATCCTCCTGACCCAGGGACCAAACCTGGGTCTTCTACATTGCAGTCGGGTTCTTTACCATCTAAGCCACCAGGGAAGCCCACAAATAAGGCAAACATTTCATTTAATGTTTACTAAATTAAAAGACAGTATTACACTTTGAATTAATTCCTATAATCATAGGGAGGAAAAAAAAAACAAAACTTGCTCCTGTTACATGTGGCAAATTCCTTTGATACATGGCAGATTAAGTACTTCTAAATAAAGAGAAAATTGACCCCATCAGAAATTGCAGCTACAGCTTATTTTGAGCTCTCATTTTCAGTACCTTTCAAAGACAAGTTAATCTTTATTTTAAACATTTTTGACTGACTGATTATCATCTAAACATTTGAAACTTGAAGGTATAAAAGGAAATTTGAGGTTAAAAAAGACTTTGAGTATTAGTGTATTTATTTCGAGTCAGTTACAGCTGCACATAAATATGACTTTTAAAAGTGGATATAATAAGCATCATAGTATGTTATAACTAAGTATTTAAAATGTATAGCACTTCATGAAATAACATCATCACGAGCATAGCCAGGAAATGAAAACTAAAAAGTAGAAAGTTCATATTATGATTTCTATAGCCATATCATTATAAAGTTTAGACTTAATTTCACAGAAGTCAGGGACTTCCATTCTGAGATTCCCAAAGAAACCATAACTCTCACATAGATTACAGTGGCCTCTTTCACGAGGAGCTTAAATCATGGAACTCCTCCCAACTGGATCCGTCACTATAGGGTACAGGACTTGGTTTCCAGAAAGGAATTATTCCTTGTTTTCTTCTGTCTCCTGGAAGTCCTGGATAACAGTCATATTCTGAAGGTTTTTATAATTTAAGAACCAGTGGTCTGGATTGCAGCATGTAGTTGATTCAGTGAGAACCTGTAGCCCTTTCTTCACGTGACAAATGTTATAAATAAAGTTCCTGCAAGAGATTAACCAAATCACTTCCTTTCTGAAGCAAAGCCCTCACACACTTGCCTTGTTTCTAAGTCAACATTCAGAAGCATAGATCAGAGACCTTTAGCTGGTTCCCTGTGGCCCAAATCACCCTTCAAATGTATTTTTGTTTGGACTATAAAGTGTTTTATTTTTTTTTAATTTAAATTTATTTATTTTAATTAGAGGCTAATTACTTTACAATATTGTATTGGTTTTGCCATACATCAACATGAATCCGCCACTGGTGTACACGTGTTCCCCATCCTGAACCACCCCCCACCTCCCTCCCCATACCATCCCTCTGGGTCATCCCAGTGCACCAGCCCAAGCTTCCTGTGTTTTAAAGTAAACTTGAATTGATTATTGTTGTTTCTCAATCGCTAAGTTGTGTCTGACTCTTTGTGACCCCATGGGCTGCAGCATGCCAAGCTCCTCTGCCCTCCACTATCTCCCAGAGTTCACTCAAATTCATCTCCATTGAGTCAGTGATGGCATACAACCATCTCATCCTCTGTTGCCCCCTTCTCCTCCTGCCCTCAATCTTTTCCACTGAGTTGACTCTTTGCATCAGGTGGCCAAAGTATTGGAGCTTCAGCTTCAGCATTAGTCCTTCCAAGGAATATTCAGGGTTGATTTCCTTTAGAATTGATGGTTTGATCTCTTTCCAGTCCAAGGGACTCTCAAGAGTCTTCTCCAACACCTCAGTTCAAAAGCATCAATTCTTCAGCACTCGGCCTTCTTTATGGTCCAACTCTCACATCCATATTTGACTACTGGAAAAACCATAGCTTTGACTATACAGACCTTTGTCAGCCAAGTGGTATCTCTGCTTTTCGATATGCTGTCTAGTTTTGTCATAGCTTTTTTTCCAAGGAGCAATCATCTATTAATTTGGGGGCTGCAATCACCATCTGCAGTAATTTTGGAGCCCAAGAAAATGATGTCTATCACTGTTTCCATTGTTTTTCCATCTATTTGCCATGAAGTGATGAGACCAAATGCTATGATCTTCATTTTTTGAATGTTGAGTTTTAGGCCAGCTTTTTCATTCTCCTCTTTCAGTCTCATCAAGAGGCTCTTTAGTTCCTCTTTGCTTTCTGCCATTAGACTAGTATCATCTGCATATCTGAGGTTGTTGATATTTCTCCTAGCAACCTTGATTCCAGCTTGTGATTCATCCAGCCCAGCATTTCCCATGATGGACTCTGGATATGTTAAAATAAGCAGGGTGACAATATACAGCCTTGACATATTCCTTTCACAATTTTGAACCAGTCTGCTGTCCCATGCTCAGCTCTAACTGTTGCTTCTTGACCTGCACACAGATTGCTCAGGAGGCAGGTAAAGTGGTCTGGTATTCTCATGTCCTTAAGAACTTTCCACAGCTTATTGTGATCCACACAGTCAAAGGCTTTTGCATAGTCAGTGAAGCAGAAGTATGTGTTTTTCTGGAATTTCTTTGATTTTTCTATGAGTCAATGGATGTTAGCAATTTGATCTCTGGTTCCTATGCTTTTTCTAAATCCAGCTTGTACATCTGGAAGTTCTTGGTTCACATACTGTTGAAGCCTAGCTTGAAGGATTTTGAGCATTACCTTGCTAGTGTGTGAGATGAGCACAGTTGTACGGTAGTATGAACTTTCTTTGGCATGGCCTTTGAATTGGTAGCAAATGTTTAAAATATGAAGCATTCATTACACACACACAAAACAAAAACACACAAACAACACCTGAGATTTCTTGCTTCTCCTGAAGCATGTAAAGATATAGCAGCACTATGTAGACCTTCCCCTGAGGCAAAATCATTCGAGTCCTCCTCATTTCCTTTTAGTCCCAGCTTGACTCCTATTCAGCCAAGTCTCCCCACTTCCTCTTTCCTTAAACCTGCTCACTTATTTATGTTATCTGCCTGGTACTTATAGCCATTTGCATTTACCCCATGTGCAACAAATAGCATCAAATATAAATATTGTTTCTCCCATTGTAGCCATTGGATATAAGTTAAATAAGCAGGGTGACAGTATACAGCCTTGACATATTCCTTTCTCAATTCCTTGATTAATATTCTGTGCAGGGCATTCAAATGTCCTAAGTTGCATCCAGTACTTGAGGTCCATATGGACACTTGCAAATTTAAAGGATGTTTCAAGACACAGACTATTTTAGTTTTGAGTAGTTGAACAGACTGGGAACACACTAAAATTTAGGATGTGGACTAAAGGGGGATATTAGAGAACGGGACTAGTTAAATATTAGAGGAATGTACCTAGAGTGGTATTACTCCAAGTAACAGTTCTACCTGGTGAACTCTTCCAAGCACTCCATGGTCTTTTGTTGCTAAGGTCAGTTTTGAAGAGTTCCATTATCCCAAGGGGCTATCAGGTGTTGGTTGTGGGCTCAAATTTACTTATGCAGGAGGGTGAACTTCAGAGCTGGATTGGGAAATATGAGGATGACTGTCCACTCATTATAACTGAGCCCCATGGGATGCTCGCCAGCTCTTTTATAGGTGGGCTTCCAGCCATCTGCCCCGTCTGCAGAAAGAAGAAAAGATGCTGCCATCCAGGAAGCACGCCCAAGGAATTTTAGAGTCAAGCCAATCTAATATCATACAAAGGAAGTTTAGCAAACACCCACTAAGCCAGACACTAAATAGAGTCTCTAGGGAATAACAGGACACTTCTTTATGCTTTTCTCCCAGAATGAAAAATGCAAAAAAATTGAGTTTTTCTTACAGGACAAATGCTGATTTTCCTTTCAGTGTACCATCAGTAAATGAACCCCCTATTTGCCTGGCACTGCTCTTTCCTAATCCTACTGTGCCTCCTCTCCCAAATATAGACTATTTCCTTCCAGAAAGTGGATAGGATATATTCAATATGAGGTAAGCTCTTGACTGGCAACCTCAAGTGAAAAGCATGCTTGGTTTTATAGAAGTATAGGAAGTGAAGTGAAGTCGCTCAGTTGTGTCCAACTCTTTGCAACCCCATGGACTGTAGCCTACTGGGCTCCTCTGACCATGGGATTTTCCAGGCAAGAATACTGGAGTGGGTTGCCATTTCCTTCTCCAGAGAATCTTCCTGACCCAGGGATCGACCTGGGTCTCTTGCATTGTAGGCAGATGCTTTACCATCTGAGCCACAAGGGAAGCCCTGTAGAAGTATCAGTCAGTTCAGTCGCTCAGTCATGTCCAACTCCTTGTGACCCCATGAACTGCAGCACGCCAGGCCTCCCTGTTCATCGTGCAGCATATTATTGTATTGTACGTTATCGTGATACTGTACTATCTTTGAGGGAAGATTCTTGGAGAATTAAAAGATTATTAGTCTTTTATTAAATAATTCATAATTTGTATTTCAAATGCAAATTTTATGCAAATCAGATGGGTTGAATTAAAGCTTACTTTAGCATGATTTCCTTTTTTAAAGGGGGGAGGTTGTTAAGCAAATTATTATGTACTGCTTTGTAATCTGATTAATGCTCTAAACAAAATCTCTGGATTTTTTTTTAATTTCCTAAAAGATCAAAATTTTTTTCTGGTCTGTTTTTGCATTTACTTGCAAAACATGTATGCTAACCTTGTGGTTATTTATTCATTAAAGCAATTTGTTAAAAGACACTAGGTAACAAATGATCAGGCTAGTCCTGATTAATATATAACATTGCAATCATAAAGGGAAATTTATTTCTAATTACTGTAAACTTATATTAATTATAATATGTAATTCAGATTACCATGTATTTAAACAGGACATTTGCCAATCTAGCCTATATTAACAAGTTGTACCGTTCAAAACTAAATGCATTGCCTTAACTTCACAACTTACTACTCTTTCTACAATCTTTAATTCTGTTCAAAGGATCTTTGTCATCAACTTGGGAACAAGCTTACAGTCCCTTCTTGAAACCCACAGAGTCAAACGTGTTTCAGAATTTAGAGTTTTTAGGCACTAGAAAGTTATTATTTTCCATCCACCACATATTGTCTGACACTGTTAGCGAGGCCTGCGGCACCATGCAATCAAGCCATCAGTTTCTGCAGTGGAGCACATGCATGTTCATGCTAAGATGGATTATTAGTGACCATAAATAGCCTCACATCTGCTCAAAAAAGTTTTTGTCACCAAATGAGTTTGCTGCAAAGTTATAAAGATCTTTAGTTAAACTTAAGAGATGTTTTGTTTTCAGGGACCTTGGATTTTGGAATTGTAGAGAAAGGATCGTGAACTGCATCTTAATTCTTAATCTTTTTTTGGTAATTTGGCCAGGGTTTGCTTCCTAGGTGGTGCTAGTGGTAAAGAACTCACCTGCCAATGCAGGAGACATAAGAGACATGGGTTCGATCCCCAGGTCAGGAAGATCCCCTGGAGAAGGAAATGGCAACCCACTCCAGTATTCTTGCCTGGAGAATCCCATTGACAAAGTCTGGAAGGCTACAGTCCATGGGGTCACAGAGTCAGACATGACTGAAGTGACTTAGCATGTCCTCCTCAAATGCATGTATGGCATGGCATCTTCATTGTATAAACACCTTCATGGTTTACCACCGTGTCTGCCTTTAATGCTTCTTTGAAGACCTCCCGCTTCTATACTATATCAGCTTTTTTAGGTTTTTTCCTAAAAACTGTATGCTTCACCCCATCTAAACTCAACTTACCAGCAATTTCCAAGTATACCTTCTACCTTTTTGCTCACTATACTTCAGACTGGAATGCCTTCTTCCAGAGGCCCCAAGTCCACACCCCACCCCTCCTCGAATATATTTTCTGTTTCATTCTTCTTTGCCCATCTCAAATCCCAACTTTACAGAAGCACCACTCCATCCCCAAGTCAGAATGTGCTTAGAGAGCATACTGCTTGCTCCTGTAATCAGCATTTTTGTTGTTGTTCAATCACTCAGTCATGTCAAGTCTGACTCTTTGCGGCCCCATGGGCCGCAGCATGCCAGGCTTCCCTGTCCTTCACTATTTCCCAGAGCTCAAACTCATGTCCATTTTGTTAGTGATGGCATCCAACCATCTCATCCTTTGTTACCCCCTTCTCCTCCTGCCCTCAATCTTTCCCAGCATCAGGATCTTTTCCAGTGAGTCGGCTCTTTGCATCAGGTAGCCAAAGCAATCAGCAGTAATTCAGTATATTTTCTATTTGAATTGATAGTCTTGTGATAACCTCTCCTCCCCACTAGATTTAAACCCCTACAGCTTCTGTTACTATATTTTGCATATTGTTTGTTAGCTGAAGGAATGGACGTTTCAGTTAATCTCTTTCAGCTCATCAATCTGACTTCCCACAGCAATCCCACACCCCATGGTCACTGCTATTGCCCTTATCCTAACCTTCCCCAAGTGCAGAACAAGGTCTAGGTCTCAAGGAAATACCTAGAACATTACCTAATCTTTGTAATCCAAGTGTAGATTCAGCATTTCTTTGGAAAAGAAAAATACGCTTTCTCTTTGGCTCTAATATTCATCTTGATGATACTGTCTGGAAGGAGAATGTCAGGGCCCTTGGAGAGCCACCACAGGGAACTTGGTTCTCCGGGTCTTACCTTAAACATCACTTCCCTCGGAAGTCCTCCCTGACCATCTCACCTCGGTTTCGGTCCCCTTTCTGTGGATTCTTGTGGCCTTTGTTTTGCCAACAGTCATCATATTCGCTTTGGGGGTGTGATTCTCAATCCAAACTCTCAATGAGTAAGAACTATGATTCAATTTTCTATAGCAACTTGATTTTTGAATCTAAACCTCCGTTTGCCTGTGCCAACAAAACAATCAAGATCAGTCTTCTTGGGATTTCTACACTTTTGTTTCTCCTTTTGGACCAGTTCACAGTTCTAGGGTCTTCTAGCAGCAAAAAGCCTAGGGATGGGAATGGAGAGACACCTGGTCTTCCACCATCGGCCCACAGTCTGCTGCTGAGAAGGCAGCGTGACCCAGCTGAACTGCATGGCCTTTGGAGACCATGTGCCACTGCTGCGTCACCAGGGCATCACGGGGGACTCTGCTGTTTCTGTGCCACACTTCAGACACAGAAATCTTTTTCAGGGCTTCCCATAGGCCTGTGCATCTAGGCATGTCACATAGCCATTTCTTCTTTGCAGTATTACTGCCTTGCTGGAAGTGCTGTAGGGAAGCCAAACCTGGGCCCCCTTTACTCTTGGGGGCCACACATCTCCTTCTCTCTTCCAGTTTGGGGAGTATCTTCCTGGATATTTTTGGTTTCTAGCAATGTTGGCAAACAGGTTTTGTTTTCCACTGTCTCCTCGTACCTCTCCTGATGTAGTAGCAGATGGCCAACCAAAAGCTTTATTGAGAGATTAAAAGAAATGGAGGAATATAAGAGAAAAAGAGCGTAAATATGTATGTGAAAAGAGATCCCAACCACATTTATAATTGCCTGTTTAACGTCTACCTTTCTTCATTATACCCTAAGCTCCATGAAGCCTGGGACAAGGCTTTCTAATCTCAATATCCAAATATTGCCTTTTTATAGTAAGGATAAATTCTTATAGCAGTATAAATTCTTCTTGAATAAATGAATGAATAGATGGGAATGAAATTCAGAGACTGTGAAGAATTTATGGAAAGTATGGTGGCTTAGACGGTAGATTCTGGGGCAGATGGCAAGTGTGTGAATCTTGGCTCTGCTACTTATTGCTAGTTGGGCCAAACACATAGCCTCTCTGTACCTCCAATTCCTCATCATTCAGATGGTTGTTCTGAGGATTAAAAAGCTAACATTGAAATTCCCTGCTGGTCCATTGGTTAAGACTCTTTGCTTCCATTGCAGGGAGCACAAGTTAGACTGGGGAACTAAGATCCCAAATTGATAAAGCTCTAGTATCATATGAGTATTGACCACTATCATTACCATCATTATCATTATTTATTGTCTCATTATTATTAAGAAACCCCAGTACAGGATTGAGCCAATGACTTCGTTGTTGTTCAGTCGCTAAGGCGTATCCGACTGTTTGTATACCAGACTCTCCTGTCCTTCAGTATCTCCTGGAGTTTGCTCAAATTCATGTTCATTGAGGTGGTGATGCTATGATCCAATGATAGCAAAATATTTATTTAAAAATCGACATAATTTTAATTTTGCACTATTTCCCATACTGTGAGGCTATTTTGTTTTCTTCCCTGTGTCCCACATCTATGCACCTCTGATTTCCTCAGGCTCAGGCAGTGATTCTTCAGGAATGCTACCTGTTTTCATGGGGGTCTCGTCTTTTGTTGATATTTCTTAGTTGTATGTCCTTAGTAAACACAACACCTCCTGAAACCCCTTCTCAGATCGTATGTACCAAGGAAATCCTGTCTCACTATGTATAGTTCAGGTAGTTTTTCTTATCCTTTACATCCTCCCGTGTTGAAATTTATCCACCATCTTTCTGCTTAGTTACAAGATCCTTTGCAGTTTGTCTTTGCCTACTTGGCATTTCAGTAGCTATAATATTTAATGACATGACTTTGTCAATGTAGAGATTGCACTATTCTCTTCTAAATAATTTGTAAACTCACACTTATTTTTTACATATGAAGAGATAATTCCTGGAGTAACTAAGGTTAACATTTATGGTAGAACACAATAGCTGACTGTGTGGATCACAATAGGCTGTGGAAAATTCTGAAGGAGATGGAAATACCAGACCACCTGAACTGCCTCCTGAGAAACCTATATGCAGGTCAGGAAGCAACAGTCAGAACTGGATATGGAACAACAGACTGGTTCCAAATAGGAAAAGGAGTACGTCAAGGCTGTATATCATCACCCTGCTTATTTAACTTCTATGCAGAGTACATCATGAGAAACACTGGGCTGGAAGAAGCACAAGCTGGAATCAAGATTGCAGGGAGAAATATCAATAACCTCAGATATGCAGATGACACCACCCTTATGACAGAAAGTGAAGAGGAACTAAAAAGCCTCTTGATAGAAGTGAAGGAGGAGAGTGAAAAAGTTGGCTTAAAGCTCAACATTCAGAAAACGAAGATCATGGCATCTGGTCCCATCACTTCATGGGAAATAGATGGGGAAACAGTGTCAGACTTTATATTTTTGAGCTCCCAAATCACTGCAGATGGTGATTGCAGCCATGAAAGTAAAAGACACTCACTTCTTGGAAGGAAAGTTATGACCAACCTAGATAGCATATTGAAAAGCAGAGACATTACTTTGCCAATGAAGGTCCGTCTAGTCAAGGCTATGGTTTTTCCTGTGGTCATGTATGGATGGGAGAGTTGGACTGTGAAGAAAGCTAAGCACTGAAGAATTGATGCTTTTGAAGTGTGCTGTTGGAAAAGCCTCCTGAGAGTCCCTTGGACTGCAAGGAGATCCAACCAGGCCATTCTGAAGGAGATCAGCCCTGGGTGTTCTTTGGAAGGAATGATGCTAAAGCTGAAACTCCAGTACTTTGGCCACCTCATGCGAAGAGTTGACTCACTGGAAAAGTCTCTGATGGTGGGAGGGATTGGGGGCAGGAGGAGAAGGGGACGACAGAGGATGAGATGGCTGGATGGCATCACCGACTCAATGGACGTGAGTCTGAGTGAACTCCAGGAGTTGGTGATGGACAGGGAGGCCTGGCGTGCTGCGATTCATGGGGTCGCAAAGAGTCGGACACGACTGAGCAACTGAACTGAACTGAACTGAACAATAGCATAGAACTTAGAGTACCCATAAAAAACAAATATTAATATTCTGAGCCAAATATTTTATTTAACTATGCAAAGCTAGTTCTTTCCATAATTATCATAAGACGGTCTTTTTCAGCCAGCTATAAATACTGATTTTCACAGGCTCTGATGCTCATTTTATTTGGTTGTTCAAAGAATTCTTTTAGCTCTCTAGCTTCATACAGCTGATTTTTCTATTCAGACAGATTATACCATCTACTACAATATGGAATGATTTACCAGCAAATCTCTTTCTTTTAATTTTTCCCTTATTTAGCCTTCTAAGAGTTCCTGCTGTTAAACTAAAGTAATTCTTTTACCTAAATATTTTTGCATTCTATTATAATATTTCCCCATCTGGTCTCTCTTAGCTAGAAATCATTTTATCAACTTATGGGAATATTTGTCTTTATTTATGCTGCTCACATACCCACTATAATGGTTATGCTGCAATGCATGATATGCTTTGGGTAAACAATTATGATACTATTTACATTATGGAGATACTCAGAGTTTCTCATTTTTCAGCATAACATTTATCATTTGTTCCTTAAAATTTGCTATGAGGCCCCCTTGACCACCTTTATAATTAACATAATTGTTAATATTTTCCTCCAGACATCTACAACCTCACAGACACTCCCTTGTGCTTATTAGTGAGCATTTATTGTTAGTAATATTGGCCATTGTTAGCCTGCTCTTACTATGGGTCATTTATTTAATGATGCAGTAAACACTGGAGTCAAGTATATGTGTATGCCATTTTGAGTCATCTGCCTGTTTAGAATTTTTGTTAGAAGAGTTCCTATTCTTCCTGTTTCTACAACCACTTTTTATTAATTCTATTTGTAGTTGCCTCTTCCTCTGTTCATCCCTTAAATTGAAGTCTTTCCAAGGGTTCCTCCCTCCCTAGGTCTATTCTCTCTACCGCCTCTCTAAGCGACTTCACATAGCCCTGTGACTTGAGATTCCTACCTCTCTCCTGAATGTTTTATATGCATATCCAACTGCTGCCGCTTGGCTGTCCATAAACACCTCAAACTCAGCCATCTAACTGAATCCATCATTCGAAACCAACTACCTGCTTCCTTCTAGTGTTCCCTTTACCATCCTCCTGTTGCTCAAGGTAGCGACATAGGACTCTGCTCCTGTATCTTCTGCATGTTCTCAGCGAAGCTACAAGTCTTGTGAGTCTTACCTCCTTAATTCACATGAAACTATGAATTTGTCCTCCTCTAGTTCTAGAACATAGTCCCTCAACTAGACCACTGTACATTCTTAGTAACTCAGTCGTGTCCGACTCTTTGCGACCCTGTGGACTGTAGCCTGCCAGGCTCCTCTGTCCATAGGATTCTCCAGGGAAGAATTCTGGAGTGGGTTGCCATTCTCTTCTCTAGAGGATCTTCCAACCCAGAGATCAAATCCAGGTTTCCTGCATTGCAGGTGGATTCTTTACCATCTGAGCCACCAGGGACACCTGTAACATTTTCCTAAATGATCATCCTGTCTTTGATTTTATTATGGCTCTGCCAACCCCTGAGCCCTCATTCACCAGACTGGGGAGTCTTCCATGACTCTGCCAACTGAGTGTTAGGTACACATCTTATTTCCTTTGCAGTCTCTCCATTTCTCCATTATAATGGTTATCACTTCCTATCTTTACCCACTTATTTTTCCCTATTTCCCCACTACACATTAAACCTAGTGAGCCTGGGGTCTTACTCGCCATGCAATCCCCAGGGCCTAGTCCAGTGAAGACTACACAGAAGACACTCAGTAAATGCTTCTTAAATATTGCTGTATGTTAGTCAGTTTTTCAGCTTTCTGATATTTAAACTATAAAACCAGTAGAGAGAAATTATAAACATGTAAATTTCATGATGACAAAGTCTGAATCAGAATTCCTAGATTAAATTTCTGGCTCTATCATTGCCTTATTGCATACTTTTGACAAAACACAAAATTTTCTCAGTATAATGTAATCACATAACACTCATCCTTACTGAGTACACAATAAAAATGACAATAGCATCTTGTATTTAATGGCTTCCAAGTAGTTAGCAGCATTTCTTATGAATTATGTATTTGCCCTCCATCCCTCTGGGGCAGGCCAGCACCTTTCCTTCTAGAAGGCAATGAAGGGGGAGAGAGTTCCTCCTGTAATGGAATCTGAACCCTAGTCCTGGTTGGTGACCTTCTTCACAGAATGTGGGGAAGATTCATGAAGTTGTCTAAGTCTTTATGCCCAGGAAAATGGGTTATAAAAAGTAATTTTATACTCTTGTGTATCCAATTTCTTAAACACTCAAAATCTTTGGGGGTGAAAATGAGTACAAATTATTTCAGGATTTCAGCTGATTCCTGGGCTCTTTCTCCGTGTTTTTCTGGAGACAGATTTTTTCTTTCCACACCCACTCAAACCATCTGTGTACCAGGCAAATTTTCTGGGATGTAAAACCAAGTGAAATATGTCCATTCCATTTATTTAGAAAGGCCTGTAAGTAATGATACTGTGGAAGAATGGCATGTGTAATGCTAAAGTGCCCTCTCTGTGAACAGCTAGGGCGGCCTAGCAGTTGTGGTCACACGAAGCCTGGGTGTGCAGACAGGCACTCGGCACCAGTGCTTTCAGACTCGCCCTCCAAGGACCTCCTGCAGGAAGCAGGGTCAGCCCAGGGTGCGTGTGTGACCTGGGGGTCTCCCCTGTGAGATCAGGCTCTTTACCACTGTCCAGTGGTAACATTGTTTTAAAGTTTTGTGCCAGGGTTACATTCTACCCCATATTATGTCAACATTTGCTTTATTTCAAAATGTTTCAAATTACTTACCATTGGGAATTCCCTGGCAATCCAGTGGTTGGGACTCCACAGTTCCACTGCAGGAGGCATGGGTTCAATCCCTGGTCAGGGAACTAAGATCCTGCAAGCGCCACAACCAAAAAAAAAAAAAAATTACCATTCATTAAAATTGAGTCTTAAGGAAGAGGCACCACGTTTATTACTGTCTTTAAGCTCTTCACAGGACACTCTCATCGTGATCTTGGTTAAGCATTATCCCAGTTTGAAACGCGCAGAGTCCTAGGATATTGTAGCCCAGGCCGTGAGTTTTTTGTTAGAATTCATGAGAATTGTCCACCTGTCTCTTTTCTACTTCACTGCATGTAAGCTCCTGAAGTCCTTTTGGCTAGCTTGCTAATGAAATCTTTTAAATGTTGTTCTAAGCACCTAATTGGCAGCATGTCCACAGTTAAGATGATTGAGGAATATAAAATCAGCTTCCTCAAACAGAGATTTTCTGTTTGAGAAAAAGGGTCTGTCTGAGATGGGAATCACCTATCCACTTCTCTCTTTAGATCTTACTGGCAACTGGAAACCAAACTAAGTTCTAAAACTTAATGCTTTGTTGGTAAGCATTTAGAAAATATAATCAAACAGCAAGCTGGTCATGCTCAGATATGAGTAAAAAAAGTGACTTATTTATACATGCAAATTTCAAAACATTTGTAAGATCTACCATGTGTGCTGTTAAAAAGGTTTTTTATTTTTAAATTATTTTTGTTAGATAATCCCGTTTCAAGTGACACTATGATTTATCGCCACTAATCAAGATTCCGATCCCTCATAGACTTCTTGTTTGTATCTGTTTTTGTTCTTTGTTACATAAATATGAGGTTTATATATAAAATTCTGACTGTGTAATATAGGGCTAATGAGTCACAGATGGAAAGATGCTGGCACGTAACCATCTAATAACATTTTAAACTCATATTCCATAGTAAAACAAAAGCAAATTGTACACATCTGTTTTCCAACTCGTAGCATTGCTGAATTTGTGGAGAGTCTATGTTTAAAGAACTTTTCTTGAGGAGAACAAAAAGAGGCTATGGGTCACCCTGAAACTACCCAGCCACCCAATAACCTTATTGGAAAGGATTTGGCAAAAGCGATGCGATGTCCTTGACTTTGCCTCCTCAGAAGCCCCAACTCTTAAAGGAGGAGAACCAAAGGCATTAGGGCTGAAGAGCTGTCTCAGACTACAAACATAATTTTACTGGCTCTCTTAAGAGAAAAAGATTCCTAATAAGGGGAAATAGGGGAGAAAATATACCCAAACTAATAAAATTTAAAAACTAGAAAATGTCTGGCTTTTCCCCAAAAATATCCTTAAAATAGATTTGGGTGGGAAGTGGGGAGAGTGAGGCATAAACCTAGGAAGGAATCTTGCAGACGCTCAAGGCCAAATATTGTCGTGGTTGTTGTTTGCTTTTTGTATGGTAAACGCATTCTGTGTGGGAAAAAAATTGGAATACAAGCCTCTGGTATCCCATGTCATTGAAAAAGAAATCGAACACAGGCAAAATTTCTCTCTCAGACCTACCCAATTGATAAAGCCTGTGAAGACAAATTAGTACAAGCTAGTAAAGTTCAGGCCGTTCAAAGCATCCCTCCCTTGCTCTCCTCTGTTACGGAATTCAAAACCACTTTTCTGCTTCAGGGGGGTGTGTGAACTGTCAAGCTGTCTTGGAAAAGTTACGTGACAGAAGCGATTACTGCAGAGTGTGACCATAAATCCCCCCAACACGAAATCCGCATGTTATAAGAGACAGATTTCCATCCACCACCTCTGCAGGCATTCCTGAGACAGGAAAGACCTGAGAGTCATCATAAGATCGGAGAGAGAAATTTTGATATGTGGGTGGTAAGACTATATTTTGTGAGGCATACTGCAGTTATTTGGAGGAATACGTCTGATCTGACTGCAAAATTCTGTTCACTGTTGTCCAGAAAAAGATTTAATACATGTATATCCTGAGTTGTAAACAGAATTCCAGTAGAAGGAAATTACAGTGTTGTGTTTGTAACAGAGTCTGTAGTTACCTCCATTCTGTACTAACATTTTATATGTAAGAGTCCAGAAATCTTGAGTACATACGTGGAATCCCAGTGGACCTGGGTTCTCTAGTTGACCATTCCCTTGAAGGAATGCTTGGCCTGGGGACCTCCTGTGTCTGATTTTGTTTAGGGTGTGTCAAACAAGGCAAGACTTAGAGCCGGGATGGGGTGGCTTTAGGTGCATGCTTGTTTTGTTTGTCCACGGGTGGAATGTCTGTGTGACGTTTTGTGTCGTGTTGTTTTGCTGCTGTGCCCTGTCCATAGGGTCTGCCAGGCTTCCCCACAGTTGCCGCTCTGCACAGTAATCAGATCCTCACCGTCAAGGTTTGTGGTTGGCACGCATGGCTGCTCAGTCAGAGCCCGCAATCAGCATAAGAGTGAGCAAGAACAGCTCAACTGGCTTGCCGAGTCCAGTCACTCCCTTTCATCCCGCACAGCAGGTCATCAGGCATCCAGGACCTCACCTCCATCAGTGAGATCACATGTATATTAAAAAGGAGACTCTTGAGCCCGAAAGAGGGGAGGATATTGAAGTCAAAGAAAGGCAGGCAAGCTCTCATAGGCTGTGCCATGCCTTGGTAGTCTGATTGGCATGCATCACCATGCTCTGTGAAAGCTTTCAGTACATCAGATAATCCTAAATACTCGGGACTTCGGGCATCAATAACATGACAGTCGCGTTCACGCCACATTATGCTGGTTGATGAATCTGACAGAATTTGAACTGGCACTTTGTCTCTGGACTTTCTGCTTGGAGTACAGGTGACTCGTTATCTGCTTCGCTATATACAATGTTTAAAAAGACCCAACACCCACAGCAAACAGAAAAAGATTCATTTCTAACCAAAAATCTGGTTTCACCACCCCATTTCAGGGTTATGGTTCTTTCAAGAAGAGCCAGAGGGTCCAATGTCAGACACAAGTACCAGTTCTGTTTTTCTGGATGGTTATTATAAGTCTAATGCGTGTATCTTTATTTCTTTCTTGGGGTCTTCTGATGCCTATTCTTCAATTCTCTCACCTCTGAACTCCAACCTTTGACCTCACCTGACTGATCAGATGGTGTTTCCTAAAATCAATCATGGGTTTCTCTCTGCTGATCAGCAGCTCATTAAACGCCGCCTGATTAAGGTAGTGCTTATTCTTGCTCAAGTTGGATTTCTCCTTTACATTCAATTTTTACTCTGTATACTGTTGCTTAACTATTTATCTTTCATGGGTGGGGTGTGGGTGGTGGGTATTTATTTTAAAATATACTACAGTGAAATTATGTTTCATGAGCTGCATTTGTTTGAAATGTATATGAAAATACCCAAAGCAAAAGGTATAGAAAGTCTATCTAATTTTTTCTTAAATGAAGAAAAAGGAAAACAGCTTAAAAATTATATCCAGCGATAGATCCAGTTTCTAAGCTCTCTAGCTTTAGAAATGTATAAATTATTTCTCAGCATGACTAGAGCGTTGTGTGTCAAATTTTATAAGTTATGAAAAAGTAGATATTTGTCCAATTATAAATGCAGCCATTTTATTAAGTAAGGTGAATATAACCGATGCAGCATTGTCATGGATAAAGTTATGCAGAAGTTTTCCGCCAGCTCTGATATAATGATAACGTGCACACCACTTCCAAGAGCTGAGAGTGCTGGTTCCTGAGCTTTGATTTCAACAGTGTCTACTCAGCTCACCCAGCATGAATATTTATTTGCTTCCTGCTGGCAGGCAAATTGCCTACAGGCTTTACATTTCTGGTTGTTCGGGTTCTTTTTATAGTATAAATGTAGATTAGATAATACAAATTTAAAGTGTTGAAAAGAAGACCTGGGTCTTTATCTCTCACAGTTATTGTTCGTCTGTCCCCTTCTCTACTGCAGGGTGACCAAGGTCAGGCTGGGCCGCCAGGCCCTCCAGGCCCACCGGGCCCAAGAGGGCCGCCTGGGGACACAGGGAAGGATGGCCCTCGCGGAATGCCAGGCATGCCCGTGAGTTGCTCATTTGGATCCGTTGTTCTCACTGGTTTTGTTTCCTTTGAAGTGCTGAGAATTGGGATGGAGTTGGGGACGAGGGGCTGGTGGAGGTCAGGTGAGTGGAGTCAGTTGAGGGAACTGGAATGATAGGAAAGTCACCGGTCAGAGAGGCCACTGCCAACAGGATTCTGCTCCACACTCAACCCACTGGGCACCCATGCAAACCACAGGAGAGGCCCGGAAACAGCGACTGACCTGGTGTTCAGGTAAGTCTCAAGAAGCCTGCGGGTAGAGATGCCTGATCACATGCGTCCTGACTGCCATGGAGGACCTCAAAACCTTTGGTTTAAATGGAAGACTGGCTTGAAAAACTAGACAGGAGATTGGTAACATCCCAAAGGACCAAAACAGAGACAATAAAGTCGTATGCAATTTACAGAAAGTAAAAGAGATAAATCATTCTAATGTTTAATCCCTTGCAAGTAATTGCTAATAAAACAGTGAAATTAATGGTTAAAACAACAGCATTTATGATTTGAATATCCTTTGTCCTTTATATGTGAAGCTTATGAATAGAAATGACTTAGCCATCTCAATACTTTAATCTAAGTACTAATTTACTAAGTACTTACTTAGATTGGTGAAGTGTCAATAATAGAGTGACACAAGACATCAGATAAATGATTTAGTTTTGTAGAGGCAAGTCAGCGATTTAAAGAAATACATGGAAAAGGTAAAAAATTTGTACACTTACGACTTTTGGACCAGAAGTTTAGGTTTATTGCTGAATTAAACTATTTATTTAATATATTGCTTTAACTTATTTTCATTAGTGTTTTCACAGTACAAAGGTAATAATAAAATATTAATCCACAAATAGAAAAAATTGAAAATAAAGGTAACCAAAAAAGAAAAAAATCTGCCATAGTCATTAATGTTTGGCCTATTTAATTTTTATATTCACATATTTATTTATGTGAATATAGGGTACCTTAAACCTTTTCTGAGACAACCCCCTCTCCAAAAGCTGTGGTAAATTTGTCTTATGAATGAAGATGACTTTCAGCATAATTTTCTGGTTGTTAGGACTGCTTTCACTGGACCATCAGAGGTAGAGGTTTCATCTTAAAACTGTCTTCTAAGGTCTCGCTTTTTCTCAGGATGAAACCCCAAAAGATAGAGAAAGCCATAGCTGCTTTACAATATAATCACTCCTACTAGTTTTATTTAGAAAACCTTCTTGGCATAGTTATTAAATTTCTACAGTAAGTAACATAGAGTCATCATATTAAATCTTAAAATGTTTATAAAATGCATTTGAAGAAAGAACTTCAGTACTCTTTAAATTTCATTATGTTTGCATTCCTCTCTTTAGCCTTAGAAGTATGTATTTACATTCTCAATCCCCAGTGGATATTGTGAAAAAGACAAAAAAAAAAGATTGACATTGGTTTGTACTGTTTATGGCATTAATAAAATTATCATTATTCTTTTTTAAGGGTGAACCAGGGAAACCAGGAGAACAAGGCTTGATGGCAAGTATCTGAATTTATCTTTTCCTATGCTGAAAAGAATGGAAAGACAAGTTACTCAAAGCTGTGGTCAATACTGTGTGTAACAAATGTATCAATTGTGTAACCTATAACAAAAATGAGTAAGAATTAGTAAAAGCGCAAAAACTGATAGTGATAACGGAATCACTTTGCTGTACCCGTGAAGCTAACACAACATTGTAAGATAACTGTACTTCAATTTTTTTCAAATGGTAAATGTGTGTGTGTGTGTATGTGCGTGTGCTCGCTTAGTTACGTCCAACTCTTTGCAACCCCATGGACTGTAACCCACAAGGCTCCTCTGTCCATGGGATTTCTCAGGCAGGAATACTGGAGTGGGATGCCATTTCCTCCTCCAGGAGATCTTCCCGACCCAGGAATTGAACTTGCATCTCCTGTGTCTCCTGCATTACACGTGGAATCTTTCCCCCACTGAGTCACTGGGAAGGCCCTGGACTCCTTTAAAATAAACAAGCAAAAAAAGTGATAGACTCTGTTCATCACATGGTAAGGATAGCATGAAAACACATCTGCAGAACTGATACAGGAAGAAAAGAAAGAGGGAGATTCCAGGTGAAGCAAGTGACAAAGAACGCTGAGGAAGACTTCTATAAGAGAGATGAAATTCAGGGATACGCCTGTTAAACAGAAATGAGACATCAAAAGAACCAGGTGTGACTTCCCATGAATTAGTAGAGCAAACCTTCCACAGCGATTCAAGGGGGTTTTCTTTTGTTGAAGGGAGAGAGCAGTTGTGCCTTTTTGACCCCCAAAATTGATAATAAAACAGTAAAGTTAATGGTTAAAACATCAGCAGTTATGGTGTGAATATCATTTGTGCTTCCACCCAGAAACAGTTGTGCCTTCCTGATTTCTGACATTAAAAAAGATCATTAAATGATTCCTCTTGGACTTGCCCATAGACATGTGGGTCCCAGCTCCTCAGGTTTGTTTATCCTTTGCCAGAGATAAAGAATTTGGGGCAGCTTGCTGAGCCCCAAAGAGTAGAATTCCTTCAACCTCCCTCTTCCTGTCTCTGCCTGCCTGTCTCTCTCTGGAGTCGCCTCTCTGCCCTGCTTTGTGACATAAGCAATATTGGGGAACACAGGTTGTGGTCTAATAACCCAAATTCCAGAGGATGCTGATGT
Source organism: Bubalus kerabau (assembly GCF_029407905.1). Taxonomy (NCBI): domain Eukaryota; kingdom Metazoa; phylum Chordata; class Mammalia; order Artiodactyla; family Bovidae; genus Bubalus; species Bubalus kerabau. Next base: position 29,939,504 of record NC_073630.1, on the reverse strand, counting down.
CTCACACTCGCCCTGGATACAGTGATGACAATCAACTTGATCACGTCCATTCCACGCGATGTGTGACATGCAGCCTGCAGATGTTCAGGATATAAAATGTACTAAAAAAAAAAAAGTTAGCTGGGTCGTAGTGAATGCACAGAAACACACTAGTTGGCCAGTAATTAAAACAAATGTGTGCATAGGCTAAAGGTCAAAGGCTTCTCCCTACACAGGATGCCTTTAGCAGCCCTCCTGGGAAGACACTCAGCAAGCTGTAGTCCTAGCTGTCATGGAGCTGTCTTCAGAACGTCACTGATGAAGTGGAAGCATCCTGGGACCACACCTGACCCACTGCCTGGAAATTCTCTGTTCCTGACCTATAGGATCAAGATAGATATTTGATATGGATGATCAGGCAGGACAGATTCTTTTTTAAAAACAAGTAAAATGAAAGAAAAGCAACAACAGTGAAAGAGCGTATGTGAAAATTAAACAAAACATCTGTCATCTGTGGTAACTTTTCATACAAGTGCAGCATTAGCTCTCAGGATTATAGGATCACAGAAGGTGAAGGATCTTTGGAAATCTTTAAGCATTTGAATGCACCTGTAATTTTTATCATGGATAATGGTCAAAACATTTTATTCCCATACACTCTTTTATCAAAGGTTACTTGGGATTCTCAGGAGCCCAGGTATGCAGAGTCAACTCAGATTTTTATCATTGCCAGTGATAAATGGTTTTCTACCCCAATGTCCAAAGCAGCACCATAATAGATAAAGTTCTAAAATAAAAATGGCTGTTTTTAAAATTATAATCTTATCTTCTCTAAATTCATATATGTGCTCTATGATACACTTTGGGAAGAACAACTTAATCCCAATTCCCTACTCTTCCTAGCTTAATGTCATTAAGTATAAATGTCCCATCTAGTCCTAAATGAATTATATCATTGCCTTAATTTGCTCCAATTTCCCATTTCATATAGCTACTTTTCAGATAAAGGCGATCCTTGGATATTTTTTCTCAACTTTTTTTTCTCTTTAAACTCTTCAGATTTAGTTCATACTCTCATTTTTAAAAATGCAGCTAACAAATTCAGTTGAAATCACAAATGTTTGAAGGATGTGTATAATATAGTGATCTTATAAAGTGCATTGTGCTGTTCTTAACAATGTAAAATTCTCCTTTTAAAGAAAACTTGTATAATATATATTATTAAAAGTAGATAAGTATACATCTCAATGAATCTTCACAATGTACATAATTGTGTAACCACAAACCAGATCAAGAAATAGAATGTCTCATATCCTAGAAAACCTGCCCTGCTTCCTCACCATCCCCCTCTTCTGCCTTCTGCTGAAATAGATTAATTTTGCCTGCATTTGAATTTTATAGTAATAGAATCCTACAATATGTAACTTTTGTGTCTGGATTCTTTCATCCGGCGTTATATTTGTGAGATCATCCACCTCTATTTTAATAGCCTTCACAGCTGGTTACAAAAAAAAAAAAAAAAAATTAAGAGGAAGAACCTTACTTCCTTGACTTCCCTGTTAAAACTACATCACTCAAATAGCAGTAAATGAATGAATAGTCTGTCTGACCTTGGGCAAGTCACTTAACCTCTCAATTTTTCATCTGTAAAGAAAGGATAATAATACCCTCTCTACCTCCCTTACGAGGTTGCCAAAGACAAATGCAATAAATTAGGAGAAAGCACTTTAAAATATATAATGAAGAATTGTATGAGTATGTTATTATTATTATCACTCAATTGTTCCCTCTAGAGTAAATTACAGGTGAGCATGGATTTATATAACAGATGTATTCCTGTAAAGTTCTATATGAATCAGATTTTCATAAATCAACATAGCTTAAATGTACTGGGAAATTTTGCTATTTAAGGCAATCCTATTCAGAGTCTTTTTGTAAAGGAACATAATCCCCTAATTCCTCTTCCCAGAAAACCAAATTTTTATATATTATTTGCTTAAAGGGAAATATTTCTATTTTTAAAGAAATCACTATTTACGTTTGTTAACTTAAATAACACCTGGGTATTTTAACCTATCTCAAAGAAGAGATACTAAAAATATAACAGCAGTTTTCATGAGGAGAAAATTTTCCTTTGAAATTTTCTTTTTCTTTCAAATATTACATGTAGGGGATGGAGAGCAGTGAGTGTGTTTTGACTCAAAGTCTGGTAGAAAGAAAAGTACATCATGCCAGTAATTCTGACCTCAGAACAACTTAAAGAGCATATGACTGTAGTCTGTGACCCTTTTTACTGATCTATAAAATGTAGGCAATGATTTCTATTCTACCCCAGTCACTGGGATATGGTAAGAAGCAAGTGAAATAACAAAAAATGTGAAAATGCTTTATGAAACAAAAACTTGCCATAAGTGAGAAGTATTGCTGTTAAGATAAAAATGTCAGATGCCATAACTTCACTTGCAGAAAGCCCCCTTGATGAGCCCTAAGGGCTAACAGAGTGATTATAGCTATCAATTAGAGTGTGTCAAATACTGCGATTGATAATGCACCTTATTCCTTTTGTCTTATTTGTTGCTGTCCTTGTTTTTGGCCTTCTCTTATGTATCACATCTTCTTACATCATCAGCTTTTCACAATACACCACCAGTTCAACCAAGAGAAGATAATAAATGCCACTGCTCTCATCTTTTGCATAATATGCTAAACCCACTACATCTGTTGGGTTCTATCATGGGAGAGTGTTTGCTTACATGAGGATCTTGAGAGGCACTATAGAATTTTTTAAAAGTTTAAGTATCTCTAATGATGAAATGGAAAAATACTAAGAATGATCTAAAATTAGCTCTTATAAAACTGTTTATGAGTGTGTCAGGTGGGGAATTTGTTTTTGTAATCCAGGCTGTATATTTTATATTGCAAAAATAATCATCTGCAGATTAACAGCATCTCTGATAGAATAAAAGAGAAGTCTTGCTTGTCAAGCAGTTCCACATTTATTTAGCCCTGCTGTGCATCTATTCCATAAATAAGGCCTTCAGGTTTTCCAAGTAGTTCTGGAGGAGATTTTAAAAGGCAGAATCTTGAGCTAAAATAAACTGGACCCTATTTAAATACGGAGAAAATCGCTCTGGCTTGTAAAACTAGACTCATGAATCAAACCAAGAACTGACCACAGCTGGATTTGCTAAATTTCTGAACCCCAGGACAAGTTATCTTTATTTTTCAGTTCTTTAGAACTTTGAATAGTATTGAAATAGTATTTTTGAAGCTGTCTTTCCTTTTGATATTCTTACAGTTTCTTTCTTTGACGAAAGTAGAAGTTCTCAAAAACATGAAAGATAAATGATGTATATTCAGTATACCAACTTGTCCCAGTTTGGTTTTTTTTTCATATTTATTTATTTATTTGGCTGCACTGGGCCTTGGTTTCAGCATATAAACTCTTAGTTGCAACACGTGGGATCTAGTTCCCTGACCAGGAATCAAACCTGAGACCCCTGCATTGGGAGGTCAGAGTCTTAGCCGTTGGACCACAAGGGAAGTCCTTGGAAATTATTTTTTTTGTCCAAAGTATCTATAAGCAAGGTTTCCTAGACCATATCCCTTTCCCTACACTGAACTCTTTCTTCCTCTCCCTCTCCCTATATAAACGCAAACTCCATAATGTATCCGTTCATCTCTTTATGAGTTATAAGAGTACTTACTGTGTCATTCATTGGGCCCTGGTGGTGTCTGAGAGTTTAAACCTCAGAAATTTTTTTTTCTGTTATTGTTCCTTAAAGTGGAATTTATATCATATCCAAAAATTTATAGGGTTTTTTTTTTAGTTTATTTTTGTTTTGTCTGCAAACACGTTTAATATATTTGAATATATTAAATATTCAAATGAATACAATGAATTGTATTCAAGTGAATACAATGTATTTCCATAGTAGCTAATAACATAAGCATAAATCATTGCTTCTGCTTCATTTAAGATAAAATTGAATCAACCAATATGTGAAGATTTACTTTAAACATATTTAGTTGTAATGTACGGCTATGCCACAGATTTGATAAAAACTTATCATATTACTTAATTGTACTTTGCTCTCTCAGCCTTACTAATCTGCAGGATGATAGAAATCAGACACAGCAGAAGGATTCCCTTCATGATTTTAATCTGGTGGAGCAAGAAAAAGTGTGACAGTGATGGGCACCCAGGCATGTCCAACTCTGAGACCCTGTGGACTGGAGCCCACCAAGCTTCTCTGTCTATGGAATTCCCCAGGCAAGAATACTAGAGTGGGGAGTCTTTCCCTTCTCCAGGGGATCTTCCCAACCCACGGATCAAACTGGGGTCTCCAACATTGCAGGCAGATTCTTTACCATCTGAGCCACCAGGGAAACCCTGGTGGAGCAAACAAGCCTTCAAATCACAAATAACCAAAATGACCTAAATCATCTTAGGGTATTTAGTTATTAGACTAGATTTAACAGTGAAATTTTTTTTGATAAAACTGCGTTACTTCAGTTATACACACTGCCTGCTGCGATGCCTTAGCAACCGTTCTAATGCTTTATTATCTTCAGTTAATTTAACTGCCCACGAAATACCTGTAAATGCCACACCAACAGAGTTCTTCTGACCTACAGTGCTTTTCTCTAGAGCCCATAATACTTGGTTTTCCAAATTGGCCAAGGCCTGCTCCCTTGTTCTCTCACATGTACCTAATATCCAAATCTCTACTAGACTCCAGCTCTCACATGGAGATATCTGGAATGCTCACAGGATCAAACTCCTCCCACGTGCTTCAAAATACCCACCTCTTTGCCCCATTACTATAGTGCACAGTAGTGGTATGGCTCACCCTCAGAAGAGCAGACCTGGGAAGACGGCAACTCACAGTCCCTGAAGTGAGCTCCAGTCACTGGGGTGGAGAATTCCAGGGTCACAGGTACCCAGAGCACAGTCAAAGGTCAAGGAGAGGGCTACCAAAGGAGGAGGACTGCAACCAGGAAAGAGGTCTCTAAAGCATGGGCCCCGGTGCAAGAACCCCCATGCCCAGGGTAAGGGCAATACCAAGGCCATGTGTCTGAATGGACTCAAACAAACAGACTTCTGCTTTGGTCGGTCACTTCCTTTGAGAAAACTTCACACACACTCATAGATATTCACATTTCTCTAAGCTAAGTTAGAAACTGTCTTCTCCCCTCCTGCACATTTATCACATCACATATAATATTAACTGTGTTTGGAGCTTAGTATATTCAATAAACTGAGTGACTGAATGGTATGAATTGATGATTCAATAAATCAAGTACCAATGCAAGGAAATCCTATTTAGATATTTATTTTATCCATTGTCATAGCACACCAGGAGTAGGATTAGGCGGGATAAATACAACTACAAAACTACTTTTTCTTCTGCATCACTGTGTATTCATTCATGTATTATAGATAATTTGCAATATGAATGTTCATGAATAGGCATAGTGTAACTAAAAGACTGATTTTCATGAGGAGAGTGAAATAATAACTCACAATTTTTAGTCACATTCGATGAGTATTTTTTAAGTAGAGCATAAATGATTTAGAAGAAATCTTGGGAATCATCTAGTTAATCACTTTAAAGATAAAGAAACAGCATCAGAATGAATAATAACATGATCAAGCTCACAAAGTAGTCCATGGCAGAAGCAGGGTCAAATCCAGGTCACTTGATTGCAGTCTTATGCATTTTACACCCTAGATCTGCTAGATCTACACTTTCTAATGTAGTAGCCACTAGCCATGTGTGGCCATTTAAACTGCAATTAAACAAAATTAAATTTAAAGTTCAGTTCCTAATAATTGTACTAGCCGCATGTCAAGTGCTCAGTCGCCACATGCGGTTACTAGCTACCATACTGGGTTGAGCAATGGAGACTATTTCTGTTATTCCAGAAAGTTCTATTGGACAGGACTGGTCTAGATAGAAAACAGATCTGAACAGTAGATGAGTATATATTAAGGTCCTAAATTTAAGTCTTCCTTCTGCTGATTGTGGGATATTTAAATTTTAGCAGTTAGTGTTTTTTAGCATTGTTGATTTAACATGGGAAAAGCACTTACACGTTACTCCTTAGAAATATTTTTTCCTGAGCGTAGTATCAGGTGATAGGCCTTCATAAACCATAAATTTGCTGCCTTTATGGTACACTGGGGAAGTATGCTAATCACAGAGGGCAGAGGAAGCCTGTTCATTTTTCTTTCTTTCCGGATCATTTCCATTTTGGATGTAGCACTGAGAAACAATTTATTAAATATTTAGAAAGGATAAAGTGAGCTAATTTTGGCCCTGGATATCTGGTAGGAGGTGATAGAGTCTCTGTTTGGGGATCTAATCAGAGCATAGATTCTCAAATACCTAGATCTGTCTTAAATCTGTTTGCTGTAGTTAACGTTCAGTTTTTTGTCTTGGGTCCTGGTTTCATCAAGTGGTAAGAAAAATGTATAGCTTCTTTAATTTCCTGAGCGTTAAGAGACCTCCCTTAAAGAGGCTGGAGCTTCAAGATTTTGAGAAACACCAACAAATGAATCATCTGGGTTTAATATTTTTCCCCAAAAGTCAGCACATGAGATAGAGAAGTCAAAAATAATTTATTCTTTAAAAAAAATTAATTACTGCATTTAAAACTTTTTTCATCAAATATTCATGAATTAAAATATAGTAACATGTCATCTTATAGATAGGCTCTAAAGGAGACCTGTTTTAGAGAAACTTCTTCAAACAATATTTGGCAAAACTAATACAGTTATGTAAAGTTTAAAAATAAAATAAAATTAAAAAAAAAAAAGAAATTATGGAGTGATATTATTGAAATGAAAAAATCCCAGATACTTGAGCAGAAACAACTGCCTCAAAACTGAGGACTTTAAGGAGAAAAATAGAATGATGTCTAACTTCCCATAAGAAGAGCTTCAGTTCAGTTCAGTTGCTCAGTCGTGTCCAACTCTTTGTGACCCCATGGACTACAGCACACCAGGCTCTCCATCACCAACTCCCGGAGCTTGCTCAAACTCATGTCCATTGAGTCGGTGATGCCATCCAACCATCTCACCCTCTGTCGTCCCCTTATGCTCCTGCCTTCAATCTTTCCCAGCATCGGGGTCTTTTCTAATGAGTCAGTTCTTCACATCAGCTGGCCAAAGTATTGGAGCTTGTCCATGCATTTTCTAAATAGATAATGATGGACAAATCACCCTAGTGTTTTGATTCTATTAAGTACTACTGTGAGGCAACCATTTTTATTTCAAAATATTGTTTATATATACTGGGAGATTTTTGCTTTTTAAATTTGACTAAAAGTTTCAGACAGCCATCTATTAAAAAAAAAAAAAAAAAACACCAAGCTCTTTCCAGTGATAAGAAGGAAGATAGCCTGACTTGTAAAACAATGGCAGAAGTTTGGTAAATGGAGTTTTGTAATTTTCATATTTACTAATTCATTGTTGCAATGCAGTCAATAATGATTTATTTGCTAGGAACTGACCTAGGTGCTGAGGATGTAAAATATATGACCTGAAGAATTTGCTTCCTAGTCAAGTAGATTTTATAAATATACTAAAATTCAGCCAGTTAAAATGTGCTTGAGAAACATGGAGGACAAAAACAGGCTCTGTCTGGGTGAACCGGAGAAGGTTCAAAGAGGAAGTGAGTGAAGGTTGCTGAACCTCAAAGGATGAAGACCTTTACATGAAGTCTTCATGTATGGATGACTTGGTGTGACTGAAGAGAGAATCCACGGAGGACTCAAAACAAAAATGAGGCTCTCTCAGCTCAGCTCTGTCCCACTCTTCTCTTTTTTTGTTTATTCTGTGCTCCTTCTTACCCAGTCCATCTGAATCATTGGCTTTTGTACTGAAAACATATCAGCACACGTTATATTCTAAACATTTCCCCTAAGTTTCTAGTTTGGCATTTCCACACACTTAAGCCATGAAATCTGAATCTTGTAAAACATCACTTGAATTATACTCCAGACTCCCATATAATAGTGGCTAGAGTTTATGTTTCTTGACCCTCTCTCATCAGACATCCAAGTGGAACACGAAATGTTATAAAAGTACATCTTACATGAATCCCTCTTAAGTAAGACAAGCTTCTATTATTTATTTCAAATTTCCCCTTACTCTTTGAAACCAATTTTTTGTATCTTCTGATCTTGTGACCAGGTTAATAGCTTTCACAAAGTTATAATTAAAGTCTGTTGCAGCAAACTCTGGAGAAAGTCTGATATTAACGTTTTATGACTCCAATAAGTTAGATTACATGTTATCATTTTTCCCATAGAAACAGACTTTAAAAAGTATTTTCTTCATTTTGCCTAACTTTTATTAAATCATGGAACAATTCTTAACTCAAAAAGGAAATAATTTTAAGTGGCTTAATAGATTGGGGCTTTTATTCTCTCCTTCACAGATGGACCACCTCTCTTTCGTTCCCTTTGTTTTTTATTACAGAAGCTGGTTGCATATTCTTGCATCTAGGAATGACCAGCAGCTTTCAGAGCTTCAGTTTTACTGTTAGCCATCAGGGACAGAGCAGGAACTATGTCCGCCCCCTGCTCACACAGAACATCATCTCCTAATAGCAGGCAACCAGAAGTTGCCTTAAAACACCTCCCAAGAGGCATCCTAAAGCACATCATTTAGAAACTCTACATCCTGTTTAAGTAATTAATGCCTCAATCAAATTTGTGCTAACATCAGTAGTGTCGGAAAAATTCATTAATTTTTTTCTATTCCATGATCTTTCAAACAAAAGACTTTTTAATTAAAAAAATGATATTTTTACAAGCTGGAAAGTGAAGCCAATGCATAATAGCTATAGAAATATCCATTTCATAACTGCCTGCTTTGAAGATTACCATGGGTTGATAATTCTACTTACTCTTTGCATGATGGCTTTCTGAAGTGCATTAGAGACCTTAGACCTACGTTCACATCCATGACAGTCTGAACGAATGAGACCACGTAGACAAAATGATCTTTGTTTTGCAGTTTTAATGTAGAAACTATGAATTGAATTACTCTACTCACTCTTGCACTTAGAGGTAATCTAGAGGCTATGAAATTAGGCTTGTAGCATTAGAATGACTTGGGTGAACAGGAGTGAAAAATCTTGTCATTGTAATTTTTTTCTGTTGTTTGTTTTCTTTTTATTTTAAACTTTTAATTTTGTATTGGGGTAAGCCAATTAACATTGTTGCCATAGTTTCACAACTAGTGAAGGGACTCAGCCATACATATACAATGTATCCATTCTCCCCCAAACCCCCCTCCTATCCAGGCTGCCACTTAACACTGAGCAGAGTTCCATATGCTATACAGTAAGCTCTTGTTAGTTATCATTTTAAACATAGCAGTGTGTACATATCCATCCCAAACTCTCTAACTGTCCCTTCACCCTGGCAACCAGAAATTCATTCTCTAAGTTGTGTTGTCATTCTTATCTTGAGACACTGTTGTCTAAGATATCAGGGGAAACTTGATTTACTCCATGTATTCATTATTCATTCCTATAATTTTTATCAACCTCAGTTCACTTCAGTTGCTCAGTTATGTCTGATTCTTTGCAGCCTCATGGACTGAAGCACTCCAGGCTTCCCTGTCCATCACCAACTCCCAGAGCTTGCTCAAACTCATGTCCATCGAGTTGGTGATGCCATCAAACTATCTCATCCTCTGTCACCCCCTTCTCCTCTTGCCTTCAATCTTTTCCAGCATCAGGGTCTTTTCCAATGAGTCAATTCTTTGCACCACGTGGCCAAAGTAGTGAAGCTTCAGCTTCAGCATCCATCCTTCCAATGAATATTCAGGACTGATTTCCTTTAGGGTTGACTGGTTTGATCTCCTTGCAGTCCAAGGGACTCTCAAGAGTCTTCTCCAACACCACAGTTCAAAAGCATCAGTTCTTTGGCATTCAGCTTTCTTTATGGTCCAAGTCTCACACATACATGACCACTGAAAAAAACAGCATTGACTAGATGGACCTTTGTTGGCAAAGTAATGTCTCTGCTTTCTAATATGCTGTCCAGGTTGGTCATAGCTTTTCTTCCAAGGAGCAAGCATCTTTTAATTTCATGGCTGCAGTCACCATTTGCAGAGATTTTGGAGCCCAAGAAAATAAAGTCTTCACTGTTTCCATTATTTCTCCATCTGTTTGCCAAGAAGTAATGAGTAAGCACCGTTTTGCTGACGATCTGTAGTCCGTACACATGTGAGCTGCCTTCCCTCTCCACAGCCCTGCCTTCTACCACCCACCTATTGCCTCCTTGCTGTTCTTTGAATACTCTGAGCATGTGCCCACCTCTTGACCTTCGTACTTCCTCTTCCCTTGCCTGGAATATCCTTGCTCCTTCTACATGCTTGACCGTCTTGCTGGTCTCTTCTAGAGTTCTATCCAAGTGTCACTTTATCCCTAGGCCTTCACCAAATCCCCAATTTAAAATCCCACCACATACACATCTCCCAGTGCCAAACCCCCTATCTGCTTTAACACTTACCCCCTGACACAACTTTATATTTTACTTGTTTATTTTATTTATTTATTTATTTATTTGCTATCTTTCTCCATTAACTAGACTATGAAGTCCAGGAAGGCTTGTATTTTCATTTATTTTGTTCACTACTGTATCCCCAGTGCCTAGAACATTGCCTGACACTTAATGGGTATTTAAATAACTGCTAAGTGGATGAATTCATGAATGAACCCAAAAGAACTGAGCATTTACTATGCCAACTATTGTGCATGATAAGAGAAGTTTAGAGTGAAGAAAAAAGTAACCCAACAATCACAACTCTGTTGGTAAATTCTGGGAAGAAGTGCAGTCATAAGGGTACTTTGGAAAACAAAAGAAGGGGACCTAGCCTGAGAGGGGTGGCCCTGAGCTCTGAATTATGTAATGGGTGGAGGAGGCAAGACCAGAGAGGAAAAGGCCATTAAGGGAACAGAAAGCCAGACGATGCAGAGGTGTAGAGATGAGAAAGCATGGCTTTTTCAACTGAGGAAAGGTATGAATCTGAAAGCCTTTTAAGAAAGGTCCTTAGGCATCACTATGCAGAAAGGGTTGAAGAAGACTGAAAACACGGTGGCTTTTAGCTGGGTGTGACATTTGCTTAGGTGAGAGAGATGAGGGTTGAACAAGAACAGAGCAATGCTGCTGAAGAAGAGGGTGAACTGGAGATTGTTCTCGAGTTAAGTATCTGGAGGAGTAAAAGATCACCCTCAAGCCCGAGTAATCCACCACTTGGTAAAGGCAATCACTAAATGGGAACTACAATATTCCTTTAACTTACTTGGCTGCCACTTTTATACATAATATTTTATATAATCTTTAAAAATGGAATCTAGTGGAGCAGGAACAGGAATGAGAATCAGTGCCCTGTATAATTTCTTGCTTGTTTATAACTTTTCGCTTAACTTGTCATCACTGTCTATAGTCTTTTCTGAAAGAACATGAAAACTCAGGTGCCAACATTTATATGCAGATGAGTGATGCTATTACTCCACGCTTAGAAGTTTTCAGTGGCTCATTTGATCCTTATGAATAGTTATGTTCACTATGCAAGATCCTTTAATGAAAAAAGCTCATACATTCTGACCAAGAGCTTATGTCAGAGTGAGTATATTTTAAGATATAGTTTAACACTTCTAGAATTGAACTTAAATATAATTTATCATATTGAGATTCTGAATGTTACACAATTTTCAATCTGTAGATAAGGATAAAGAAATGATAACAGAAAATAAAAGAGTCTACAAAGTAAATGCAAACATCAAAGTGCCCGCCAAGGAAATACTTAAGAAAGGAACAATTCATTGATTGATAAGAATGAACTAAAAAGATTGACTCAGTTTTGAAAACTATTTGATTCAAACTTTTAAGACATGGGATAACAATAATGGATTTATTTTAGAAAACTTAGAACATGAGAACAGTTTTAATTTTAGGAATAATAGGAAATACTAGCTTGACTGGTGAATAATGAATTTATGAGTCTTCATCCAAATCATTATTCGGACTAAGAATATAAGTAAGTTTACGAAAGATTAGATAAGTCAGTCAGTGGTTCTATGGCATTTGCTCACTGTTTTATAAATTTGTATTTACACTAGAGGCCACAAAACTACTCAGATGTGGACATCTTAACCAACTGGTAGCAACATACCCTAACTTCAAAATCAATTTTTGATCAGTGAAGCTTTCATTGATTGGTCCTTGGAAGGAAAGTTATGACCAACCTAGATAGCATATTGAAAAACAGAGACATTACTTTGCCAACAAAGGTCCATCTAGTCAAGGCTATGATTTTTCCAGTGGTCATGTATGGATGTGAGAGTTGGACTGTGAAGAAAGCTGAGCACCGAAGAATTGATGCTTTTGAACTGTGGTGTTGGAGAAGCCTCTTGAGAGTCCCTTGGACTGCAAGGAGATCCAACCAGTCCATTCTGAAGGAGATCAGTCCTGGGTGTTCATTGGAAGGACTGATGCTAAAGCTGAAACTTCAATACTTTGGCCACCTCATGAGAAGAGTTGACTCATTGGAAAAGACCCTGATGCTGGGAGGGGTTGGGGGCAGGAGAAGGGGACAGCAGAGGATGAGATGGCTAGATGGCATCACCGACTCGATGGACATGAGTTTAAGTGAACTCCAGGAGTTGGTGATGGACAGGGAGGCCTGGCGTGCTGCGATTCATGGGGTAGCAAAGAGTCGGACACGACTGAGCAACTGAACTGGACTGAACTGAAGCTTAAATTTAATAACCACAATGCCACAGATATATAATGGGATTATTAGTGCATACTCAAAAAATATATACATAAGCAAAATACTGATCAAAATAGCTATCTGTGTGTGTGTATGTGTGTGTGTCTGTACTCACTTGAATGTGTGTCTGCGTCTTATATTCAACACTGCTTTTTCCGAGTTCCCTTCTAATGATAAATGACACTATCTTTGACTTGCAACCACTTTTCGTGCCAGCACGATCACAGGAGTATATGCATACTTTTGGTAGCTGAGGATATATCCTTGGCAACGTTGTCATGAAAATACAAGATATGTATTCACAATTTAAAATTAACACTACATCTTAAAACTGCTTTTACTTTTGGAGTTTAGCAAAAATTGCAGTAGTTTTCTAACAGTGAGAAAATGTGATTTTTATAACCTCCTTTGACTTTTATTAAGTATTGTATTAAAATATGCAACTAATAAGATTTCACAGATTTTAGAGCTGTGAGCAGTTTTTCTAAATCTCTGACTTACTGTGATCATGCAACAAAGACAAAATTAGAAAATACCAGATATGTTCATCTCTAGTTAAAACATCTGATTTAAAATTTGCTCTTATTTTCATCTGAAAATTTCCCTTCCAGGGTTATATGTCAATGTACAAAATGTCCAATTTAATGAACAGTATTCTTTCAAGTGACAGTTAGGTTTAAAATGGGAAACAAACCTTTTTGAATTGAACATATACATTCTCAGTCTAAACATTGAATTAATGTACTTTTTGTTATATGATTTCCTTTTCAACATCAACATTTTAAAAAGTTAAATACTCTGGAGACACTTGGAAAAATGGAATCCTAGACAATGATGAAACCCAAGTCTTTTCTTCACTCTCAGATCTCCTATCACTGCAGCTTCGAGATTCTGCCTTTACTTAGCATTAACATTCACTTCCCAAACAATTTACCCAAGTGAGGAAATGATTACACATGTTTATGTGCTAAGCGGAAGGAACCCGTGCAGAGCAGGAGGCTCTGATATGGTTACAGAGATAATTGATTGAGAAAGATCCCTGAGGATGGAGGCAAGGATGGATCCCAGAGTCTATGGATGCCTCTACCCTGTGGGAGGAGGGCATCTTCCCCCTCTGATATAGGAAGGAGAGCCACGTGGATTTGAGTTGATGAGAGACATGATGCTGGGAAATTTATTCCTAGAGACTCTGTTTTCTCTGCAAAATCTAAAACAGAGAATTTTAAATTGAAGGAGTAAGATAAGTGAGACAGTCAGACCATGCAGATATATGAGATAACAAGTTCATTAAGAAAATGGTTGGTTGAGTAAATCAAAAAGGAATATATATGGCAAAACATTAATGGTTACATATAAGTGTAACATATAAATGATAGATACATAAGTGTAGATTATATTACTCTTCCTACCCTTTATCATGCTTTTAACTTTTTGTAATAAAAAGGAAAAAAAAAATTCACTTTCTTTCAGTTCCTAGGCTTGTAGGCCAGTATTTTTTTCATATGTCTGAACATTCTATCTCCTTACCCCTATTGTCACTGAGTCAATAAAGCTACATCCTACATTTTTTAAAAAAGGAATATATAAAGGTGATATTGCACAGTGCACTTTCAAAAACCTAAGGCTGATTATATGAGGAAATTGTTAGTCTTCCTGAGGATTGCAAAATAATTTACGAGGAACAGATTCTCTGAATGTTCTTAAACAGTGTATTTTTAATTAAAAAATTATGCATGACCAATTCTCCCTCTAATTACCATTCTCTTGCTTTATTTTATGTTAGAGTCCAATGTAAGATGCTGATTAACTGAAATGTCACACATTGAAAATAAGTTAGCCATTAAGTGTAATGGAATAAAGAGCTTTTTATTAATACATGGAATGATGGAGGATCTATAACTTTGTTAAAATACACTGAAGTTAAAAGCATTTTTGAAAGAATTGGGGGAAAAGTGCTTAATATTTTTATTTAAAAATATACCTCAGTAGTCAGAATTATAGCTCTCATTGTGCTCTTTCCTACCATCTCAAAGAATGCCTTGCTCTAAATAAAGCCCACAGATCCCCAACATTGACTTGGCGGTCAAAGAACCCTAAATCTCAGAACTGCCACATTTCCATTTTAAATGTAAATATTCCCATTCATCTTCCTAAATATTATATTTCTTCTCCCCCCTCCCTCCCACCCCAGTGTCATAGTTTATGCAACAGCTGACAGCATCTTTTGTTCCCTTTTTTGGTGCACACTAGTTACCACAATTGACTTTGGCATCCCCTAGTTTGGAAACAAGTTTTTGTGCAGGTCGATTGGCCACATTTCATAAGAGGAAGAATAGAACAAAACATGTTTCTTCATAATGCCATTCAATGATTTCCTTTGCAAATCTGCTTCCTGAAGTTTTGCAGATGCAGAAGTCATAGAACAAGTCAGTGGGCTGGGAACTGCATTGCATTTTAAGTGTTTCTAGAAGCAACATCTCCAGCCTTTTAAATGCGACTGAAGTGATAGATTTGCAGGTGTTTGAAGAAACAGATGCACTGGAAGGGCAAAGGTTATTTTTTTAATTAATTTATAGTTGATTTACAATATTGTGATTCTTTTTTTAAAAGCAAAAATCGGGATCCTACTGCATAACGTTCTTCAAAAGAAAACAAGAGAGATAAAATAAAATTTAAAAAAAAGAAAAAAGGAAAAAAAAAAGGGAACAAGAGAGAAGAAAAGACCCATTGTGTACTTCCAACGGAAAATTCTCGTTTTCCTTGACGTACACAACATCAGCATATTTCAGCAAAGAGAACCTTACAGAATACGACAACTTTAATTGGTCATTTAAGTTTAAAATGGTTACAATATTATGTTAATTGAATTGTTTTTCTTTTTTAGGGTCCTCTGGGACCTCCAGGACAAAAGGTAGAGTATAAAAAATACTGTGAAAGTAATTATGTCCCCATCGCCTAATGACTGGCGTGAGAAGGGAATGGAATTAGCTACTGTGAGCCATACCAAAGCAGTCTGGTTTGTGCGTTCTGCTTTCTAAAAATACAATCATATAATGTGAGCCATTAGATTTCTAATTGACTTCATTATAGAAAGTCCAATAAATCCAGAGCAGACTTTTTTTAAGCTGTCTGCCAAATGTGTAGGTTATTGAGTTTTTTAATTCCAATACTAGTAAAATATTGTGACAAAACTTAGAAATCTGAAGGGTCATAAGACATAGCAAATTAAATGCATGGTCTTGCACAAATATATGATTGTCAAAGGACCATTAAACAGACTAGAACAAAGAATGTATTTGTTGCTTGGTGGCTATGTTCAAGTGGCCCACTAGTATCCCCCTTTGCTGAAGCAACCCAAAAAATGGCTTCCCGATTGTTATTTCAACATTATCCAGAGCCATCAGACTTGACCCTTTACCTTCTGGAGAAGAGAGTCTAACACTTCTAAAATTACATCAATTCTACAGTAGAAAATGCATCAATAGCAGGTAGATGGCCCTTTGTGAACAAAACATCACTAAACCCCCACTCCCCATCCACCTCCCACCCTACAAGGAGGACATAAAAGGATATTTAACCTGCAGATAACCAAAATAATAATAATAATAATAATTGTATTACAACAGGTGGAAAAGTGATTATTCTTTATCTTTGGAATCCATCAAAGATAGAGACGTTTATCCCCCAAGCTTGGGCATGTGGCATCTGTTGAAACATGATCCCACGAACCAAGTAAAAGCCAGTGTGTAGTGAGACAACTTGTGTACAGGAACACTTTGTCCTTCGCAATAATGTCTCTATTAAGTATGGTGTGAAATTGTAAAGCTACCCTAATCCACATGCTACCAGGATAAAATTACTGCCTCAGGCTTTGGGAAGTCCTTTAATGACCCACTCAATATAATCACCAAGAAAGCACTAAGGAGCTTGCCATCTCAAATTTTTTTTTTTGCATGAAATGACTATATTTTTAATAGACTTTATTTTTTAGAGAAGTTTTGGATTTCTAATTACTATTTTAATCTTTTCCATTATTCTTAAAAAAATTTAATATCACACACCTACTAAGAAAAATCTGTTTTATAGTGCTAAACAAAAAATAAGCACATTCTATTTAAAAAATGGTTTCTCCAGAGCCTCAAAGGAAGATGTGTGGAGGAAAATGACATCGCTATTTGAAAACATTTGTTACTGTTTCTGTATCTAGTTAAATGTAAGATTTTCTCAGGTAGTAACTACTTTTCTTTTCTATTCTAATCACCCCAGTGCTCGTGTGTGCGCACATCCAAGTGCTTGTGCATACACACGGACAACATATTATTATCATATTCAATGTATAGGACTAGTATTGTTCCTAGTCTATGCTCACCATTTGCGACATCCTGTCTAGTCTACTTTGGAAGATATATTCACCCTCACATGGTTTAAACATACTCCCTGAGTCTGAGGGAAGTGCTTCAAATACAACAAACTTCACTTTACAACATGGGTCCCTTGTAGTGGTTGCTGTTTTCATTACCTTTTATTTTATGGTATTTAATTTCATGAAATTCAAGAGTTACTGGTACAGCTAAGCTTTTTTGAGATGAAACTAAGCCTATTTAATTCTCAAAAGCACCCAAATTTGGAGCCATGAGGCCTTCTGATAGCTTTGGATCTCAATTTATGATGTGAAATTCTTTAAAATCATATTAGGGTCAAGTAGATACTTACAAACATGGTGAGATTTAACTTCATGGCTTCTGGAAAAGCTTGATGATTCTGTTTACATTATTGTGTGTTAGTTAGTTAGTTCAGTCACTCAGTTGTGTCCAACTCTTTGCGACCCCATGAATTGCAGCAAGCCAGGCCTCCCTGTCCATCACCATCTCCCAGAGTTCACTCAAACTCACGTCCATATTGTGTGTTAGAACACAGTGGATAAGATCTGAAAAACATAGCCTCTCGGATATGTTTTAGTAAGATAAAGTGATAGCTGACATGATTAATATGACATAAATTTAGAATTCAATTATTTTGTGCTTATGATACTAACTTATTTTAACCATATGTCACCTTAGGGTTCTGTTGGAGTACCTGGAATTCCAGGGATGAATGGACAAAAGGTGAGTTCCATAGAATATACTACTTTTGATCATTTGAGGAGGATTAAAATCACAAAGTTGTTCTAATCAGTAATGTTGGTAATAAGTTTATATGCATATAAAAATATTATATATACTTTTGAAATATAGAAAAATTGTGTTGCAAATGATCAAATTAGTTTAATTTTTAAACAAATGCATTAAATAGCCAAAAGTTCTTAGACAATTTTTCATTTTATTTGATATATATGAGATACAGTGGTATCTTTCTCATAAATATATTTGGAGTAGGAAAAATATAGTATTTAACATTGATTGTGATAAAGTGCACTCTGGTTTATTCTTGTTATTGCAGACTAATATGTATTATTTCTTGCATTAACAAAAGTTATTTCTACAGAGAGATGCTATTGGAATCGTGAATTCAGAAGCTTTTTTTACAGCTAAGCAAAATTAAGAATTAAATAGATTTGCTAAACTCTGATAGCATGCTTTTATTGTACTATTAATAATGAAGGGGGAAAAAAAGTTAAAAAAAAAAAAACCCACAGCTCTACATAGACATATCTGTGTGCCTGTGTGCATTTTTTCCTGCAACATATTTGCCAGTGGGACAAAGCAATTACCAGTTGCTGCAGGCCAGTCTGGCAGGGGCTGGGGAGCTGAGCCAGGGACTTTCCTGTCTCCCTCAGAGCTTCTGGGCTGGCCCTTTGAGATCCTGTGACCCAGCTTGTCTTCCTGGAGGACTTGAAATCCAGGCATTCTGAATTGAAATCATAAAGGGCCCAGCCCTTAGGGACAGAATAGACCTCCTCTTGACCTCTTCTAGCTCGTCCATCTTTTTTCTCCAATGAGATATAGACGATGGGAATTTAAAACCTACGAAGTGACCAAGAATGTGGATCTGCAGCTCAGAGAATGTAAATTTTGACAAAGTCCTTGAATTCTCTGGCCTCAATTTCTTCATCTTTAAAAAGGAGACAAGCAATTCCTACCTCATAAGGTTACTGTGAGGATTAAATGAGGAAATAGGCATAAAGCCCTTATATCCATGTCTGATATTGCTATTAAACTTTTTCTTCAGCTCATTTTAGTGAAATCCTGGATATTTGATTGACCTCTGTTGTAAAAGATTCTCTATTTCCAGAATTCCTTGACTCCCAAGTAAAGTTAGTGTTCTTAACCAAATCTTACGGCAGCCTGTGGTCCATAAATCAAACACTGGGCACTAATCAATAGTTCAATGCCCGTGTCACTGCCGTTTTCCACTTAGTAAAATGCATACCTGTTTGCTTCCCAGATCCTGATAAAGACAGAGGATTACTATTCCATTTAGAATATTGTAGATCATGGAGGGAAACATAAGTAAAAATTTGAGAGCATATTTATTCTAGGATGAATTTGAAAATTACATAAGAGGATAATATTTAGAAAGGACAAAATATAATGTAAATGTTGTTTATAATATTTGTACACGTAAGGTTAATGTTTTGCTTTTACTTCTTTGTTTCATCTTTGAGATAATCATGAAAATTTATAGAAAACTTTACCCTGAAACAAAACAAGTCCACAAGTTTAAAACTGTCACATATATGCTTATGAAGACTGTGTGTTCTTTCTTTTTTCAAAGGAAGTATGCAATTTCCTTAGCAAGAGAAAGGAATGTGACATTTTCTTGTCCTAGTCACCAAGTTTAAATTATATTTCAAGGAAATAGTTAATATTTGCAGCTTTATGTCTTGTTATACATCTTTGTGGCATTTTTAAGGGTTTTCTGTAAAATCTAGGGAAGCTAAATGATTTCATACTTTTATGAAGGTATCAGCAAAATGTAGTTCAAGATTTGTTTTTAATTCATATAACTTAACTAAAACTTTGTTTATAGAATTTCTTTTAATGATAGCCATTATCTAACACCTATAATATTTGCTATATCATCTTAGGACAATAAAGTACAAAAAAACCTAAGTCCACATCACTGAAGTAGCAGGTCATTTAGACAGTAAAAACAAAGTTGAAAATAGAGTAATATTAATAATTTACACTTAGAGCTATGAACTTTGCCTTGGTTCTCTAAAATTTATTTCTCTAGAAAGAGAGCCTAGAATCACATTAATAATTTTTTAAGCACCTTGATGTGTTTAAACTGTCTAGAGAAAATATCTTCTTTGCATAATACTATTTCATTTTTTTCCAGAGAAGAACTTTTGATGCTTGGATCATTTTCAAGTACTGGTTAAGAAAGGATATTATTTCTAAGCTATCAGAAACATGGCAAATAACTAGAAAATTTTTAGAAACTTCTCTTTTATAAGAGAGAAAGAAAATGACTGTATTAAGCAAATATTTTACTTGTCTTCCACTAAAATATTTTCCATCCATTCAGATTGGGGTGATTGACTTTGGCCAGTAACTTGATGGTGATTTTTTTTTTTTTTTTTACATTACTTTCCTTTCAGTTTTGGTCAACTTGATTGTTAATCTGAATATTTCTTATTTTTGCAATGGTCCTCCAATTCTTCAGATCGTATAAGGAAAACAGACTTACAGAAGCAGTAACATGGCATTAAACTCCAATCTAGCCCCTTCTAGCAGCAGCAGCAGCAGCCTTATAATCTATCAAGGGCTTCTAAACACCCTTCTGTGAAAAGTGGGAGACAGTGTGGTCTGTGGTCCCTGCAGTCTGAGAGAGGAAGCTTCAAGTCTTTGTCCTCCTTTGTGTGAGTTACTTAATGTTTCTAAGGCTCCAGCATAAAATATTAATATAGACTTTGCAATATTAATGAGATAGTATGTCTAAAGTGAACATAATGTAATAGGTACTCAATAAATATTATCAACTATCTGTAGTACTAATAGTATAACACTTCAAGAATTGCAACAAATGAGCCCTAGGCTTACCCTCTAACGGGATGAGAAGCCAGGAAGAAAATGAAGGTGCAAACTCACACAAGAAGGTAAAATATTTCTGTGCTACCTGCTATGTCTCCAGTTGCAATGCACCCCATTCCCAATAGTAGGAATACAAGTACCTTAGAAAAGAGAAAGACATTTCTCACACCTCTTTGAAACCTCACTCACCGGTGTGGGGTCTTGAAGGAGTGCTGTCTGGAGTCAGACACTCTGTGCTCTTACAGCTCATGTGCCGCCTTTGAAACTTCTTCCTGTATGGGCTCAAGGTGGCTTCATTGTAGAGTGAGGGAAGGGGCTGTTCTAATTTATATCTAAGTCTCTTAGAGATACTGTGCATCCACAAAAAGTCACAGGTGTCTCTTTTCCATTCTCTGTTCCCAATTCTAAAAGCAGTTGTTTCCATAATTTGAACTTGTTTCCCATAGCCAAAGCAATTAGGGAAAACTTAATGCTAGGTCTTACCTAAAAAGAAATAAATGTTGCCTTCTTTGCCTTTGGCTAATTTATTTAGCACAGAAACTTTTGTAATTCTCACAAATAGATCTTGTTGGTTCAAAGATATTACAAACATTTTATTTATCCTATTTGATTCATTCCCCCCCTCTCTCTCACACACACACAGACACTCAGGCACATAATACATACATGAAGAGATACATATCAGCATGTGTACATGCTCAATCGTGCTCAACTCTATGTGACCCCATAGACTATAACCCAACCAGGCTCTCAGCCCATGAGTTTTCCAGGCAAGAATACTGCAGTGGGTTGCCATTTCCTACTCCAGGGGATCTTCCAGACCCAGGGATTGAACCTGCATCTCTTGCATCTCCAGCATTGGCAGACAGATTCTTTACCACTCTGTCACCTGGGAAGCCCATATAACTGAATGTTTGTCAATTAAACTCTGCTTCTGAGATATTATGGAAAGTGGGCTTCAGAATAATTTTGTGATAAAAAAATTTTTAGACTAAATAATGCTCAACACAATAAATGGCTGGCTGTAATTTTTTGTATGTATATACATATATATATGTGTATCTCAGAACTTTAAACATCTCCACTCTTAACATGTTATTAGAACCCTGAATTTTTCTACTGTTTCCACATTTTTGCATTAGGAATAAATCATCATAATAACAATGTATTTGAATAGCAAGCGGTGCCCAGCACTGTGCAAATGCCATAGGAGAAGAGGGCTAGGGATAATGAGGGGACATTACAGGTCTACTTTGTGCAACCCTTAGTTCACATCCTTATCTCTGTTACCATAAAATTAACATTAGAGTTTCAGGATTAAGAACAAATTATTTTGTCTAAGCAGGCTAGAATTTTTCTGAGGACCCAGAATCACACGGATTGTTTCCAAAGCAAAAGATAAGTATCGGATGATCTTGTTTCATGTATTTTTCAAATGCTTGCTAGGGTTTATTATATCTAAAACTTCAAATACAATATAAATAAAATATTGATATTAATGTATCATCCATGAATCTATCCCAGATAACTATGTGATTTTTTTAAGTAACATTAAAATTTAATTAGTTTATGGCTATGGTATTTAGAGTTCCTTTTCATCTCTTATCCATGAGTCTCACAGTTTTTCACTGACATTAATCCTCACAGCGTACTTCTAATGGCATTTTTATTGTAAGCATATCTAGAGAGCAGATAAATGGAAGCCCTCAGACTTTCAAAGGTCAAGCTGTTTATTCAAGTCTATACAGTAAGCTGTATACAATGAACTCAATACTTTTTTATTCCTGATTCATTTTCTGCAACCACTAAATAAAACTCTTCTCTTTTGCAACCTTGACTTTATCATTAAAATGTCTGAGTTAAATTCCTGAAGGATTTGAATATATTATAGTTCTGTTTATTTCCTGTCTAGTTAGCTTAAATTTACCCAGTGATCTATTACCAAATGTATTTATAACTTTCCAATTTTACACTTTAAGAAAAGATATATAGTGTAAATAAAGTGACTGATTTTTTTATTTGAGATTAATTAATAGTTTGGGGAAAGTGTGTTACAGCAGTTTACTACTTTGCTGGTTAAAGTAGAGAATTAAATTATTTTTATTAATTTTTCTATCTTTGAAAGTTGGTAACTGTGTACATTATAGTTCTAATAATACATGATTGTGTTTTCTCTGATAACTATGAAAATAGGATGCTTTCTTTCTTCTTGAAGCAGCATCATTGCTTTCCTATTGTAGGATATTTCTCTTTTTTCTAGTTTTATTGAGATAAAATATACAACATAAAGGTTTGACTTCCATATATAATGAAATGATTACCACAATAAATTTAGCTAACATCCATCATCTCATGTAGATACAATAAAAAGAAATGGAAAAAAATGTTTCTCTCTATAGCGAGCACTCAGGATTACTCTCTTAACAACTTTCATATACATCGTACAGCAGTGGTAACTATAGGCATCGTCTTGTGCCTTACATCTCCAGTGTCTTATAAATTGGAAGTTTGTACCTTTGGTGAAGGTCACCTTTCCCAGGTGGGTCACCTTCCTTCAATTCTTCCTTCCCCAAAACCTCCAACCCCGACCTCTGAGAACTACAGATCTTATCTCTTTCTATGAGTTTGGTTTTTGTTGTTGTTGTTGTTGTTGTTGTTGTTTTAGATTCCACATAAAGGTGAGATCATAAAGTATTTTAATCTTTCTCTGTCTGACTTATTTTACTTAGCATAATGCCCTCAGGGTTCATCCATGTTGTCACAAATGGCAGGATTTCCTCGTTTATTATGGCTAAATAGTATTGCATTGTGCATACACTTCTTTATCCACTCATCGTCGATGGACCCTAGGGCTGTCTCCATGTTTTGGCTACTGTAAATAATTTTGCTGTGAACATGGGATGTAGGTGTCTTTTTAAGTTAGCATGTTCATTTCCTTTGGATATATTCCCTGAAGTGAAATTCCTAGATCATGTGGTAGTTCTATTTTTAAATTTTTGAGGATCCTCCATCCTGTTTTCCATAGTAGCTATACCAATTTACAGTCTCACCAACAGAGCACAAGATTCCCTTTTCTCCACATCCTCACCAGCGTTTGTTATTTTGTGTCTTTTTGACGATAGCTGTTCTGACAGGCACCATGAGATATCTCCTTGTGGTTTTGATTTGTATTTCCCTGATGATTAGTGATGTTGAGCATCTTTTCATCTGCCTGTTGGCCATTCATCTACAGAATATTTCATATAGTAAAATCACATCATCTCTGAGTTCTATGCATATACTCAGAGGCAATTTTATATATAAGCTTACTCTTAAAGAAACTTTTCACTTAATTTTACCTATTGAGTGAAACAAAAGATATTTCTATCCTTTATATAATTAAATTTAAGTTCCTTTAGAAGGCAATAAAAAGTTGGTTGAAGGAAGTAATGTAATGCTTCCTGACTTGAAATTTTAAAAATGATGGTAATTTTTTAAAAAATACACTTTCCTTTGACTTCATTTAGGCATATTGCTATAAATTTTAATACTCATTACCATCCTACTAAATGAAGATACTGGGAGAGGTAAGAATAAATAATTGAGGAAATGGGATTGGTGGGGAAATCCAATAGGACTGGGTATGAGAGCAAAGAAACCTGATCACAGGATGTTGCAAAACAAAGCAACAAGAAGGCAAATATCTTTGACTGAATTATGACTTCAAGTCCACTTATATTCCATTTTAATTGAAAAGGCACTATATTTTATAGATAGGATCACCAAAATATTATTTACTAAATCAAATTAAACTACATATATAACATAGTGATTTGGGGCGGGGGCAGGGAACTTATGTTAAATGTATTCGTTGATTATTTGCCAGTTTCTTCAATCTTTCATTCAACAAATCTTTTTTCAGTCCTTACTAGTAAGTGCAAGGCACATCTGAGCACTGACATTAAAGTGGTCTCTGCCCTCATGGAATTTCAGCCAATAAAGGGATAGAGACATGATATAAACAGGTACACTAAAAATCTGTTAAATGGCAATACTGTTAAGCACTACAGCAGAGAAGCACAGGGCAGTCTGTCCTGGTGCAAAAAGGCAAGGAATGCTTCCCTGAATAGGTGACTTTCAGTCAGGCAGTCAGTTCAGTCGCTCAGTTGTGTCCGACTCTTTGCAACCCCATGAACTGCAGCACGCCAGGCCTCCCTGTCCATCACCAACTCCCGGAGTTCACTCAAACTCACATCGATCGAGTCGGTGATGCCATCCAGCCATCTCATCCTCTGTCATCCCCTTTTCCTCCTGCCCCCAATCCTTCCCAGCATCAGAGTCTTTTCCAATGAGTCAACTCTTCACATGAGGTGGCCAAAGTACTGGAGTTTCAGCTTTAGCATCGTTCCTTCCAAAGAACACCCAGGGCTGATCTCCTTCAGAATGGACTGGTTGGATTTCCTTGCGACTTTAGGTGCAGCTTAAATAGTGAACAGCAGTTGGCAAAGGGAAGGGAAAATATCACCACATTGCAGTATTTCCAGATCAAGTTAGACAACCTTGGTCTTAGAATTTTGTTTCTAAAACACCATATTATTAACCACTATAGGACCTAGACTACTCTTTTTTTTTTGTGCAAATTTCTTATCACTAAAATAGTTAGTTGATATAAATCACAAAGCCTGTTCTTTTATCATTATATCTGATCTCTGAATGACACTCTTGATTTTGAGATTTGCATTAAAAATAAGGCTTCAATGAAATAACTTATTTTGACAATTATAGTGGCTTAATTTTTACCCAGTTCCCAGGTGGCTCAGTGGTAAAGAATCTGCCTGCCAGTGCAGGAGACACTGAGATGTGAGTTTGTTCCCTGGGTGGGGAAGATCCCTGCAGGAGGAAGTGGCAACCCACTCCACTATTCTTGCCTGGAGAATCCCATGGACAGAGGAGCCTGGTGAGCTATAGTCCATAGGGTTGCAAAGAGTCGGACACGACTGAGCACACACGCGCACACACACAAACACACGCACCCACACCTGTTCCATACCAGGTGACATTGCCAAGGGGATAGGAACCATTATCCAACTGTGAAACAGCATGTGTATATGTGTGTGTTAGTGGCTCAGCTGTGTCTGACTCTGCAACCACCAGGCTTCTCTGTCCATGGGATTCTCCACACAAGAATACTTGGAGGGGGTTGCTTTTCCCTTCTCCAGGTAATCTTCCTGACCTAGGGCTCGAATCTGGGTCTCCCACATTGCAGGCAGATTCTTTGTCATCTGAGCCACAGAGGAACCATGAAACAGCATCAGTGGGGTTAATTTAGGAGAGATCAAATTTCCTTCTCGACCAGCTGTGTCTTCTCTGCCTAACACAGACAATAGAAGAGAGCAGTGTGTAATATTTACTAACATGTATTCAGCATTGACTGTCAAGCGCTTCCTAAGTTTACCCCACTTATTCCTCACAGCAGTGCTGTGAAGTGGATACTATTATTATCTCCACTGCATTAATGAGGAAACCAAGGCACAGAAAGGATATTTTGCCTATGGTCACCAAGGTGTTTGTAGTAGATTTCAACTTCAGTCAGTCTGCTACAACTGTCAAGAATATGGATTTTAAATTCAGGGAATCCCAGGTCTGTCGTTCAGTATTTGCATGGTCTTAGACAAGTTACTTTCCTTCTCTGAATTTAGTTTCCTCATTTGTCAAATGAGGATTGCCATGTTTACTGCAGAGTTTAATTGGACAAAATAAAGGAAGTAATGAATGTAACTGTTTAATTTAAAACACTATTAAATAAGGAAACACTATTTTCCACTTTGATATGGGAGCATTAGGAACTCCATGACTCAG
Organism: Bubalus kerabau; assembly: GCF_029407905.1. Taxonomy (NCBI): domain Eukaryota; kingdom Metazoa; phylum Chordata; class Mammalia; order Artiodactyla; family Bovidae; genus Bubalus; species Bubalus kerabau. The sequence continues at coordinate 29,912,912 of NC_073630.1, read as the reverse complement.
AAACCTCCAGAGTATGTAAATGAATGTTTGTAAGAGCCATTGTCTCTTTCTACTATTCTTCACTGATCTTTTTTGAAAACTATGTCCAATTTTTCCCATTAGACATAACCATTTACCATTTCCATGAATAATTAGGCACATCTTTTCCCAAGTGAAAAGAGTAATACATCGACTTACTATTAGGAATTGTACTTAGGAAAAAAGAAATTAGCTGGGATTTTGAACTTTAAAAGTGGGTATATTATCAAAGCCATGTTATATTGCAAGTCACAGAATACTTAACAGAGCCAATTTTTTAAATAAAGGTATTTATTGGTCTGTAACGTGGAATTCCAGGGCTTCCCTCATAGCTTAGTTGGTAACGAATCCGCCTGAAATGCAGGAGACCCCGGTTCAATTCCTGGGTCAGGAAGATCCCCTGGAGAAGGAAAAGGCTACCCACTCCAGTATTCTGGCCTGGAGAATTCTATGGACTGTATAGTCCATGGGGTTGCAAAGAGTCGGACACGACTGAGCGACGTTCAGTTCACAACGTGGAAATCCAGCACTAACACAGCCTGCAGCCTTGACACCTAAGCTTCGTCACTAAGAGCCCATTTCTTCCATTTCATCGTCTGTCTTTCATGTTGCTGCTGTCAGCCTAATTCCCTCTCTCCTGGTTCTGAGGTAGCTGCTGATCATGCCTGGGGCTTCATTCTTTCCTATCTACATCCAGAGTGAGTGTCTTTCCCCAAACATCCAACACTGCTTTTGAGTTTCCTTGTTATTGGATACACATAGGTCCCCTCCTTTTCCTCATTTCCCAGCAAGGGGAATGCCAGATGCTAATTAGCTGTTACCACTGTGGTTCCTTTTCTAGCAACCCCAGTCATGTGGAAAGTTGCAGTAAACACTAATTATCTAATTTAGGAGAGATTCGTGTAAGACACCGGAGCTGAGCAAGTGTGTTGTTTCTGACTTATCCCAGTCCTAACAAACTCCTCTGCATCACGTACCCCCTTCATCCATTTTGATATTTTGTCTTCCTGAAACATAAGCCTTTGTTCTTAATCTGTTTTTCTCCATAAGAGTGCTCACAGAGAATAATTTCTCTGATACACAGAAAAGAGAAGCCCACCCCACACTGTGACATCATGCTCCCTGGCTGGGTTTTGGCAACTTTCGCACCTTTTATAAGTTATTTAAGAGGGAATACTAGACAGTGTTTTCCCTAGACCCAGGCAGTGTTCCTCTGCTCCTCTTTGTCCCTCTAATGGTGTATCCCCCACCCCAGAGTAAGGAGTCCATAGGGCCTAGGAGACAAGCCATCTCAGAGCTCAGCTGCCCACTTGGAGATCACAGCCCAGGTACCCAGGACCCAAGAATTCCTGCCCTAGCTGTGCTGAGTCTGCTTCCATTGTCTGTAGTGGCCTCTTCCTCAGGTCCATTTTCCCAAGGGTGAACCACCAGCTGGCATGTGCACCCATTTACTTGTGAGTGGCTTGGAGCAGCTAAGGTAGGGAGCTGTGGGCAGAGCTTGCAGGCTGCGGTGTCCACACGCGACTCCCAAGGCCCTTCCTGAAGAATAAGAGAACTGGAAGAGATAGAAGGGAGACATTAGCAGGCGGGATTGGGATGGGGGGTGTCATCTGTGTGTACTTCTCCCTAGACCTTTCAGGGGTATGCTCAAGGCAGATCATTCTTCTCATTTGTGTAAATTTCACCCAAATAAACTCCATTTAACTGTTTTCTGTGACCCCTAAATTCTTAGCTGTATCTTTGCATTTGAATTTCTTTGTTCAAATTATATTTTGTTCATTTCTGTCTGCATTAGCAGTACAAAAACTCGATTAAAAAGTGTTAACCACGAACTTACTTCTGAAATAGTCCTTGCTGCTGCTGCTAAGTCGCTTCAGTCGTGTCTGACTCTGTGCGACCCCATAGACCCTGTGCAACCCCTGCTAATGTCTCCCTCCCGGATCTCTTCCAGTTCTCTTATTCTTCAGGAAGGGCCTTTGGAGTCGTGTGTGGACACCTCTGTGCAGCCCACCAGGCTTCCCCATCCCTGGGATTCTCCAGGCAAGAACACTGGAGTGGGTTGCCATTTCCTTCTCCAATGCATGAAAGTGAAAAGTGAAAGTGAAGTCGCTCAGTCGTGTCTTGACTCTAGCGACCCCATGGACTGCAGCCCACCAGGCTCCTCCGTCCATGGGATTTTCTAGGTAAAAGTACTGGAGTGGGGTGCCATTGCCTTCTCCTTACTGTAGTAGTATTGACAATAAGACAACTATCAAGTTTTCTCATTTACATTTTTAGATATTTGTACTTTTTTAAAAGTATAATGAATGTTTGGTTATTAGGTTTAGCTTAAGTATTATGTTAAGCAGTTAAACCCATTTCAGTAGATTATCTGAAATAAGATATTTTCATTGTTTCTGACTGATAGAACCATCTACTTTTCTACTGTTATTCATATTACCAAGGAGGACAAAGAGATTTTCATTTTAGGGAGGGAGTTTGCTGATTGGATAAATAAGACAGCACTCCCCTACAGGGATGTCAGTTCTCTGATGTACGACCAAACCCAACTGGTCAGAGTTTTCTGTTTCTCTTCCATGAGTAACAAAGCCTCTGCCTCCAGGAAACAAACAAAAGAAGCATTAGGCACTGAGTATGCAAGTAGGAGCTACAAACTCCTGAATTGCTCCACATTAGTACTCTTGTCTGGAAAATCCCACAGACGGAGGAGCCTGGTGGGCTGCAGTCCATAGGGTCGCTGGGAGTGGACATGACTGAGCGACTTCACTTTCACTTTTCACTTTCATGCATTGGAGAAGGAAATGGCAACCCACTCCAGTGTTCTTGCCTGGAGAACCCCAGGGACGGGGGAGCCTGGTGGGCTGCTGTCTATGGGGTCACACAGAGTCGGACACGACTGAAGTAACTTAGCAGCAGCAGCAGCAGCAGAGGGCGTGAAGCTGAATTCCCAGTGTGGCTGAGGAAGGTGGGAAGAAGGAAGGAGGAAGGTGAGGTGGGAGCGGAAGAGAGGGGAAGGCGGTGAGATGAGCAAAGTCTGAGTGCTCTGTGATGACACACCTTTCAGGAGCACCAGGTGCTCAACCCTGAGCTCACAAAAGGCCTGAGAAGAGTGAATTTCCTGGGCAGCTGGTGAAGAATCACTGGCCTGCAGCAAAACAGAGAAGACATACAGATGCAAGAACTTGAGCACAGGACCCCAGAGCAGGTCCTGGGCTTCCATACTGGGTGAAATTGGGACTTGAAGCAAGTTTAATCAGATGTTGGAGGAACACAGAGCCACCACTGACATCTTTAGTCCAAGAAAACAACAACTGCTACTAATAAAAGAACAACTAAATCTTAATCCTTTAAACCTATTTGCTCTGTGTTCCCAGACCAGAATAGAAAACTTAAATTAGATGGAGGCCTTCCTAATAAGCTGCTTTCTTATTTATGCAAAAATGAAAGACAAAGAAACCAAAATTTATTCAAATAGAGGGAACACAAATTCCTTAGAACACAAATTCAAATAGAAGGGAATTGGAAGACCTGGGTTCTAATCTCACATCTGCCTCTTTGCAGCTTTTTGTTTCTGAAAAAGGTACTTTCCCTCTCTGAGTGTGTTTCTTCATCTATCAAGAATGGCTTGCTTGGCTGCTTTTGACTAAAACATTGCCCCTGGGACTTCCCCGGAAGTCCAGTGGTTAAGATTCTGTGCTTCCTCTGCAGGGGGCATGGGTTTGATCCATGGTCAGAGAAATAAGATCCCCCATATAAGATAATAAGAAATAAGATCCCCATATTATCAATGATAATATTGTTCAAGTTGACTAATTCCTATTGATTTTATATTTAACTTGCTCTATTAATTACTGAGTGAGGGGTATTGAAAACTCCAACCATAATCATGGATTTGTCTGTTTCTCTTTGCAGTTCTATCAGTTTTTGTTTACATATTTTGAAGCTGTATTATTAGGTACATCAAAATTTAGGATTTCTATGCCCTCTTGATGAATTGACCCCATTGAAATGATCTTCCATATTCCTGGTAATGTTCTTTGCTTTGAAATCTACTTTGTCTGAAATTAATAGGTGGTGCTAGTGGAAAAGAACCCACCTGCCAATGCAGGACACATAAGAGATGTGGGTTCAATCCCCAGGTCGGGAAAATCCCTTGGAGGAAGACATGGCAACCCAATCCAGTATTCATGCCTGGAGAATCCTATGGACAGAGGAGCCTGGAGGGCTACAGTTCATAGGGTTGCAAAGAGTCAGACAAGAATAAAACAACCTAGCATAAACTCAACTAGTGATAATCATCTTATAGGCAAAAAAATTTTTTTTTAATTTTATTTTATTTTTAAACTTTACATAATTGTATTAGTTTTGCCAAATATCAAAATGAATCCGCCACAGGTATACATGTGTTCCCCATCCTGAACCCTCCTCCCTCCTCCCTCCCCACACCATCCCTCTGGATGGCAAAATTTTTTTTGGCAGCATTTCTATGTGAGGTCAGCAGTGTTATTATTTCAAAAGTAGACAAGACATTACCCGCCCCTCCCCTCAAAAATACTATGATCATAATGCAAAATTTGATGAGAAGCACTGAGCTTCTCATGATCATAAATGCAAAATTTCTAAGCAAAATGTTAGTAAATCAAATCTAATAATAGTTTTTGATGTGCAGTTGGTTAACTCTGCCAATGTGGACCCCTCAGATACAGAGGACTGACTACGTGGAACTTGAGCATCTCTGGATTTTCGTATCCCTGGGAGTCCTGGAATCAATCCCCTGTGAATACCTAGCAACAATTTTATGTAAAAACAGTAGCTTATCATGACCAGATGGCATTTATACCAGGAATTCAGGGTTGGTTTAGTATTTGAGAATCAATCAATGCAATTTTCCACATCAGCAGATTAAAAAAGAAAAACCATATGATCATATCAATTTATGCATAAAAAACATTTGACAGAATGTGCTTCCCTGGTGGCTCAGTTGGTAAAGAATCCACCTGCAATGCAGGAGACCGGGTTCAATTCCTGGATCAGGAAGATCCCCTGGAGAAGGAAATGGCAACCCACTCCAGTATTCTTGCCTGGAGAATCCCATGGACAGAGGAGCTTGGTGGGCTACAGTCCATGGGGTTGCAAAGAGTCAGACAGGACTGAGCAACTAAACCACCACCATATATGTATATGTTGCCTATTCTGTGAGTGCTTCTGCTTAGGGAAATGCAGATGTTAGAGTGAGTCTGTAAGGTAAATGATGACACACGTAGGTTCTGAAAGGGTCTTGGAAGAACTTGAGATGACATGATAAATACACAGCTGGCATTGTCCCAGCTGCTATTCCCCCTTCACTGAGGCACACAGGGTGAGGGGAGGAGCAGATGGAAGAGGGCCGATAACCGAATAGGTGGAAACGTTTATAAAGACTGGGTCCCCGTACTCACAGGCACAACTGTTGGAGGCTCCCGTCCCCCAGGCAGCCACTCTCCCCCGACAGAGTCCTGGCTCAGTGCTTCTCCTTGGTGGCTGTGGACGTTCTGCTCATTCTCAGCATCCTGCCTCTCAGGGGACTCCTCCCACCCTTCACTGACCCCAGGCTGTCCCTCTATTTTTCAACTTTATTTTAGACTGACCTGCGGAACGTGGATGTGTAACTGCTGGGTCAGTGTCTCTCCCATCTTCTTCCTGGGTCCCCGTCTCTTTTCTCGTCTCTCTTTTGCCAAAGCTGAGACAAAGAGCTGTCTCTTGCACCAGAGTTGTTGGTCTTTTCCAGTTTCCCAGCAGAGAAGACTTGCTGTCTCTAGCTCTCACCAGGCCTGTACGGGCTTCACATTTCCATATCGACTTAATGTATATTATTTGCGTCTCCTGTATTCATTCATTCATTCCTCCAATGTAGATGTACTGAACAATTATTATGCGTAAGGTACAGTTCCAAGGCAATGTGGAAAGAGGAGTAAACAAGAGAAACCAAGTTCATATTCTGGTGGTGGAGAGGGGGTGGGAAATCGGGGCACCAGGTAAAATATAAAATGCCTGATCAAATTTGAATTTCAGATAAACAAACAGCCCATCATTTTTCATGTGCTATGTCTATTTGATATTTAGGATACATTTAATTAAAAATTCTTCTCTTTGTTGTTTATCCAGAATCAACATTTAACTGGGTTTCTTATATTTTTATTTCCCAAATATGGCAATCCTAGTAGGGGAAACAGAAAAGAAAAAAATTTATCTTAGGTGGTAATTAGTGCAGTAGAGGAAGCAAAGTCAGATATAGGTGGACACTGGGAGTGGTGGCAGGGAGGGTGGAATTCTGGACAGCCCCTGTAATAAGGGGACAGTTGTGCCAAGGGTAAGAAGGTGAGACTCAATCCCTGGATATCAGAGGGAAGATGGTCCACAGGAGAGAAGCCCAAATGCAAAGACCCTGGTGGCTCCTGCTTAGTATCTGAGAACAAAGAGTTCAGTGTGGCTGGAGTGGTAGAAAGGGAGATCAGAGAAACAGCAAAGCCAGACCTTGGCTGGGACCCTCACTCAGTGCGATGGAACAGCCTTGGCGAGAACGAAGGGAAGGAATTTATAAGCTTGCCTTGTTTTTCGGAGACTGCTGGAGTTGGGTGGGTGGCAAGGAGATGGGTTAGGAGATTGCTAGAGTCAGCCTCTAGCCCCACCCTGACTGTGGCTCCCCCAGCCCTTCAGCAGCCTCTGCTTCAGATCTGCCCTCTGCTTTCCACCTTGGCAAAGTCTTGGCAAAACTTGGCAGAGTCCGGTGATCGATTTTAACACCACAGTGGGCATCTCCATTCTGAAGTCTCACTGTACGTTGACTTGCTTGAATACTGATGTGCTCATCCTCTGCTTCTAAAGGCATTTTGTTTATCATGCCTTATAATAATTACAAAATTTTATAGTTTGAACCAATGCTGTTTGATAGAAACATAAAACGAGCTCCAAAAACAAGCCATAAATGTAAATATGAACTTTCTATTAGCCGCATTTTTTAAAGTGTCTAAAAAGAATTTATTTCAGTTCAGTTCAGTTCAGTCTGCTGCTCAGACTGCTCAGTCGTGTCCGACTCTTTGCGACCCCATGAATCGCAGCACGCCAGGCCTCCCTGTCCATCACCAACTCCCGGAGTTCACTCAGACTCACGTCCATCGAGTCAGTGATGCCATCCAGCCATCTCATCCTCTGTCGTCCCCTTCTCCTGCCCCCAATCCCTCCCAGCATCAGGGTCTTTTCCAATGAGTCAACTCTTTGCATGAGGTGGCCAAAGTATTGGAGTTTCAGCTTTAGCATCATTCCTTCCAAAGAACACCTAGGACTGATCTCCTTTAGAATGGACTGGTTGGATCTCCTTGCAGTCCAAGGGACTCTCAAGAGTCTTCTCCAACACCACTGTTCAAAAGCATCAATTCTTTGGTGCTCAGCCTTCTTCACAGTCCAACTCTCACATCCATACATGACCATGAGTGACACGTTAAAGTTAGGGATAGGAGTCTTATTCTTTTTATTTGTGTATGGTAAAATGATACATTCTAGAAATTTCAAGGTCAAATATGTTGGTCATTTTCTACCTCTTGTGTTCACCTGAGTTTGTGTTCATCCTCACTTGCATTAGGGACTAGTATGGGAGACTAAACTACACTGAATTGCTTGCCTGCTTAGTCATGCCCAACTCTGCAACTCCATGCCCGCCCAGCTCCCCATCCATGGGATTTTTTCCTAGCAAGAATACTGAAGTGGGTTGCCATTTCCCCCCCAAGGGACTCTTTCCAACCCAAGGATCAACCCACATCTCCTGCATCTCTTGCATTGCAGGTGGATTCTTTACTGCTGAACCATCAGGAAAGCCTCTAGAGAAAGAGAATAAACAGGAATGGAGAACATAAACCCCATTTTCCTGACTTTTTCTTGGATAGTTCTAGCTGGAAGTCCCCATGGGCACTTCACTGCCTTCAGAGAATCCTCCTCTACCAAGGGTTATCTACCTAATAGCTGCCAAAGCTTCTCAAGCCCTGAAGCCTCACAAAAGGTTGCCCCCCTGCCCACCATGACTGCCTGCAGGACAGGAAACACCAGCGGCCACTGAGATCCTTCTGTGAAGTGTCACTGTCAGGAGGAAAGACCCAGTCCATCCAGTGTTTTAGAGAGGTATCAGTGACCAATGCTGCCCATTTGTAGTCTTTATGACACATATGCACCAACCATACCAACTCCAGAGGTAGGAGAACAGCCTTAAGACTGACCATGTTTTGCTCAATATCACTCACTTCATTTGCTGCTGGTGCATGTTCTGGGCAGCAGCCCCGCCTTCTTATCTGCAAGGAGTATGTTCCAAGACCCATAGTGGATGCCTGAAACGGAGGAGAGTACTAAGGTATACTTGTTTTTTTCCTATATGTGCATGCCTATGATGAAGTTTAATGTAGAAATTAGGTACAATAAGAGACTATCTGAACTGCTCACATTTGTGGCCATTATTAAGTAGAATGGGCTTCCCTGGTGGTTCAGACGGTAAAAATCTACCTGCAATGTGGGAAACCGAGGATCAATCCCTGGGTCAGGAAGATCATCTGGAGAAGGGGATGGCTACCCACTCCAGAATTCTTGCCTGGCAAATTCTATAGACAGAGGAACCTGGCAGGCTACAGTCCATGGGGTTGCAAAGAGTTGGGCATGGCTGAGCGAATATTAAGTAAAGTAAGGATTACTCGAGCACAAGCACTGTGATGCTCAGACAGTCGATCTGATAATGTAGCCTGGCTACGAAGTGACTAGCTGGCGGGATATGCTGGACAAAGGGATAATTGATGTCCTGGGTGGGATGGAGCAGGATGACATTGATTTTAGCATGCTACTCAAAACAGCACCCAGTTTAGAACTGTTTGTTTCTAGAATTTTCCTTTTGATATTTTCAGACCTTAGTTGACCATGGATAACTAAAACCTTGGGTAGCTCAGTGGTAAAGAACCCACCTGCCAATGCAGGTGACATAAGAAATGTTGGTTCAATCCCTGGGTCAGGAAGATGCCCTGAAGAAGGAAATGACAATCCATTCCAATATTCCTGCTTGGAAAATCCCATGGGCAGAGGAGCCTGGAAGGCTACCGTCCATGGGGTCGCAAAGAGTTGGACACGACTTAGTGACTAAACAATTGAAACTAAAGAAAACGAACCTAAGGATAAGGGGGGCAATTGCAATTATTTTCATCTTCTGTTTAGATGAGTTCTTTCTGAAAATGTAGTACTTAAAGGAAACAAATAATATTGACAAGGTGAATGTAAAATTATACCATGCTAAAATTTTTAAGCAATAACTCATTTTAAATTCCCATTGTGATTGAAGTGACAGGGAGCAGTATTACTACGAAATGACCTGTTTCTCTTTAGCACTCAGTTTTGTAAGGAAACTACATTCCTTTCTACCTTTAAGTATTCTTTCAAATCGCCCCTGAATAGCTGTACCTGAAATAATTGTAAAAGCCTTGAGTGACTGTCTGGTTTAAAAAGAAAGAAAGTAGTGTCATCCTTCTCAAAAGTCAGTTCAACTTATTTATAGCTTAAATGCACAAATTGTCATTTGAGAGTAATACACTGGGAATTTAAAGTATAATAAAGAAAAATCCATCAATCTACCTGTAGTTAAGATGTTGGCTGCTATTTTTGTTTATTACTATCTTTATAATGTCCCTAGTACTTGTGAATATGAGATGCATTCAGAAACAGATGAATAAAATATCCAATAAACACGAGACTATTTCTCTACATGCACACACACACATACACATAAAACTTAATTCCTCTTTTTTTGGTCTATACTTTTCTGATATATTTCTCTGTATATGTACTTTTTATACTGTATTATGTACAACAATAAAGTAATGTAGCTGTAACTATTTGAGGAAGCCTCATGAGATTAATACGGAGAAGGCAATGGCACCCCACTCCAGTACTCTTGCCTGGAAAATCCCATGGATGGACAAGCCTGGTGGGCTGCAGTCCATGGGGTCGTGAAGAGTCGGACACGACTGAATGACTTCACTTTCACTTTTCACTTTCATGCATTGGAGAAGGAAATGGCAACCCACTCCAGTGTTCTTGCCTGGAGAATCCCAGGGACGGGGGAGCCTGGTGGGCTGCCGTCTATGGTGTCGCACAGAGTCGCACACGACTGAAGCGACTTAGCAGCAGCAGCAGCAGCAGCATGAGATTAATAATATTCTGTCCTCATATGTTAGAAAATACTAATACACTATATGATGTATGCTTTATTCTTCATTAAGACTCTCCTTTGATTTCTATTTATTATGCCTCTTTATGAAGAACATTTTGCTCAAAGAAAAAAGTTCCATCTCAATTAGATATCCTTTTAAGTTATTTATGTAGATATCTCTTTTCTCACTCAAAAATAAGTTCTCTGGGCACAGGCACTTGTCATGTCTATTTCGTCTTTATATCCCAGGAAACACTGCTCAGAGTAAAACATGTAGTAAATCTTCACTAAATGTTAATTGAAAGAATTAATGTCTTCCAGAATCCCACTGCTTGGCCTTGGTACTCAAAGTTGTACAATGTTTCATCTGTAACATTACTTTACCATAACCTGGGAAACTAAATTTGAACAATAGTAGAATGTTTCATAACCTCCTAATCTGAATTTGAGTGTATTTTTCTTATTATAACTTTTTAGAAAGGTAAAATGCTATGAGCCACTTTTCCTTCTTTTTATCTTGCCTTGCTTCATTCAGGAAACAGCCTTATTCACTTTTTAGCTTTAAAATCTTGCTGGATACCTATTTAACCTTACAAGGGATAAATGTAGAACTGAACTTTAGGAAGTTCTTATTTGTACTCATTAAAATAGCCACAAAAGTAATTAAGCTTATGATATACAATGCTGATGAAGTTGGGAAAAAGTAACAGAGTGGGTGCCTGGAAAAGCAGATAAAGCTCAGATCCTGTTTGGAAAGCAACTTAGAAATATTTACATAGATGTTTAATTTATCTTTAATAGCAAAGATTGGAAACAATGTAAGTATTCAACAATTTGGGGCAGATTAAACAAATGATCAGACCTGACTTTGATAGATGATAAACTATTTATAAGACACAAATACTGTGTAAAACCAAACATGCAGTATAAAATAATAAAAAATCAGTACGTCAAACTATGTAATAAGTTTACAATTGCTTGAAATATGTAAGCATAAATTTAAGAGACTAGAAGGAAACAGGACAAAATGAAAACAGTTATAGAGTGATGGGATTATGGATGCAATGTTTTGCTTCCTTTTACGTTAAAAGATTATTTTAACAAAACATAAAATCAAAGGAAGAAAAGGATCAAGTTTTAGTCCCTCGATGTTCATATTTTAAGAAGGATGTTATGCAGATACCTAAGCAGCATTTGTCTCCCGTGCTTCAAAATCTCAGCATGTATTTCGTCTGGTTCCAGGGGCTTAACCATTAAAAAAAAAATAATTCTGGCTACCATAGTTATTCTTTGAAAGTCTAAACAAAGTTTGTATTGTTCTCTGGCAGCATTTCTTGTTTGCATTAAACCATGAGTTATGATATTAGTGCATCCTGTTGTAGGTTCTTTGAAGAAGCAGACTCCGTAGCTCTTTTTATGGTTACATGGTAAATGAGAGTCCTCTTTAGGGGTGTATTCCATTTCCTATGGAGTTCTTACCCTTGTGTGTGCTCAGTCGCTCAGTTGTGTCTGACTTTTTGTGACCCCATGGACTGTGTGATCCCCCAGACTCCTCTGTCCATGGAATTTTCCAGGCAAGAATACTGAAGCAAGTTGCCATCTCCTCCTCTAGGGGATCTTCTATTCTTACCCTTAGTGAAAGTGAGTGAAGTCGCTCAGTCGTGCCCGACTCTTTGCGACCCCATGGATAGTAGCCTGCACCAAGCTCCTCCATCCATGGGATTTTCAAGGCAAGAGTACTGGACTGGGTTGCCAGTTCCTTCTCCAGGGAATCTTCCCAACCCAGGGATCAAACCCAGGTCTCTCCCATCGTAGACAGACGCTTTACCATCTGAGCCACCTACAAAGGGCATATCAAAATTTTCTTATAATGGCCATCGTTATTCCAAGTCAACATTTTTGCCATTTTCTCGAGGAAAATGCAAATGATTGCAATGTAACTTTATAGAGGAAGAAGAATTTCTTCCATAAGTTAAGACATTAGCAATTAGTACAATATTATTTGTACAATTGTACAAATAGTACAATAACCCAGTATGATCGTAAAACATTTTTTGCCCTTTTAGAAAGACACTATATGCTTCACATTGCCTAGTTTTATCTGGTAGGTGTACAAAATCATCTTTAAATAAGTTACATTTAGTCCAAGTTTGTATACATTCTGGAGGTCATTTATTAATGAGGAGTATAAACCAAATGATAACGAGGATAGAAATATTCATCACCAGCCCTCCCAATTTCTAGATGCATTCATTCACCAATGCATAATTGTATTAAGAGCACAACCTCTTAAGGCAGAGTTGTGTAAATCTGGAAAAATTACTTTACCTTTCTGTGCCTTAGTTTCTTCACCTGTTAAAGAGAAATAAAGATAGTACTTATCTCATAGAAACTTGTGAGAATTAAGTGAGTTAATGAATGTAAAATTCCTGGCACTTAAAAAATGTTACCATTTTACTAGGGTATGTGTTTTTGAAGGTAACAGCGCAGATATTAAAATGTCACAATTTCTGCCCTCCGGGCAGCTTAGAAGTGAAAGTGAGAGGGAGAGGGTGGGAAGATTTGGGAGAATGGCATTGAAACATGTAAAATATCATGTATGAAACGAGTTGCCAGTCCAGGTTCGATGCACGATACTGGATGCTTGGGGCTAGTGCACTGGGACGACCCAGAGGGATGGTATGGGGAGAGGGGAGGGAGGAGGGAGGAGGGTTCAGGATGGGGAACACATGTATACCTGTGGCAGATTCATTTTGATATTTGGCAAAACTAATACAATTATGTAAAGTTTAAAAATAAAATTAAATTAAAAAAAAAAAAGAAGTGAAAGTGAAAGTCATTCAGTCATGTCTTACTCTTTGTGACCCCATGGCCTATACAGTCCATGGAATTATCCAGGCCAGAATGCCAGAGTGGGTAGCCTTTCCCTTCTCCAGGGGATCTTCCCAACCCAGGGATTGAAGCCAGGTGTCCCGCATTGCAGGCAGATTCTCTACCAGCTGAGCCACCAGGGAAGCCTAAGTATACTGGAGTGGGTAGCCTATCCCTTCTCCAGTGGATCTTCCTGACCCAGGTATTGAACCAGGGTCTCCTGGATTGCAGGCGGATTCTTTACCAACTGACTTATCAGGAAAGTCCTAAGTCAGGCAGCTTAGAGAACATTCTTAAAAAATCAACTAAATTTGCTATGAACCTAAAACTGCTCTAAAAAAATAGTCAACTTAAAAAAAAAAAAATCAACTAAGGAGCAGCTTTTTAACTCTCAGTGGAAAGAAACTTGCCCAGTAGTTGAAGCACATAATAAATGACTTGGGAATGTTTTTACATGAAATTCTAGTTGCTGTACTTTTAAGCTTCATGAAAATAACAAAAGCCACACTGCTTTCTGTCATCTCCCAGTTTTATTGAGTTACAATTGACATATGACATTGAATTAGTTTTAAGTGTATACCATAATGATTTGATATGTGTATATGTTGTGAAATGATTACCACAATAAGTTTGGTTAACATCCATCATCTCACATAGTTACATTTTTTTTCCTTGTGATGAGAACTTTTAAGACCTACTCTCTTAACAGCTTTCAAATATACCATAGAGTATTGTTAACTGCAGTCATCATGAAGAATATTTTTCCTTTGCTTCTGAGGACTTGAAAAGATTTTTCCTCTTCTTCTTTGGCAAACAATTGTTGGTTCAGAGTCTAGAAAGACTGATATACCTCGTTATCTTTCTGAAATGTGTAATCTTTCTAGCTAATAGCCATCATCATTTTCTCAAATATCTGTCACTCAATATGACAATGAAAACCACAGCTGTGAATGTTTATTTTAATCATTTTTACAGTGAAACTGGGGAGAGAAATCAAAGCCATCTTTATTTTTGTGTCAGATGTGTCTAAAGGAATTAAGTAGATGTGTGTATGCTTTAAGATTTAGGTTTGGAGATGCTCATTTTCCTTAATTCTAATAAATACGATGATTTAGTCTGTGTTTTCCTGAGCTAAGGAATCGCTTGAAAATTCTCCATCAAGTCTTAAATTTTCAGATGTCTTTTACTCATTCAGCAAATATTTATTTGGTGTACCTAGCACCGTGCTAAATATTCATTTCCACTGGTAATTTGCTTTTGCTTTCTTAGTGAAGAAAAGACTGAACACAAGAAAATTAGCCCTCTTGTATCCCTGGTCCATAGCACAGAATTTTGGCCCAAACAAGCTAACTTGTATAACTAGTTTCGCATACTATGTACTTCTTGAGTATTATTGGATGGTTGGTTATATCCTCTAACAATCTGTATAACGTGTTGACTTTGTGTGTTTTACTTAGTAGTATCTTTTTTTTTATTTTGAGGGTGAACCCGGGTTACCTGGAGCAGTAGGACAGAATGGAATACCAGGGCTAAAGGTTGGTACAAAGAAAACCAAGCAGAGTCATTTGAGGCATGACTTTTCATGAAATTTTAAGCTGTTACAATTTTTTATATCCCACTGGTTTTACTTGGATGGAATCTCTTGTCAATAGTAAAATATGGTATAGTATAAAACTTTGTGACTAAAGAATAAATGATGTTCATGATTCTCATTACATTAAAAACACACAGAGAGTGTAGGATATGATTGTCTACACTTTGACTTCTGGGATACTTAATGTGAGAAAGCCTGTATTTCAAATATGACTATTGTCATTTTCCCACTTGATGAATGTATTAAAACATAGGTCACATCCACACTACCAACGTTCGCATAATTTTTATGAGATATACTAGAGAAAATGTTTACAGTGCCACTGTGACTTGTCCTCAGGATTTGGCCGCCTCTAAAACTTATATAACCCAACAAGTTAATCAAATGAAAAGCATAAGAAAAATGTAGCATGTTTGAAATTTAAAAATGGATGTAGTCTGCATTACTAAATAGGAAAAAAATGCAATGGAGATTTGGGGGGTGATTCCAAATTTCCTTTGTTTCTGAAGAACAAATGAATCAGTTAAATATAAAAAGATTGGTGACAGTTTAGTTTAAACCAGATAGGCAGACAAATCCCAAATCCTTTGATGAGTGACCATCCCTTGAAGTACAGAACTAATGTCTAATCCCATCAGCTGTGCTGCTGTGTATCCATACCCACAGATGCCCGTCAGCTGATTTTACAGATCACATTGCTATTGACAGGCGCCTAGAACAGACTTAAAATTTATAAACCTGTCCTTTGTCCTGCAGGAGAGGAAAGAAAATATTCCTTCTGGGACTACAGCCATTTTCCTGTCTTCTTCCCTCTCTAGCTCCATGCTAAAAAGTCAAATGATAAGAGTTAATGCTTAATGCTTGTTCTCAGTACTGTTCTTCTGTTGCCTAGCAACCATCAGGATGGTTGTTAAGCAGTGAAAGGTAACCAGAAATTCAAAAAGCCAAAGGGTCCAGCCAAGTTTCAGGGAGTGAAAAGAGTGCTGCCTTCAAACTGACTTTAAGAGTGCATTAGGATTTTTTTTTAATGCAATAACCGCCTTAAAAATAATTTTTAAAGCAGTGTGACCTTTTTGCAACACTTCCTCAAGCTTTTCTTAAGAAGGATATTATCGTAATGTGTGTGATTTGCTATAGATTTACTCTCTGATTCTGTTCCCTGTCTCTTCCTGGGTAAAATGGAAATGAGGCTTTTCAGAACACAGTTTTGCGTTTTAGTCTTTATACTGTCATGATCATCGTTTTTGTATAAAGACATCTCTCCTAAACTCACTTAGATTCTGCCTCAATCTAGTATCTTTTCTGAAAAAACTAATGACTCCTAAAGTACACCTGATTTAAGAACACGGTGGCTAACAACAGATTGAAGAGCATTCATGACGTTGTGAAAGGGTCCAAGTTCAGGCCTTAGTCATGTCAGGGCAAGATATTCTGGTGAACTACACTGGTACTCCAGACCCCAGAAATAATCCATGCACCAGGGGGTGCTTTGAATGAAAGGTTTCACAGAGGGATGTGCTAGCTCACCTTACTGAGTCTGAGTCTGGTCGGAATAAGATGTCATAATATCAGAATTGCCTCAACATTGCTCTCCTTAGTGCCCTAAAAGCCAGGCTTTGCTGATCATCTTTAGTCCTTAAAAGAAAAGAATTAAGGTAATATTTGCAATTGATATCCATATTCAATTTTCCAGGAAATTCATCATTTGCTTTTAGAAAGCAACTGAAATGGCAACCCACTCCAGTACTCGTGCCTGGAGAATCCCATGGAGGGAGGAGCCTGGTAGGCTACAGTCCATGGGGTCGCAAAGAGTCGGACATGACTGAGTGACTTCACTTTCACTTTCACTATATATTGGCAAAATAGAAAATATCACATATAATTTAACTAGTATTCTCAATATTTGATTTTGTTTAATGTCGCTTAATTAGGTGTTTTATAATTTAATGTGTTACTCACTTTGTTCTTTTGTGCAGGGAGAACCTGGAGAACAAGGAGTAAAGGTGAGATGATTCTGCCTGTTTTTAATCTCCTCCCCCCAAGAGGTACCAAACTAAACTGTATTTATATGTGGATGGATAGATAAGTACAGGTATACAAGTATAACTTGGAGATATTGCAGGTTCCATTCCACATCACAGCGATAAAGTGTATATTGCAATAAAATGAAGCACATGAATTTTTGTTTTCTCGGAGCACATAAAAGTTATGCTATACCGTAATCCTCTAAGAGTTCAATAGCATTATAACTCCAAAACAGTATGTATATCTTAATTGAAAAATGATGCTGTTAGAAAAATGGTGCCTTTTGTCTTGCTTGATACATGGTTGCCACAAATCTTCAATTTGTAAAAAATGCGGTGTCTTAGAGGTGCAATAAAGCAAAGCGCAATAAACAAGCTATGCCTAGATATAGATGTAGATAGATATACTGGCCACTTTTTCTTTCAAACTGCTAATTAATGGAAGGAGAAAGTAGGGTGATTCTTATGTATGTTCAGAAGTTTGGGTAGAAAGATTTAAAGAAAGGAGAAAGCAAATTTAAACATTCTGTGTCAGGCTTTAAAATGGCTTTCAAAAACCTCTAGGCCTGCAAAATTTCTGTTCTGCCTGCTTGCCAATGCCATTCCAGTACTGTTCTAAGCATCCGTACCTCTATTACTTCTTAGGTCATTAGGTTAAAGGGATACAGATGTTTACCTGCAGCAAACATACTGAAAGTTGTCCCACAAAGAATTCCCATAAAAACCTAAAAAGAGAAACAAAAGGAAAAGCAGAGTGAGTGTGTTTAATTTCTCTCAGACAGACACCCTTCTTCCCACCTTGGGGAATGTTCTCTTGCTATGTACTTTACCGGTATTTAAACGTGTGATGTCTGTGTAGGCAATCGCCAAGATATCACATAATGCTCTTCATAAGTGACATCTTTCTGACAAATCAGTATCATCACCACTAACCCCAAAAGAAATACATCTACAGATCCAGCAAGCTTTGTGAATTTAACTGTATTTTTGACCATTGTAAAACAAAAATAAAAGACATTGATTTAAACGGAAGGTGAGCAAAGCAGAAGGGTGGCTTTGCTCAGTCAAACCCTTTGCCTCCTGACCTCTCTGAACCAGTTTTCCTAATAAGAAAGTTTATTTGTTTTGTTTTTTAACAAAGGGATTTCCAAGCAATTTTTTAAAGCATGCTAATGGGCTGCCTATCAAAAGTCCTTCATAACTGATGATCAGTATATTTATTTGGCATCCAACCAGTTCATGGTAATTAATGTGAAATTAATTAGTCATCAGATGACTCTTTTGTGTAGAAAGTAAGGAGGGGAAAGCAGCAGTGCCAGCATGGTTCCAGGGGCTCATGGGATAAAGTGACTCAGACTCCCAGGCAATCTGGTGTACCCGTCTCCATAAAAGAATTCCCGGGCAGGTTAGCCTCATGCTTAGTTGAAACAAGAAGAGAAACCGAAGAGAAAACGTTAAAATCTCCCTCTCTCAACACTCCTTCTTCTCTCAGGGAGATCATTATCAATAGCTTCTCTCTTATTTTATGGAAAACGTTAAATGATAGAATCGGGACCTCCTATGGGAGCCAGAAGGGTATTCTTATGGAATACAAGAACAATAATGCATTGTTACTGCTAATGGCCACCATTAACAGCTTACGTTGTGTCAGATATGGTCCTAGTTGCTTTAGACACAGGAATTATTTCTTATAACCCTGTAAAATATTCTCGTCCTTGTGCTGCACAGGAGAAACTTGATGCAAATAGATTTTCACTTGCTCAGTAGGTGCTAGAGCTGGGCTAGGTCTCAGGCTCCGAAGTCTGTGATGTTTCCACTAGAACATGCTGAGTGACTTAAAGAATTCAGAATTTAGGACACAAAACATGGATAATACACAAATGACTTGTTTTCTACTACATTGCTTTGTGGGTAGAAAGGAGATATCAGTGACAAAATAGGCATAGGAGCTCTCAAAACTAACAAAGGAAGCATAAACTCCTCAGATTACTTTGCTATGATTTTTGAAGATTCTCTAATAAGGTAAAATTTTTATTTATTGACTTTATTAAAACATTTATTTCTCAATGCAAAACATGTATGCCTAGATAAGTCAATATTCACTGCACAGTTTTGAGGGCTGTGTCATGCACTTTGAGAGCCTAGAGATTTGAGATGGGCTCAACGACAGAGTAGAATTTACACAGATGGAAGGGAAAGGAGAGGGCAGGAGTCCAGGAATCAGGAATGGGACAAAGAAGGAGACAGAAGGGATAAAGCAGAAAGCATATGGAGGGAATCAGGAGAAAGTCTTTGTTAGAGTGAGCAGAGGAAACAGAAAGTTAAAGCAGCTCTAAGTGCCAGAATAAGCTATTAAAAGTCAGAGAAATTACTTTCTGTTAATATCATGGAGTAGTTTAAAACTATTCAGTCATCTTCATTGTAATAAAGTTTATTTGGACGGGTTGATATCAAGCAGTTGGTCAAGTAAGGTACATTAGCTCTGTTGAACATTTACAACAGCTATTAATATATAGTGCCTCTGAAAGGAAACTTAAAATAAGGAAAACTCAAAATAAGGATACTCATTGCTGAGAATCACCACTATGTTTTCATATATTTCTTTTCTCCCCTCTTAGGGAGATGCTGGAGAGAATGGCCCCAAAGGTGACACAGGCGAAAAGGTACAGTGTTTTTCAAAAATAGGACAGCAAGCATATGAGCAAGAATATTATTTCATTTACATGAAATGGGAGATTTTGAGAAAGTTGAGAGATCATAGCTTAATATGACAAGATCAGAGATAATTTTACAAGATTAGAAAGCATTTAAATATTTAATTGATAAGAAGTGATTATTCTAGCTACAAATTTAAATATTTTAGAAGTAAAATGGTACTTCAAAAATTCTAGAAAATGTGTAGCTGGGTTTCTAGTAATATGACTCAAGACAAAAACACCCCCCTATTTATGTGTAAATGGAGCACTCCCTTTATACACAGAGATGTAAAAATAGAGTTCCTAAAGTGATTCCATTTGTCCCAGCTTTAGGACAGAAGATTGCAGGACTGGGATGAGATGTAAGAGTTTGGTAAAAGTTAGTGTCTCTTGATTAGAACCTCTAATGCAGTCTTGAAAATTTTCCTCGACTTAAAATGTACCAAACCCGAATATTTTGTCAGCTTTCATATTGTCCTTTTTTAAAAATTTTCAACCGTTACTAGCCTTTACATTGCAGTGATCTTTGGTTCATCTTCCTACCTCGTGTTTTTTTCCCCAGGCTATCACAGCTTTTGCTTGGTTTCTTACTTCACAGATGTCTCTGACGTAGAAAGGAAATTTTTACTTCGTTTGTGGTATATGTTAAGAATTGTGGAACATGTGTGCTCAGCCCCGCAGTTGTGTCTGACTGTTTGACCTCAAGAACTGTAGCTGACCAGGCTCCTCTCTCCATGGGATTTCCCAGGAAAAATACTAGAGCGGGTCGCTATTTCCTGCTCCAGGCACCTTCCCAACCCAGGGATCAAACCCAAATCTCTTGCATCTCCTGCATTGGCAGGCGGGTTCTTTACCACTAACACCACCTGGAAAGCCCAGATGAAAATGGAATAGTCAGATTTAATGTAAATCAGGCTAATTGATGAGACAAAGAACGATTCATTTAGGCTTGTAGTTGAGAATAGGAATGGTCTAATTTGAAAATTATTACTGTACAGATGGGTAATTGTTAGTCATAAAACCATACCCATAAAATAAAGAGAAATTTGTCTTTCTTATTCTTATAAATATTAATATAAATATGGCGTGGGTGGTAGGGATAGATTAATGATAGTGTCACTGAGTAGCAATTGTGTTTGTATTCAAGGGGTAGTCTAGAAGTTCTCTGGCACCAGATGGCTCAGTGGTGAAGAACCCGCCTGCCAATGCAGGAGACACAGGAGGCAGGGATTCAATCCCTGGGTTGGGAAGATCTGCTTGAGTAGGAAATGGCAACCTGCTCCAGTACTCTTGCCTGGGAAATTCCACAGGCAGAAGAATCTGGTGGATTACAGTCCATGGGGTTGCAAAGAGTCAGACGCAACTGAGCACACACACAGTCTAGATGTTAGGATAGACTGTCAGTTTCTTGCAGACCAGGGTTTCTTAACCTCAGCACTACTGACACTCAGTTCAGTTCAGTTCAGTTCAGTTGCTCAGTCGTGTCCGACTCTTTGTGACCCCATGAATCGCAGCATGCCAGGCCTCCCTGTCCATCACCAACTCCCAGAGTTCACTCAGACTCACATCCATCGAGTCAGTGATGCCATCCAGCCATCTCATCCTCTGTCGTCCCCTTCTTCTCCTGCCCCCAACCCCTCTCAGCATCAGAGTCTTTTCCAATGAGTCACCTCTTCACATGAGGTGGCCA
The DNA here is from genome assembly GCF_029407905.1 of Bubalus kerabau. Classification (NCBI taxonomy): domain Eukaryota; kingdom Metazoa; phylum Chordata; class Mammalia; order Artiodactyla; family Bovidae; genus Bubalus; species Bubalus kerabau. The sequence continues at coordinate 29,891,806 of NC_073630.1, read as the reverse complement.
AAGTACTGGAGTTTCAGCTTTAGCATCATTCCTTCCAAAGAAATCCCAGGGCTGATCTCCTTCAAAATGGACTGGTTGGATCTCCTTGCAGTCCAAGGGACTCTCAAGAGTCTTCTCCAACACCACACTTCAAAAGCATCGATTCTACTGACACTCAGGGCTGGATAATCCTCCATGGGGTAAATGTCGGATGTCTAGCGTCGTTCCTGGCCTCTCCCACTAGATGCCGATAGCATTCCCAAGTTGCAACAACCAACCTTGTCTCCAGAGCGCGCCAGTTGTCCCCTGGGGAACAAAACTGCCCCGCGTTGAGAACCATTGCTGTAAAACCCATTTTATTATCTGCTAGATTCAAGTGTCACACTGCAATCCACCACAACACGAGTATGTTTTAATACTAATGAGGTCAATGATATACCTCTCTGACTTTCTGAAGTAAAAATTTCAAACCCCAGATCTATAAACATGGATATTATATTTAACTTTGTTGTTTTGCTTAAAAGCAGAGGTCAGCAAACTTTCCCTGTAAAGGACCAGAAAATGAATCGTTTAGGTTCTGTGGGCCATATGGTGTCTGTCACAACTACTCAGCTCTGTCATCATAGCATGAGAGCAACCGTAGACAATATGTATACTGATGAGAGTGGCTCTATTCCAATAAAACTTTATTTCTGGACACTGAAATTTTAATTTCATGTGCTTTTCACATGTCACGAAATATTATTCTTTTGACTTTTTTTAACCATTTAAAATGCAAAAACCATTCTTAGCTCTTGGGCCACACAAAAACAGGTGGCTAGCTGCATTTGGCCCTCCCAGGCCATAATTGCCAACCTCTGCTTGAAGAAAGGAAATCTTCTAAACAGAGAGCAGTTTCTTCAAGTGAAAACAATCTATGCCAAGTCTGAGCTACACCTATGTGGATTTCTGTAGAGAGGTTTAAACTTTAGAAGATGTATTTTTAGAGCTTCATATTTTGAATGTAGGCCAATAATTATTTCACACATTTTTAAAATTTAACATTGTAATACTAAAGCAACTTTTTTACTTTGTAAAGGCTAAATTCATCTCAAAGGAATACTGTTTTTATTTTTTATATTAATGCAAATCATTTACCATACCGACTCACACATAGTAAACTCTCAATAAATGTTAGCTTTCTTACCACATGGAAATGGAAATCAACTAGATTGGCTATTTTTCTTTTTTATCAAAAAGTTTTATTAGTCAACTGAAATTAGGTACAAGAAATGCTTCAGTTAAAACGGAAATCATTTCTATAAACTTTCAATGAGTCTAAACAGAGGGTTGTAAATAGGAATATGTAACATATAATATGTAATCTGACCTGTAGCATTCATTCCCAAGAATGCTGTAATTGGAATATAATTTTTGATGTGTTTTTTAAACATTTCCTGCTTCTGTCATATAATTTGTTTCCAGCATGTTAGAAACACTCTTCTCACGGCCTTTGGGTTCAGTATGTGAAACTCATTCATCATTTACCAAGTTTGAGATGTAAAATCAAAAAATGCTTCTTTTCTGCCATTGATGTAGTAAATTACGTCATCGGCTGATTCACTTTAATAGAATTTTTTTCCCTTTGATCCAACTCTGCCTTTGGATGGTAAAGCAATCTAAACCTTTTCAGACTGGTCATCTGGAAATGCTGTGGGACTGTTAAAAACCTCAGGACTGGGTTTTCTCTGTGGCCAGCAGCTACGATGCACTCTGGACTTAAGAATGACCTGCCAAAGACTGATTTTAATCATACGTGGAGTTACTGAGGGAAGGTTAGGTTCTGCTCTTGGAGTGTTAACCTCACCAACTAATGTAGAAATGGATTTCTTACCTTTTATTCCCACACTTGAAAGTAAATGTTGGTGCATTTAAGTCACTTTGGTCATCTCTGACTCTTTGCAACCCTGTGGACTATAGCCCACCAGACTCTTCTGTCCATGGGATTCTCCAGGCAAGAATACTGGAGTGGGTTGGCATGCCCTCTGCCAGGGGATCTTCCCAACAGGGATCAAACCTGCATCTCTTGGGTCTCCTGCATTGGCAGAGAGGTTCTATACATATATACCATTGATTACCGTAGTCCATCGGTATCCCAAGGGGATTGATTCCAGGATCCTCGAAGATATCAAAATCCTAGGATGTCCCTTATTTAAAGTGGGGTAGAATTTCCTATAACCCATGAACTTTCTCCCATATTCAGTTGACCCTTTAACAATGTGGGCCTTATGGGTACTGAGACTCTGCCACGTTTGAAAATTAGGATATAATTTTATAAAAGACCCACCTTCTACATGCTTCTTTCATATCCCCATTTCCTCCATATTGTGGTTCTGCATCTGCCAAATTCAACCAACTGCAGATCATGTGGTACTACAGTATTTACTGTAGATGTTTTTGGAAAAAAAATCCACATACAAATGGACTTTTGCAGTTTAAACTCATGCTGTTCAAAGGTCAACTGTACTTTAAAAAGCATCTCTAGACCACTTATTATACCTATACTTTGTAAACAGTTGCCAGGGACCCAGGAATTCAAGTTTTGCTTTTTGGAATTTCCTGTAATTTTTCTTTTCTCCAAATATTTTTGATCTGAAGTTGGGTGAATCCACAGATGCAGAACCCAGGGATATGGAGGGGCAACTGTATTGTAAGAACAGAACAAGGACAGGGTTTGAAACTTTGTCTCCCTCTCTCCTAGTATCCCTGCATCCAGAACATGGCTGGCACAAAACCGATGCTCAATAAGTACTTACTGAATGAATTAATGAGTGATAGAAATGTCCCCACATTCACTTCATTTATCTACATATCAATGTTGTGTTTAAAAATAATCACAGCCCAAGACAGAAAGTTTCTGTACTTGACTGATTGATTTGTTGTTGTTCAGTCCCTAAGTCATGTCCAACTGTGACTCCATGGACTACAACACGCCAAGTTCCCCTGTCTCCCCGAGTTTGCTCAGATTCATGTCCATTGAGTGAGTCAGTGATGCTGTCTAACCATCTCATCCTCTGCCACCCCCTTCTCCTTTTGCCTTCAATCTTTCCCAGCATCAAGTTCTTTTCCATTGGGGCCTTGTAATGATCAATAGCAAAATCAAATTCATCTACCTCAAGTGTCTTCTAAAAGTATTTTTCATTTTATGATTTACCCTGCAGATTTACCCTTTCATTTCAAAACCAACAGATTTATGAAGCTAAGAGTATACTTAGAGAGACACAGTTGGGTGTTTTTCCTACTTTAATCCCGTATTCATTTTTACTTTTAGAGGAAAGAGGATTATAAACACTGTTTTATTTTCACTACTTGCAGCATCATCCTTTAAAATGTTTAACTTAGAAATGTCTTCCAGCAGTTGCCTTGCCACTTTCTAAAAGTTATAAAAATTCCTTGAGATTTCACAGTTCTAATTTTTGAAAAGAAAATTGAAATATCACTTATAGTTGTCCATCAAAGGAAACTACTCCAGTGTCCACAAATAAATCAGCCTTTCAGGAAACTGACCTTTTCTTCATATTCCCTTTCTCTGAGAACTAAATCTAGCCCTTATTCTCACTAGTGGATTATCCTGTCACTTTCTGCCTTCAATGCTGGAGACCTGGGTTCGATCCCTGGATTGGGAAGATCCCCTGGAGAAGGGAAAGGCTACGCACTCCAGTATTCTGGCCTGGAGAATTCTATGGACTGTATAGTCCATGGAGTCACAAAGAGTCGGACACGGCTGAGCGACTTTCACTTTCACTTTCTATTAAAACACTGCAATGAAAAAGTTTTTATCTACAGTTAATACAAGCAACTTCCTTTTATTTACAAGTTTACTACAACCATTATGCCTTATTGTCAAAATGAGATAAACCAGTAATTCTTCTCTTATTCTAATAAAAAAAAAGCAAATGGCAATAGCATTTAAGAAGTCCAAAATTTACTTAGCTTCAAGTTGCTTCAATATCCTCATCTATTGAGAGTAGTAATATCTGTCCTATCTCTTGGGAGGGTTGTGAGGTAAAAATGAGATGAAAAAAAGGGACTTAGCAAAGTCAAACTTGCTTTTATGAATACAAAGGTCTTATTGTGCAAACTAGTGCGGCCCTGACTCATTGGTGTTGATGGCTCTCAGATTTGATGTAGTAGAAATAGAAATAAGTACTATTTTATTAACCACATGTATTTCACTTCCCATTCAGAGCTCAATTCAGTGTTAATGTTGGGGAAAAGAAACCAGTATCATTTTACAGTAAGACAGTATTTGGGGTCCTCTTCTACATGTTTCATCATGTTTTAATTTTTCCTTGAGTAATAGCAACTACAAATGTCAAAGAAAATCATATGTTTCCTCAAATAAGCTAATTTATTATTTCCTTCTCCTTCCTAAGCTCTTTTTTTCCTTCCTCAAGGTTTTTGTGTTTTTCATTTTGATTCTTGATTATTGACCTGCTGGAAACCATTCTTTCTGAGATATGTTCATTCATTCACTATATATGTATCCAGCATATTTTATTTAGACACTGAATAAAAATAGGTACTAAGCCTACCCCCATGTGGCTGATCTTCTAATGGAGGGACAAAGAAAGACTCGGCAGAAAACACACACACATAATCCATAGGCAGTGAGCATGCAGGACACATAGAGATGTGCGGAGTGAGATGTGGATATGAGGGGTGAGTGTCTAGGTTGGTCGGTGAGGAGTTGAGGCGAAGCCACTCAAGACTTGAACAGACAAGCTGCGAGCCGTGGGAAAAGAAGACAGCGACTGAGGGAGGGAGCAAGTACCCCCTGTACAGAGGCCTGAGGTTTGCCTCTTCTCTGGAAGAGACTGATGCGCATGACGAGGAGGTAGACCCTGGGACTCTGTGAGCACTTTCGCAGAGAGAACAGCCGAGGAGACCCCAGTAGGTGTCTCTCTCCTTGTGGCTGTTTCTGTTTTCTTAACAGTCATCGTCTACATTTGCTCCCTTTTGTTTTCCTTGTTCATGAAAGAGAGGACCAGAAGGAGCTTGGAAATCTAAAGCCTTTGTCTGGCATCACCTCAGAAATAAGCAACATCCCAAGCACCCCATGAATTCTCTCCCAGCAGCATCTATCTGCCCATGGAGAGCAGATTTGCCTTAGGAATGAAGTCACCCTCCATGAAATCCAGATGGAATACAATGCCTTTTAGAAAACCAGATTCTATCTCACGAGTTCCTCTCAGATCTTCTGTGTGTCCCTGTCACCCACAAGTCATCCATCATCCTGTAACTTTCCGGTGACCGTGTCACAGTGAAGTAAGTGTAGGGCCAGAAAAAACGTGCCCATCACAACTGTGGTGTGCTTCATGAGGAAAGCAAACTGGCTGGCTCCGTGGCTCTTTCCAGCTCAACATCGTTAACCCTTTGACTTCATCTGTTGAACCCTGACTTTCTGAAGACCAAAAGAGTTACGGAACTAGCAAATGATAGCCAGTGACATTAATAAATTCCAGAAATGGAGAAAACGGAAACTCCAGATCTGCTAATGTATTGCTTTAGAATACATCTGTGGCACTCTATCGGAGAAGGCAGTGGCACCCCACGCCAGTCCTCCTGCCTGGAAAACCCCATGGACGGAGGAGCCTGGTGGGCTGCAGTCCATGGGGTCACTGAGGGTCGGACACAACTGAGCGACTTCACTTTGACTTTTCACTTTCATGCATTGGAGAAGGAAATGGCAACCCACTCCAGTGTTCTTGCCTGGAGAATCCCAGGGACGGGGGAGCCTGGTGGGCTGCCGTCTATGGGGTCACACAGAGTCGGACACGACTGAAGCAACTTAGCAGCAGCAGCAGCGGTAGCACTCTATCAGGGGAAGAGATTCCTATTCATATATTTCTATTTATTTCTAGGAATGTAGTCCTCATGTATTTTGCATTCAAAGTAGTTTTAGAAAGTATATTGTGGATCTTGGAAATTATTGACATCCTCACAGCCATATGGATACAAAGTCTTAGGGAGCATAGTTTGACCCATTAGTCATGGCATTTCCCTTGGGCGCTCCTGTCAATAACGGCTCTCTGTGTGTTTGTGTGTTTCCTCTTCTCATAACTTGTAGAATAATCTCTCCTGGGTTTCGTTTTAGGGTGACCCAGGATCATCTGCTGCAGGAATTAAGGTAACTATATGCTTTCAAGTGTTTGTACCCCAAGAGTTACAGTTTTGACTTTTGTATGTCTCTTGTTTCTCTTCTCTTTTACCAGTTTGGATGATTCTAACTCTGTTTCTATTCTCCTGCAATAATTGGCTTCCAAACACAACAGGGAGTATCCACTGGAAGTCTAATAAAGGCTTAAACAATGCCTTTCTGATTGGTTTTAATGGAAATGTGGATTTGTACGTAAGCTTTAGACATAGTGAAAGCAGAAAAAAAAAAAAAGGTTCCTATGTCTAGTAATATAGAGAGTAATAGAGTGAATGAAATGCATGTGTCATCAGGGAGGCTGGAAGTGTCCAGGGGTCTAAGGGTTCTGGAGAGTTCTTTTAAGACTGCCTTTTCCATCTTTGGTTTTCTTTGGCCAGGGAGAACCCGGAGAATCTGGTCGTCCAGGGCAAAAGGTAATTTCCCTATTCTAGTGTGGTTTTCGTACTATTTTATATTCACCATTTTACCATATCTGCTATCCACTGTGTAATATGAGAACAATTATTGAAAATGTTGCTGTTTTCATGCTTTGTATGCAGTGTTATTGTTTTTCATTTTAAAAGGGTTGATGCTGACCATAGCAAAAGTATAAACACATTCTGTACATGTGAAAGGAAGTTTTATGAACTAAAGTCTGCATGTACTGAGCTGTTTAATACTAACAAGGATCATCTGGGTTGGAATGCCAACAACTTGTCTTGCATGTTTAAAGATACTCTGCATGTTTCTATCTTTCATGAGAAGAAATGAATATTTACTAAACTGTGTCAGTAGGGGATGATGGACAGTTCTTTTAAGATTATATTCCTTTCCTCTCATTTCAAATACTTCCCAGCTGATAGTTTTATTTATGTGAATAATATCTACCTAAGCAATGAATGTTATGTTGTACAAAGAGATTTGTTCATGAACTAAACTTTAGTTGTAGACACTAGCCAAACCACTTTAACCAATCTGTAGTCACATACATTAATTTTTTTTATCATTTGTGCCTTACTTTAGTGATAAATTAGAGGACATGTAGTGAATATGTTTATTCTCATTTGAGTCTGAAGCTGGAAACAACTGTTAGTAGTTTATCGTCTAAGCATCTGGATATCAATGCCCAGTGCAGATTTCAGATAACAGATGTAGCTAACAAGTAAATGTGAATTCCACACTAGGTTAAACCTCCTAAGATCATGACTCTGCCTTTGTCTAGCAGTAACTGATGTTATAGAGAAAAAACATGAATAGAGACATAGAATATACCTCATTAGTATAAAGAGAAAGAGAGAATAAATCCCATTGTAGTAGTTTGGAATCTTAAAAAATAACATTCAAAACTATTCCCACATTCTTGAAGTTATTGAGAGGATCATTGCTTTGTTTAAGCACGTAGGATTAAAGTATTTTTTGAGAAGGTCTTTCACATCTTTTAATATTTCCCTAATTTAAAAATAGGTTTTTCTCTTGAAATAAGAATCTGAGAGAAATGATTCATTAAGCTTAGTTTTAGATAAAGATGAGACTTTTCTGAAGAGCCCAGCAGAATGCTGCAAATTTTTCTGTCCAATGCCTAAAATTTCCTACTGATTCTTTATGTAAGAAATTTGAAATTAGTGATGTCACAGAGATCCATGATCTGTTTTGGTGTGAAAGAGCATCTGACTTTCTCTAATGAACTAATTTTAAGTTCCTTAGTCTTTAAAAATTGAAGGCTAAATTTAAGCTGCTCTCCAAATCTGTGATAAGGTAAAAGAAATGTCTGCAAAACTGGTATGTCTTTTTGAAACACAAAACAAATTTGCTATAATTTCATATAGGTTTCACTATTTTCAGGGTAGAAGATCCAAATTGATTTTCAATTGGTTAATAAAACTGTGCCTTTATCATAATTACTTAAAAATACATTTTAGATTCATTTCTGAAAGTTTGTAGGTTTACTTATGGAAACATTGGCTTTTCTTTGCATTTTATTTAAAACCTGTTTTAAATTATATTGAGAGAATTAGATTATATCTGAATGAATATGTGTGTGAATGAATATGTGTATGAATATTACAACTCATCTGAAATAAAATGTGCCCTGAAACGAGCAATATCTTTTTCATCAATATTTAGGCCAGATTCTAACCTTTGATGCAATATCAGTTTCCCACAAATATTTATGACTTCCTTTGTTTAATATCTGGATTTGGCAATACTTACTCCAACATTGATTTAAAAGTAGAGTGTTCCCATGCTTGCTGGTTGCTTAGATTGGAAATGACAAACAGAATGAGTACAGAAGCCATTCAAGGACTCTTCAACAACGTTTGTCTCACCACCGTAGAACTGTGTTGTGGGTTCTTTGATATTTAAGCTTATGCATTGGGGATGTTCTCAGAAAGTAGAGGATATCCTGACAGAATTGAAGTGCATTGATTAGTTCTCCCCTTTCTGGTATTTGGCAGTATGAAATTTGATTTTTAGTAACGTTCATAATGTAGGAATGATTTCATTTCAGTTTTTTTTTCTTTTATAAACTCAACAGGAGAGTCTGTGATTGATATGTGAGTTAGGGTATATGTATTATAAGGTGAGTGTGTAGATGTATGAAATAGGCATTGTGTTTCATCACGATTTTTTTCCTTCCTAACTTCTCCACATCCAGTGGCACTGGTGGTAAGGTGGTGAGCCTGCTCCACATCTTTTTGAAATACATATATATTTTTTAGTTTTAAAGGAGTGAAAATGCTTGTTGCTCCATTGAAAGGGACCAGCACAGTAGAAGTGTATCGAGAAACACCGGGCATTGTCACAGGGACATGGGGTGAAAGCAGAGAACTGACTTTAACAGTAGACTGCGTCTCCAATAATGGGGAATAAAGAATGAAAGGGAGAGAAAAAAAGAAAACCAGAAGTATAATGTATCAGTATAAAGTATAATCTACTTGGACAAGTAGTCTTTGAGTGGAATAACAAACCAATTCTTAGTTATGACCTAGACCTGACCTTGGGCTGTACATGCCCAAGAACTCAGCTCAAAAAAGCTCTGAGTTAAGAAATAGGCAAGAATGGAGATATTAACTGAAGAACTGTCTCTTAATTAAAAGATAAGCCTTGATGGTATAAAGATAGAGAATTTATATAAGAAGAAACATCTTCCTAAAAGTGTTGAGATGTTTCTCGAAGGGTCAAATTAAATGTTTTATAATCTTTTATTATGTGAACTTTTAAGTAAACATAAATTTGGAAAGGTCAAATTTATAAAAATCCAAGACTATGAAATATTAATTACTGAAATATTTGTTCATTAAATAGTAAATTTATAATGTTTATACCTACATACATATGCATATAATATAGGGAACAGCTAAATGCTGAAACTCTGTAAGTATTCAATCTATATTATAAAATATTCCATAATGTCTTATACATCTTTCTCATTGTGAGAAACATGGGTGTATGTCTATGTATGCATGTGTATGTAAATATCTTACTTTAGTCATTGATCTTTTTATTTTGGTGGGAGGGAAGAGTTTGTGAGAAAGCTTTTGGAAAAACAGTGTTACAACCCATATGTTTAAATAGGGTTTCCACATGTCTTAAATAGGATGTCTTGAGTTTGGGGGCAGGGCTTCTCTAAGACAAAACAAAACTATGAACTTGTCAGCAATATGCTTACTTTTATTATTTGCTTATTATACTGCAGCTTACTGTATTTTGAAGGGTCTTATACTTTTTTCTTTGTAAAAGAGAATCTTCAGTGAAATATGTATAAGATCATTTTACTAGATCTTTCTAAAGTTATTTATTGAAGGGGAAAAGGGAAAGAAAAAAGAAAATCAAAGGTATAATGTTGTATCTGTGTAAAGTTTAATCTGCTTGGATAAGTATTCTTTGAATGGAGTATCAAATTCTTAATAATGATTCTTTCTTCTCTGGCTTAATCTCATCTTAGTCTTGTTCACAAGGCAAACTTTTATTCATGTAGTTTCAAAAAGAATAGCTTTTCTTTTGCATTCCTGAAGCACCTTTGACCTAAACCATTAGGAAAGTCATTGTTCTTCCTATGTCTAATTATACAGTTTCATATAAACAGTATCTGAAGTCATTTTGTGATCATACCAGAGCAAATTATAGTTCTCCATTGTTTGAAAGTAATAATATTAAAGATCAAATGTCTGGTTGCTGTTAGTAGACTTTCCTTGAAATAAGGATTGTTCAAGCGTTTAGAGTAGAAGGAGTTTGATGCTTCTGTCTCTTTCGGTATGGTTGGCACAGCACTGGCCTGCAATCCTGAAACAGTGTGACCCTTTTACCTTCAAATGTTATTTCCACAATATTTGGTCACCTCAGCCCAACACGGGATGGGCTTTCATCCCGTGAAATTTAGCAATTTTTTATTTTAGCAATTTTTTTATGCTTTTTTAGTGGAATTCAGGAGATTTTCTAAGCAATAGAACTGCCTATCAGTATACTTTGTGCTTAAAATAATGTAGACAATCCTGTGAAAATGAGAAGATTTAGCTCGACTCCAGTGTGCTCACCCAAACTGTACCACTTAATCTCAAACCTGTATTCAGAAACAGCTGCATGGTACCATTAGCTCTCAGTGGCTAAGCAGGGCTACCCCGACTCAACAATTGTCAGCTACATGGGCTGGAGTTCAGTATAATCTTAACCATGCGTTTATCTTCTCATCATTCAGGAATGGAAAGGAAATACTGTTATACTTTTAAGTGAGGAAGACTTTTCATGTGTATTGTTTTGATGTGACCATCTGTTCATACAGCCAACTCTTGATTATCTGAGGTAAGAGACCTCTGGAGTAGGGTGCATTGTTCAAATGCAAGTAATCCTCATTTCAGCTGATAGCTTCAGCTTCTGCAGCAAGTCATTTACCAGACGGGTTCCTTCTCCTTTTCCCTCTCTCACCTTCTGGTAGTAATAACAATGAGCAAGGAACTGCTCATTCCCCAAAGGGAAACTCCTGAAAAACCTAAAGGTCAACCCATCCCTGAATCAAGAGTTGACTGAACTGTATAATCTCACCAAATGTCTTGAAGCTAGACAGTATATATTATATATATATACCTACAGCAAGAATTCAACTGGGAGCATTTGCCATGTTTTTCTCAGATACTGTGCCTGAGTGAATACTGTTCTATAATGCTGTGTGATTTTCCTATCTATGTAGGGTGAACCAGGGCTTCCTGGGCTTCCTGGACTTCCGGGGATAAAGGTAAATACGCACTGACAGTCTTGGCTTCGTAGAAATGTAATTGCGGGAGTCACAAAAATGAAAAAAAAAAAAAGTGAAAGCTAAAAATATACTGCTGTTCTTTAAATACTCACCAGCCATTTCAACCAATTAAATTTTTAAATTAAAAACAAAGCACAGGTAGCAGAAATAGAATTACAGACAGAAAACAAACTTATAGTTACCAAAGGGGAAAGCAAGGAGGGGGATAGATTAGGAGTTTGAATCACTTTGCCGTATACCTGAAACTAACACAACATTGTGAAAATCAACTATACGTCAATTAAAAAAGAAAATGAAGCACAGGCATTTCTGAGTTTGTCATGGCTATTTGGATATATATTCCACTATATAACCTACTATGCCCCTTAAATAAATGTAAAAATCATATCACTTGAAGTCATAGGAATTCTTTCAAGTCTAGGAATGTCTCCCTTCACATTTAAATTTACTCTTAAAATCCTATCAGATTTTGACCAGAATTAGAGTCTTAACATCCCCATAAATCTAACATCCAGGCAGCTGTTTTTGTGATTCACCCATTATAATAATCCCTCCAAAGTGTTTTGTGCCTCCACTTCCTGTCAATAGTTCTCACTGCAAACTACAAATCATATTACTAAGCTTTATTGACCCACGTACTATTCCCATAAAATTTGTATGTGTCTTTTAAAATAACTGCTTAAAGCTTAGTTTGAAAACATTGTTTTACACGTTTTTAAATCATCTAAAGATGTTAAGAAATGGGTTTTTTGTTTAAAATTTTTCATGTGGCAACTGACAAGGCTTAAAAGTTCTATTGCCTTGGCTGTAGTCACTCCCTTAAAATCAGCTTCTTATTTTAAGGTTCTTTTTTAATTCTAGAACTGTTTGATATGAAAACAGAATGCAAGTAGATTTTTCATTACATTGTTCTTATCTTATAGGATTTTAAATTAATCTCAAGAGTGCTTTAGATGATTCTAAAGTTAACATTCCTAGTTTCAGTAAGAGAGTTGTACATACTGCTTTATGAAGATTGTATTTAAAATGTCTTAAATGCATAATATGATTTTAGAATAAATATATTAAATTACTGAGTTCCCAGACATCATATGGTATAATATGTAGTATTTTATGAGGATATTTGTTATAATTAACAGATATGAAAGCTATGAATTCCAGGTTGGCACTCAGAAATTTTCGTTCTGTGTTTTGTTTGATGTTTCCAGGTTAGTATTATAGATGTTTGGATAGGTCCTTTTAATATATAATCTTTTGTCTTCTCCATTGAAAAGTACACTCTATGACAACAGTTTACTAAAGAGTTGAAATAATTTCCTTATCTTTTGATATTTAGCAAAAATAACTTAATAAATTGTATGTGATCTCATACTGTAAATATGGGATTAGTAATCCCACATTACCCATCTTTAGGAGTCCCACACATTAAAAAAAAAAAAAAAAACAAAAAAAAAACTTTTTACTAATATTTGGAAAATCATTGATTTTTTTAAACAAATTTAAGAAAATTATATTCAGCACTACTTTAAAAGAACCTGATGGCATTTTAAATAAGAGGGGAAGGGGATGCATTTAAAAGGGGGAGTGTTTTGGAAAGACTAGGGCAGGATTTCCTGCAGTACTTGCCTGTAGGTCAGCTGGGCTCTGCCACCAACATCAGTCACATGCCGGGAATCTCAGTGCTGTGTGGAAATCCGGTTGTCCTTTCTCCTGAGTGTGAGCTTTCTTGTTGAGAGAGAGTACATAAAGGTGAAGGTATTGGGGTTTTTCCCTCCAAAACAAACAAACAAAGCTACTATTTTTTCTCATTACCTTTGATTTCTGTCCCCCGCCAGGAAAGATAAACCAGTGCATTTCTCTAGTCATCAGTGGACCAGTCCAGAGGTTTTGAGCATTTTCAAATTGGGAAAGATGGTGATTTGCCATCTTTAATGTTTTTGTTTTTATTCCTAGGGTCATGGGAAGTTGCCAGACAAATTTTGTTGAAATCTTATAGCTGACATTTTCCATTGTTTTTCTAAGCTGACTGGTGACTATGGTGAAAGGAAGCTATTGATTGACAAAAACCTTTCTGTCATTCACTAGAGATACTTTTCTAGGTAATTATCAAGTGCTGTTGGGTAACTTGTCAGTATTCAATTTAAATCACCAGTTCTATTTTGGATTAATAGCTCTATCTTCTCTAGTTCAGAATGTAAGCAATATGCTTGCCTTATAATGTAGTACATGCTCAATATAAATCAGTAATTCTGTAAAGGAGACAATTTAAAAACACATCATAGTAGTAGTCATTGGATATTTTTAAATGTAGAGTTAAAAGTTTATAAATTTATGATAAAGCTTCATTAATTTGGGATATTCTTTATTCCTTTCATATGTCTTGCTTCTACTAGGTAGCTAACCATAGGACAGTTAACCTTGATTTCACAGTTTGAATGAGTAATAATATTTAGAAGATGAAACTATTATGTATGGATTTAGAATGCGTGGTAGCAAGAGCATTAGTCATAACCTTCCTAGACCTGTGTTTTTGTTTACCCTTTGGAAATGCTTCCTGTTGCTACTCATCTCCTTATCTGCTGGTACTCCAGAGAGCATGCAAATGCCATCCATTATTTCCAAGACATTGAGGAAACCAGCCATGACATACCAGGGAAGCTTTGATTGCCACCTGTTGCTCTCCGGGAATGGTTGGAAACTTAATGAGTATCCATATGCCCTTGCACACGGCTCTCAGGAAATGAGCAAAGTGCCTGAGTACAGACAGCAGGCTCATCCATCTATCACCTCAGAGTCCCACTCAGAGAAAAGTGCTAATACCTTTGGCATACATAAAAGTCACTAAGAACAGGCATTGCTTAATTTCAAACTACTCTCAAACTTCCGGCACAAGTATTGGAAAGTGCGCTCACCATGTGGAAGACATTTGGAATTCCTATTTCATGCATTCATGGTTCATGTAGTGTTAAGATGTTCAACTGGAAAAATTAAATTATGTACAATGTACCATGCAAACATCGGTCTTCTGGAATAAGAATTGAGCTTAGAAAATTATTTTTATAAATAAGCCTTTAAATACATTTTTCATGGGTAAAGCTTATTGGGACTAGCTTTTCCAATATCACTTAAAAGGGGAAGATTTCAAAGTTCCTACTTCTAAACATTTTTTTCCTTTCCATACATTTTGAAACATTATTTACCCTTTTCATGGTTATGTTACCCTAGTCATTAAGTCGCGACAGGCAGTGATCAATAGCCTTGACTTTAAAACCAGACTGCCAGTATGCAGATCCTGGTTCTACCCCTCACCAGTTGTGAAGCTGTGGCATGATATTGTGCAAGTTACCTAATCTCTGTGTGCTCGGTTTCCTTATAAAATGGAAATTATCATTGTACATAACTCAAGGGGTTGTTGTGAGGATTAAATAAATTAATATATGTGCAGCTCCTAAAATAGTGCCAAACATATAGTGAATGAGATATAAATTTTAGCCATTGTTAATTCTTTCTCTTGGAGCAGCTCAGAATATTGGAAACATTGATTATGCACCATTCTATAGAGTCTTAGCTCCTGTGAGTCATTTCAACCTAGAGATGATAAGGCCATTTATACCCTGCAGGTTCATAGATGTAACTGAAAACTCCTCTGAAGTGATTGTTGAATGTTACCTTTAAGAGCAGTAAGATAACCTACTTTCTTACATCACACCATTCATCTTTTCCTCTGACCCAGTACATTCCAAGAACAAAGGATAAAGGAGCACAGCTTTCTGGGCGTAAGACGTGGTGCTAAGTTCTCCTTCCTGACACTGTTCACAGGAAAAGCAAAAGCAAAACCTGACATGTAATAATGAAATACTCTAGGCCCCATCCATAGCGTTGCCTAACCCCAGGCATTTTTTACAGATATGGATTTTCAATGCTGGCTTTTCTCCTTTCAACATTGACTACCAGTTTATCTCATCATATTCAGGAAGTAAATTCAGAAAAAAATGTAGCTGATACAATAAAATGAATGCAGTAGAGAGACATAATACAGGAAAAATTACAATAAATCAGAAAAACAAACCATTTGGGTGGCAAAGAAATGTTTACAGTGTTTTCCCTCAAAAGCTTGATATTTTTGTTCTGGCTTCCACATTAGTGAAAATTTGACATTCAGATCAAGAGCTTGAGGATTGGGAGACAGTAACTAACTCATTATATAAAATCATCCTTGACACTAACTCATATAAGGACTAACTTTTACAGGTGGCAGAAATGTTGCTTTGTCATTCTTAGGATTAAAAACAGTGCTCACTAACCTATGAAAACTTATCTTCTAAATCCACTGAAGATGAGGTTCCTTCCTCATAAATACCAAATCACATTTTAAAAATAAATAAACAAAGTTCTTGGAAGTAACATGGGATGTGTAATGAATTCCTAAAAGAAAAGGAAGAAATACTGATTGGAAGGATAACATTGTGTTATTGTTACTTATAATTATTTCCTGCTTGCACAAAGTGTGTCTGAGCAGTTAAGTAGTTTAAGAATTCAATTAGGAAACTCATACAGCCAGAAATCAGAGAGTTTTTCACAGCCATAATGAAACCTCGAATAAATAAATACAAGTATGCTTTCATGATGCAATCCCATGAAGAAAAAAAAAATCAGAAAGTTATGTTTTCAAAAAAAAAAAAGTTATGTTTTCTGCTGCTGCTGCTGCTGCTGCTAAGTCACTTCAGTCGTGTCCGACTCTGTGCGACCCCATAGACAGCAGCCCACGAGGCTCCCCCTTCCCTGGGATTCTCCAGGCAAGAACACAGGAGTGGGTTGCCATTTCCTTCTCCAATGCATGAAAGTGAAAGTGAAGTCACTCAGT
The DNA here is from genome assembly GCF_029407905.1 of Bubalus kerabau. Lineage (NCBI taxonomy): Eukaryota > Metazoa > Chordata > Mammalia > Artiodactyla > Bovidae > Bubalus > Bubalus kerabau. The sequence continues at coordinate 29,875,537 of NC_073630.1, read as the reverse complement.
CGTGTCCGACTCTTAGCGAGTTTTAAATAAACTTGCTATTGTATTTCATTTTCATCATAGCCACCAAAATGTTTAATTTGTACTCAAATGTGATCCTTCAGGGAAGTAAGTGTTTTGGGGACAGATTCCATTTCTCATTCTTTTTTCCCCCCTCAATAGTTTTACAAATCAATCATTACCAAAACTGACTGCCTGGAGGTTCTTATTACAACAAATGTTCTTGCTGTTATCCTCAAAAGTAGGTATCATGCTGACTTGAATCCTAATTAGCCCTTAAGCTAGAAGAATATTGTATGGTTAATGCATTCAGTGTCAAGACAAATTAATCAAAATTATTGGTGATGCCTTTAGCACCCAGGCAAATCAGCACATATTTTCCAAACCCTGTTGTACCATTTTTTGGGCAATGAAAATTGGATGTGTTCTGGGTAATAAATATCATGGAAAGCATGACTTGGTTTAAGCTGGTATATTAGGTTAAAAAAATAATATCTTTTATTCCTTAATTGATAATGACATAAAAATAAAACAAATGGTAATAAATGAAAAACCAGAGAATTTTCTATGGGCAAGAACTAATCAGTTAAGACTTTCTGGCCACCATTCCATTTAACAGATGATAGGTTCTAGAAGTTTATAGGGAAACAACTGCTGAACCATTTCTTTATGAATGAAGCTGTCTCTACATTCTTACCTTGACTAGTAATTCCATCAACATATTTTTTGACTCTTCTCACCTATATAAAGGACACCCTTTTTATATCTGACCAAAAGAGGTATTAAATGAACTGTCCCAATAGCCATTTGATGGGTAAAAATACTTTCTTGTACACGTATATATGTACACATGCTGTGCTTAGTCATCAGTCGTGTCTGACTCTTTACGACTCTTTGGACTGCAGCCCACAAGGCTCCTCTGTCCATGGGATTTTCCAGGCAAGAATACTGTAGTAGGTTGCCATGCCCTCCTCCAGGGGATTTTCCCCACCCAGGAATCGAACCCGTGTCTCCTATGTCTCCTACATTGAAGGCAGATTCTTTACCCGCTGACCCTACTTTCTTGCCATGTATTAAATGTGAGTCAATCAGGATTTTATTATGGCATTTCAGGACTTAATGACTTAATGGTAAATTGTTAGATTTCAGAAAGATCATGTTTTTAAGGGACATGTTTTTTTACCCTTTTGTAATAAAGCCAGATTTTGTTGCCTTATTAATTGGTAACGATTTTTGTTTGCTTTGTTTGGGGGTTTTGTGTTTTGTTTTTGAGGGCTTTTTGGCCAGAATACATAGAGCTTAAGCTATCTCAATAGACTGTCTAAATTTTTTTAAAGTGATGGTGAATGAAAAGTGGCTTCAGTCAAAAATCTTATCTTTGCAACATCTTCTTTTATCTTGCAGAGTGAATAGATCCTACCTTCCCATAACTTAACTATCTTTTGGTTTACTTTATTTCTCTGTGTACATACTGCCAATTTATAGAAGAAAACAGAGAGAGGAACTCTAATATTGACACTAATCAACAGGGGAAAGTTTTGTTAGGTATGAAGAGAAGATAATTTTTCGAAATTTAGCCCCATATGAGTTACTATGACTTATGCTCATTGAGCTTTATAGTACAAGATCAGTGCTGTGGCTGCTGAAAGGTTTAGCTACAATTAGAAAACTCAGTGTGAGATCCTTAGGCCCTCCAAATGTGGTCATGTAAAAGTACACCTTTGATTTCAGCTATAGCTATTCTTTGTAGATTTGATTCTGCATCTTTAAGTATCCCCACTGTTTAAAGTTCCCATTCAAATTAGCAACCTGTGTCAGATTTTCAGAGAGCTCTGTTTGCTGCTACTGCTGCTCCCAGTTTATTTCCAGATCTACCAATTGTGCTTTATCCTAAATTAATAGCATTTATTCTGCCCAGCCCAAATCCCAGTTTACTTGCCAAAACCACAGTCACCCCATTATTCACCTTTTCTACCAGCTCAACACAGGAAGATGTGTTACCATCTGGGTATTGAGACCTAGTTTTCAAACTAATTGGTGGTGAGCTAATTAATTGATGTTAAGGTGAAACAAAAGACAAAACTCATGAAACAACTAAAGATAAATATTTAAGGTAAGACAGGAAAGTTAAACCATTTTTTTTTTTTCATTTGAAATTTGATGCTGCATTAATGCCATTTCCAATAGCATGTACAGAGCTGCGATTTCTGTTTCTCTGACAATGTGATCCCTGACAGGCATGTGGTTTGGGCAGCAGAACCTGGTGGCCAGCCATTACTTGTGTTTTAGCAATTAAAAGGTTGGATTGTATTAAGGGTTCTGATAAATAGTGTTGTGTTTTTTTTTTTTTTTTTAGTCTCCAGGCTTTGGTTAAATCACATCTCTGTATTTATTTTAAGAGTTAGCCATTACATTGTTTATATTTTTCTGTTTGCTAATAGGGTAGATCTCATTTGGCATTGCCAGGACCAGTGAAGACAAAACAATAAGAAAAACAGCAGATTATCCTGGGTTTAATTGTTATGATCATGGTAGAGGAATAGAACATTTTAGGATGCTTGTTCCTCTCCATTCTTCCCCTCTTCTCTTCCTCTATCTTTCTCCCCGCTAGTTGGTTGCCTTCACTCTTTTGATTCACTTCCAATGAGATCAACAACTCCAATATGAATGGAACTCTGTTTTACTTTGTAATCTTATTCTCAATAATAACAAAAGTAAAAACCTAAAATGTTATCACATTTGAGATAGTGAGTGAATAGGTAGAGAGATGAAGGAAAATTTAATATATATATATATATATATGAGATATATATGTGTGTGTGAAAGAAAGTGAAAGTGAAGTCATTCAGTTGTGTCTGACTCTTTGCTACCCCATGGACTGTAGCCTACCAGGCTCCTCTGTCCATGGGATTTTCCAGGCAATAGTACTGGAGTGGACTGCCATTTCCTTCTCCAGGGGATCTTTCTGACCCAGGGATTGAACCCAGGTCTCCCGCATTGCAGACAGACACTTTACCGCCTGAGCCACCAGGGAAGCACTGTATATGTGTGTACATATATATATGAGTAAAGCAGATTAAAGTGGCTCTGAAGTAATTATGCTCTTAATTTATTCCTATACTATTCATTGATGTCCTGATGTTTATAACAAACCAATGTTTGACGCCTCTGACTTTCTCTCATTTTCTTAGACATTTTTTGGTTGTCATTTTTTTTTAAAAAAGCACTAACACATTGTAAATTGAAAAGATTAATATTGTTTCAGAAAAGGTCATATTTTATTGTTTTCAGTTGAATGGTAGAGCTATTTTACTTGCTGTTTCCCTGTATAAATCTACATTTCTCTGATAATGACAGCCAACATCTGCCCTTTGCAAAGGATCACTGCCTCATGTTCTCATGTTATTCCAACAGTGGCCCACTCAAATTATAATTGGGTTTTCTAGTTCAGGTAATTGCCTTGTAGAAAAGTAAAGGGAAAAAAACTCTGGATTTAATTGTTTCTTAATTAAAAGTATGATAGGAGCTTAATTCCATTATGGTGCCAATTTCCTCTATTGCATCTCTCCCACACTTTGTCTATTCAGGCAATCTGTGTGGATAACTTCTAATTTAGCAATATTCTATTTCCTGTTGATTATATGAGATTAGATATGTAAAAACAGCTCTGTGAATCATCATACAGTTCAATAGAAATAGTTACTTCTCCTGCATATTGTCCTGAAAAGTTACAAAAACTCATTTTTGTGTAGTCTGATTTACTTCAAAGATGATTTTGCAAAAGCATTTTGTGTTTGAGTCATATTTTAGCTGCTTTCCCCTATCTTGCTTTGACTCAGTCTCCTTCCTTTATCCTGGATAACTAGAATTATGGCTAGAGTAGAATAATCAGTTGCTTATTTTTTAATCACATCAAAGTATTTATAGAACCATAGGTTGTCATAACCTTTCTGCTAGACATTTTAGGAGATTCTAGGACCTTTAAACTCTATATCAATCCTTGCAAAGAGGCAAGATTTTTTTTTAAGGATTATATTATTTAGGGAAATTTAACTGGTGTGACCATTTTCTCCTTTTCTTTTCTTACAGGAAGAAAATTCATTCTTAGTAAACGTGTCATTTGTCTACCTTACATGTATTTGGCTTTTCAATCCTAAATGTTCTGGCAGATGGATATTGACTCATAAAATGATTACATAGTCACATGAGAAAATTTAGGGTTACTTCTTGAAAGGAATTGAAGAAGTACTGAATATAACCCCATACAGGTTGTAAAGAGTCAAGAAGTCAAAAAAAAAAAAAAAAAAAGAGTCAAGAAGTCACCATGTATATTACTAACTAGTTATTGAGATGTTGTAATAATACTACTAATATTACTACTACTACTACTAATAATAATAATGGTAGCTGGCATTTTTGAGCCTGTAAGATAAGAGCAACAATAACATTTATCATTCACTTATTTTGTTCTAGAGTTGGTGCTGATTGCTTTGTTTGCATTATCTAATAAGTCTTGACTAAGCCACCCCCAAATAACACCAGAATCTTACATTATTTGGCACCTCAGGATTCCAGCTTGCAAAGTCAGGCTTTAACTCAATTCTGTATGTTTGTACCAACAGTTCTCAAAGATTTAACTTCAAAACCCTTTTACACACCCAAAAATTAAGATTTAAAGAGTTTTTATTTGTTTATACCTATTGATGTATCTGTATTAGAAATTAAAATAGAGGAATTTAAACAGGTCATTATATGTTAATTAAATAACCTTTTATGAAATATAGCTGAGTTTTACAAAACAAACAAAAAATTAACAGGAATAGTGACATTATTATCGTTTTATGTTGTTTTTTTTTCCAATCTCTTCAACATCTGGCTTAATCAAAGGCAGCTTGATTCTCTTACCTGCTTTGACTTTCATTCTGTTGCAGTGTGTCTTGGTTGAAGCACATGAAGGAAAACCAGCCTCATATAGATATGTAATTGGACAAAGGAAGATTATTTTAATAGCCTTTCTATAAAAGTGTGCATGTTCTTTTTTAATACTACCCCAAACTCTACAAGTGGTAGTTTCAACTTAAAGGTTAGGTACAATGTGAAATCTGAAACCATGTCAACGAAACTTTCCTACTGTGTACAATAATAAGGGTAAGTGAATAGGCACTCTGAGACCTCTGGTATAAGTTTAGGAAAGTAAGAAGCAGCCCAACCAGCTTAAAGTCATGAGTAGACATATTTACGGAGAAGGCAATGGCACCCCACTCCAGTACTCTTGCCTGGAAAATCCCATGGACAGAGGGCCTGGTGGGCTGTAGTCCATGGGGTCGCTAAGAGTCGGACACGACTGAGCGACTTCACTTTCACTTTTCACTTTCATGCATTGGAGAAGGAAATGGCAACCCACTCCAGTATTCTTGCCTGGAGAATCCCAGGGACGGGGGAGCCTGGTGGGCTGCCGTCTATGGGGTCACACAGAGTCAGACATGACTGAAGCGACTTAGCAGCAGCAGATATATTTATGCCTTATTTACTTCAATAATTCTTTCAAGCCTGAGACAGAAAAGGGACCAATGATTATTTCCTCCCCATCCTGCCAAGACATAGACTAGATGGATACAATGTCTCTAAAGTAATTGAGAGCTCTGGAGTTAAATAATGATAAAACTGTGGTCCTAAAGTTAAGTATGCTATTGTTTCCCTTGAGTAAATTGAAGGAAGAAATGAATGTATTGAGATGGCAATGCTTTCTTAGAGTGGCATGAAAAAGTATAACTAATCATACTCAAAGTCTTTAAAACTAGCCAGCATTAATAGTGCTAAAGTTGTTGAGAGTCCAGTCCTTTGCTAATTTTATATCTTGAAATAGAAATTTTTACCCTGAACATTCTGCTTGAAGGAAATTTCTATCCATCTTACTCAGGAGAACTTAAATAGATTCTGTTTTTAAAAAGGTAAAAAAAAAAAAAACACTTCAGCCACTGAGATCACAAAGCCTTATTTATTTGTGAATTATGAAATTGCATGCTTTGTCTTTTTATAAACTAAATACTTGCCTGAATAAGAAAAACATTTTTGCAGCATTTACTCTTTTTTCCTCTCTTTCATTAGTATGCTTTAATGGTGCTTCCATTTGCTTTGCTAGCAGTGAAATCTTTATTTCCACTTGGAGATATATGAATCTTGTTTACCTTTAAACTTTCCACCTGTTAACTTGCATTATATTTTCATGATATAATGTGGTTGTATTATATTTTCATAATATTTTCATGACAGAAAGTGGTTACTAATAATATACATTGACTTTAATACAGCCTTTTTTCTTGAGGGTGGAAAGGGAAAATTTTTATGCTTGTATATATCATTTTATTGAGAGAAATATCTTACATGTAAATAAATGTTTCTTAACTTTTTTTGCTGTTGTTTCAAATAAGTTAAACTTTTTTTTACAAGAAGTAGAATGGTCGTCATTGATTTTTCTGAATATAGTTGATTCTCATTTTAGGCCATTACAAGATCCATCCAAGGTTATTTGTTCAGCTTTTCCTCTCCACTATGTGTAAGGGTATGGAGACAGGTAGAATAGAGTTATAGAAAGTTCACAAACAATAAACCTAGAGATTAGTTCCCCTACATTTTTTTTTCTTAAACCAGTACCATGAGCATCAGAGCTAGAAATAAATCCATTTGAGTCATTCATCAATGTGATCCTTTTGTTCCCTACCCAATACCAAGGTTTTATATGGCATATATTTTTTAAAAACTCAGTATTTCAAAAATATTTGATGGCATTCTAACACTTCATATAAAACATCTTCTCTGCATCTTTCTGCTCAGCGCTAAAAAAAAACAAATGTTGAAATATAGCTACTTTAAAAGAAAATCAAATTTATCAAACAACTTTAGCAGAAATAATCCAATGGGGGAAAACAAATAAGCAAACAAATCCCAGGAAATATGGAAACAGAGTCATTATGTTTTTGTTTTGTTTTGCTTTAAAACATCATTACAGATTTCAAGAAGTTAGAATTTTACATTTGAGCTCATGTAGTTAAGAAGAAAATAAAACTTTACAGTTTATATGTGAACACTGGTCTCGGGTGTTCACTGGTGCCAAATATATGGTGTTTTTCCAACACTGGCTCTCCAACTCTCATTCTCTGACACCAACTCATGTCCTATTGTGACACTCACTGCTCAGAGTTAGCTTCAGATTCCACAGGTTAAGGGTTCAGTCCCACAAGACGGCCCTCACTTCAGACCCCAGTCCAAGTACCACCCCTCCTTACCTGCACTTCCATCTGACTTGGTTACAAATTCCAGGGTGCTCACAGCCGCCCACTCCCACCCCTATCCAAGCTCGATAATCAGCTACAATAACTTACAGAACTCAGGAAAATGCATACTCACCATTACAGCCAAATGAAGAGATACAGAGGGTGAAGTCAGAAAGGTCCTGAGTGCAGGAGCCTGTGACCGCAGTGGAGTTGGGGTGCCATCCTGCCAGCACATGGAGATGTTCATCCGCTCAGAGGCTCTCCAGTCCCCATTGCCTAGGTCATCTTACGGAGGCTGTGTTATGTTGGCATGATTGATTAAAGCTTTGCCCACTGCTGAGTTAACTCAGTCTCCAGCCCTCTCCCCTCTGGAGAGATGGTAAGAGGAGGGGAAAGGTTGAGAGTTCCAACCTTCTTATCACAGCCTGATCCTGAAGCTCTCTAGGGGCCCACCACAGTCACCCCATTAGCAACAGGTATTTTTAAAAGGAGCTTGTTGCGAGTAACAAAAGACGCTCCTATTTACTCTTCAGTTCAGTTCAGTCACTCAGTCGTGTCCAACTCCTTTCGACCCCATGGACTGCTGCGTGCCAGGCTTCCCTGTCCATCACCATCTCCCAGAGCTTGCTCAAACTCATGTCCGTCAAGTTGGTGATGCCATCCAACCATCTCATCCTCTGTCTGCCTTCTCCTCCTGCCCTCAGTCTTTCCCAGCATCAGGGTCTTTTCCAATGAGTCAGCTCTTCGCATCCGGTGGCCAAAGTATTGGAGCTTCAGCTTCAGCATCAGCTCTTCCAATAGATATTCAGGACTGATTTCCTTTAGGATTGACTGATTTGATCTCCTTGCAGTCCAAGGGACTATTACTCTTGGAAATTCCAAAGATTTTAGAAACTAGGAACAAGACCAAATATATTTTTCTATTATACCACAACTGGGTTTCCTCCAGGTAATAGAGAAGAGATTTTGGAGGTGTGGCAAGGAGAGATTTTTTTGCTTTTTATGCTGAACATTGTTGAATCTCTTCCCTAGCCACACCCACTGCATCAGTCATGCATTGCTGCCTACCATATAGGTGTCCCAAACGGCAGTGACTTAGAACTACAGTCAGCTCACATTTTGGAAGGAATAAGCATCTGAGTGCAGCTCAGCTGGAAGGAGGATGTCTAGCTCAGTGTCTCCCAGGAGGATGCAATCCAGCTGTCAGCCAGGGCTGTGATATCATCTGAAGACCCTAATGGGATGGAGCACCTGCTCCCAAGTTCACACATATGGCCATTGGCCGACCTTGGTCCTTACCTTGGGGACCTGTCCATAGGGCTACTCACAGCATGGCAGCTTGTTTTCTCCAAAGTAAATTGACTCAAGTGAGAGAGGACAAGAAAGAGCCCTCAAGATGGAAGCTACAGTCTTTTAATAACTTCGTTTCAGAAATGATATCCTATTACTTCTTTCATAATCTGCTCATTAGATATGTCAGTAAATCCTGGGCACACTCAAGCAGAGGGGTTTTGCAAGGGAATTGAATACCAGCAAGTGGTATCATTGAGGCCCATCTTACAGGCTGCCTACCACATCCACCCCAACATAATGGACCTGATTTGGTAGATGATAAGAAGCACGAGACAATAGATGAGAAAGGAAATTGTAAAGACATTTATCTGGTCTCTTTGTCACTTTTACTTTTCAGAGCTTCTCCAAAGTTTTGCTCAAAGTGTTGTCACTGGTCAAAACCAATTCTAATTAATTTTATAGTTAGTATCTGGATCTCAGCAAAAGCTGTATACAATCAAAGAAGTAAAATCCCAGTGAAGTGAAAAGTGAAAGTCGCTCAGTCTTTGCAACCCCATGGACTATGCAGATTCTCCAGGCCAGAATAGTGGAGTGGGTAGCCGTTCCTTTCTCCAGGGGATCTTCCCAACCCAAGGATAGAACCCAGGGATTGAACCCAGGTCTCCCACATTGCAGACGGATTCTTTATCAGCTGAGCCACCGGGGATGAACAATAGTTCACATATTTACTGTCAAACATGTGGTGATCTCATCTGTCCATTTTTTTTAAAGGGAGAACCAGGTTTCATTGGTCCTCAGGGAGAACCAGGCTTACCAGGGTTACCAGGAACCAAGGTAAGTGGAATGTTTTCCCCTTCCTTTCTTTCTGAAAAATTTTTGTGGCATATTTTTAGTCCATTTTGTTACTCAGGTGACCAGATAGTCTTGCCTAATAGAGAACTAAAATCAGCTTAGCACCCATTCCCAACACTTCTAATAGTAATAGCATATTATTACAATTAGAGTAATAGGAAGTTAATTCCAGAAAGCCTTAGGCAAGGCAACAGGATGGTGGGATACATTCATTGTTCCAGTTGTCCCCCAGTTGCACCTAAATTGATGTGATGCTGTTAGTCTTCTGGCCATATGGAAAAGTGAGGCAATTCTGAGAAGGAGAGGTAGAACTCATTAACTCCAGCTCCTCGTTACCCATTTTAAGACATACTTGTAAATCAAACATGATTACTATTCCTCCATCACTCCCTAGATTGCAAAGGCAAGTACTGATGTCATATAGATTCCTAGTGCGTCATCCCGAAAGGATCCATCCTGAAAAACGTCTGCAGAAAAATCCTGTAATGAAAACCATCTCGTGATCTTCCATTTGGCAACCCAAGAGAGGGCCCTGAAAGCAAAATCTGTATGCCGCATACATATGCGCATATGTATAAATAAATAAAAAATTATGTTGCTGTGGATACAGTCAGAGCCATGGTTCCCTTTTTATCTACCCGGAAAGACATAAAAAGGTGCCGTTCTGAGGATGGAACTTTATTCATGACAGACTCATGAATCAAAGAAAGCAAAATTAGATCAAACTACATTCTTTTATTTTTAAACCGTAGCAGTCTTTGCCTCAATGTGTATTTCCTTCACCAGAAATAAGCCAGGATGACTTCCAAGAGCTCGAGAAATATGTTTCTGGTCTGTTCTGACAGAGGAGTCCTCGTTTCCGCTGGTCAAGAGAAAATAACTCTAATCCTAGTAAATGGAAACTATGCGTGGCCTAAGGGGGACTGAAGCTCGGTCGAATTTACGCAAAATTGCTCTTTTCTCAGCAAGTTCTTTTTCACATAATGAGCTGACAAGCTTATTAACAAAATAAGAGGAATGCCTTCTTTAGCCTGAACAGATTTACACACAAAATGCACTTTCTAGAATCAAGAGAGCTAGATCAGGAGGATAACGGGCATCCTGTGTCCATGTCAGAACTGTTGTACAGCTTGCAGCCTCAGAGTCAGGCAGGGAAAGAGGTGGCTTTGTGGATAAGTGCAGAGAAGCGGGAAACCTGCTGAGTGCCAGCGAGGACCAGGCATGAATGTGATTTCTAAGTGTTTGTGGCATCTTGTTTGCGAAACAAGAAAAAATAGAAGAAACACAGACAGACCCCTGGAGAGTAGAGTTCATCCCTAAATATCTTTTCTTTTGTTCATTTATTTTAAACTGTTCCATAGTCAAAAAATTCCAGATGTAGAGCTATAAAATCAACATTAATTATTGTCCATGAAGAACCTGGGCTGATTTTACAGATCTCATACTTTTATAACAAATATTACTTTGCACTCCCAAGAAAAGTAAAGACTGTACTGTAACTGCTTTGTAGTTCCACAGAAAGGATGTGAATAAGAAATTCATTTAAGAATATTTTGAAGTTAATTTTTGGCTAAATTGCCTAACATGAAATTGGTATCATAATGGAAAAATCATGATTATTTAAAAATCTCTTTCAGCCAAATACTAGTCTTTTTCCAGTTGTGTAGACAGTCAGGATTTGTACCAATAAATTCAGATTTAAAAAAAACTAACACTGCATATTTTATCCCCAGCACAATGAAGAGAGAGCATAATGAAGATGTATAATGGTATCTAAAAACCTGTTTTATGTGCTGCTGTATTCTCAGCATCTGTATCAGTGCCTGCAAGAAATCTACATCAGTCTAAAGAAATAGGACTTTATCATGAATAATTTAGAAAACTTTGAATAATATTGTTTATTCATTAATTCAACACATTTTTTTCCCAGACATTTTTCTATTGAGAATGGAGATTAAATGCAAGAAAAACAGTTTCTACTGAAGCTTACACTGTAATATGTGTGAGAAAGGGATGGAAGGAAAAAAAAAAATGTAATTCCAGAGAATAATAAGCAATTAATTAGGGGTATGATGTTAATAAGTGATTCTAGGTAAATATATATAGACTTCACACCTATGATATATATGCTATACAAAAATGATTTTCTAAGATTTTTGCTTTTCCCTAAAATAAGATTATAGTTACCATTTTAGAATTCATCTGTAAAATATTAAGCAAATAACCAAACATTTATAAATGTAAATTCCATATACCAGTAGAAGCACTTCAGTTTCTAATCCCTGGAAAATCCCTTCTGGAGCATCTTTTCCATCTCCTGCCTCCAGTCAAGTTCCAGCCTCTCCATTCTCCTACTCCCTTTTGATTCATATGAGAAATTTACTGAGTCTTCCATAATCCTGGCCCTAATCTATCCCACCTCCCCTGCAAAACTAGAGTCTTCCCAAAGTGGCCATGATACAGATAAAGATCTTGGAATTCAAAACTCTCCATCACCCATAACAAATCCAACCCTACTTTCTTTTCCTTTCCAAGATGAATCTATCCTTTAGTGAGGAGGGTGCCTCCTTCATCCGTTAACATGCCATCACCAGAAGTCAAAACTTGTTTGATTACTGAAATTCTACCCATCACACAGGAAGCTGAACTCTCAATTCTGTGTTCAGGGAAAAACAGAACCATCTTCCTAGAGGGTGATTTGGCAAGATTTTAAAATGTTTTTATTTTTGACACAGACATTTCCCCACTAGGAATTTATTCTGAGAAAATGACCAGAGATGTGCAAAATATTTACATACCAAAACATCTATGCAAAAATTGAAGATTGAGTACAATCCATTCTAAATTACAGCTCTCCCATGTTAAAGGCTTTGGGAAAATTACTTAATCTTTCTGAGCTTCAGTCTCCTCATCTGTAGACTATGGATACTAACACCTTTCTCATTTGTCTTGAGAACTCAGTAGGATAATGCATGTAAAGTGTTGTGTGCACTCATCAAAAGCACAGTCATAAGCAATAATAATTGTAAAATACACCCTACCCATCCTTCAGGCGGAGAAGGCAATGGCACCCCACTCCAGTACTCTTGCCTGGAAAATCCCATGGATGGAAGAGCCTGGTAGGCTGCAGTCTATGGGGTCGCTCAGAGTCGGACACAACTGAGCGACCTCACTTTCACTTTTCACTTTCATGCATTGGAGAAAGAAATGGCAAGCCACTCCAGTGTTCTTGCCTGGAGAATCCCAGGGACAGGGGAGCCTGGTGGGCTGCCATCTCAGGGGTCGCACAGAGTCAGACATGACTGAAGCGACTTAGCAGCAGCAGCATCCTTCAGGACTTGACCCAGGTCTCAGCAAAAAGTCAGTCCAGACTATTGAAAACCCTGTGGAGTTTCTTCTTCTCTCACATATGACTTTACATTATTCCTTAACCCTAAACTATTTTGTTCATGTGGATCTTATCTTACTAGAGCACTGGCCCTCTGAGGGCCACGATCATCGTTCCCAGATCTATAAATATAGCAAAAACTGTAATACGTACATGTCTTATACTGTGACGAGGACTTTTTATTTTAAATTATGAAACCAGTACTATAATTTTCTCCATTTTATAGAGGAAACTGAGGCTTTCAGAACTTAACTAATTTTCCCCCAAACACAGACCTGGTAAGTAATAGAGCCAAGATTAAAGTAGAGAATGTCAAATTACAAAACCTGGTGCTTAGTCATTTTGCCATGCTTCTTCCTAGTAGATCTTAAAAAGTCACTGCAGAGTGAAGACTATGCCAGTGTGTGTGGTGAGGCTTAATGATGGCCCGTATCAATTCCCTTTAAAGGTCTTTCTATTTACCAACGTAGGTGTCTGACAGGCATTTACCAAACCATTTCCTTGTCTATAAAAATGGGGATGAAAATGCAAACACTGTATAGTTGTTTTGATTATTAAATGAGGTAATCCACGTTGAAGTTAATACAATGCTGAGCATGTTGTAAATAAATGGTCACTTTCTACTTTCTTTGGTTTTATTCACCTCACTCATTAATCGACAGGGACCGGTTGGGGGAAGATGGGTCACCATTTACTTATTTTGTGATTTGTGACAGGGTGAACGTGGGGAGGCAGGGCCTCCTGGACGAGGGGATCGAGGGGAGCCCGGAGCCCCTGGACCGAAGGTCAGTTATTCTCACACTGGAAAACAACATTCTCAGTTTGGAAATGTATACCACTTACTTTTAGAACATACAACTAAAATAAGATTATTCAAGGGGTATTAAAACAGCCCAAAGTCACAAATAATTCATTGAAATGCATACCAATTTGTTATTTTCTAAAAGGGGTTTTACAATTCAACTTTTCCAGTTTACTCTGTTCTATTCGGTCAACAAATTTAATAACACATCCAAATGTCAATGGGGAGGGGCTGTCACATTAACACATTACCACTCAAGGCGTATTAAAACCTACTGAGTCGGGTGATTAGGACTCTGCACTTTCACTGCAGAAGGCACAGGTTCAACCCCTAATCAGGAAACCAAGATCCCTCAAGCTGAGCGGCATGGCCAAAAACAAAAAAGTCCCTGCATTTAAAAATATATATATAAAACAAAAATAAACAAGCAAACAAAAACCTACTGAGGAAAATGTGGTTCCAGACCGTTAGTTTCCATGGTAACTTGATGGTATGTAACACCTTGAAAATATGAGAACTAAGGATTTATTTGACTGTTCACGCTATTCCTCTAAGCTTCCTGCAAACTGATATGGTAACACTTTATTTTAGTAACCCATCCTAGAGACATGGGAAATGACTTCCTCTTTGATGAAAAGGAAATTTATAAGCAAACACTTTTGAGACTACTGAGAATTATCTGCAGAACTCTTCCCATCCACCAGTGGGTGGTCAGACTTTAGAATTATAATGACGTGAAGGTTGGTGAACAGACCAGGGAGTGAACTAATGATGTGGTGATAATGCTTATGTTCAGTGTTATAACAGTTTACATTATAGAGAGCCATCTATTAAAGCAGTTAAAATAAAGTGTTTCCATTTTTCTTCATTATTCTGAGTCACTGCTAATTTCCTTTTCCTATTGTTGTCTCCCTCTATTATTTTCTCTTTTCCATCTTTATATTCTTCTATAATAGGGCAAACAAGGTGAATCAGGAACTAGAGGCCCGAAAGGGTCAAAGGTCAGTACCCGGGTAACCATTTTAACATAACATGAGGCCATCAAGAGCTGTGCTTCTCGCCTTTTCCACAGGAAAGTCATGTTTTGGGTTAGACTCTTTCACACACTGGCATTGCAGTAATTTCACCCTTATGATGATATCTTGGTTTGTTTCATCTTATTTTTGTGTTCTTGTGCTTCAGACCATTCTTTAAGAGAAAATGTACTTCCTGTTTCATAAATATAGCTTATTTGGAAAAAATTAAGTACTTAGTTTACATTATGTGCAATATAATATTTTTTATTTCCTGGCTGTCTTTGTGATAAGTGTTCAACTACAGTTTGCTTTTAAGTCAGTTGACTCCCTCCATTGCATTAAAACTTCACCACCAGTGGAAATTCTCTCCTTTATCATGTTCTTATAGAACCTGCAATAATCTGTATACTATTAGCAGAATCATGTTATTTGAAATTCTATTAATGAATAGCATGGGAAATGGGGAAAATAGAAAACAGATATTAGTAATTCTCCATTCAAGCAAATTTAATTATTATGGTCCATGTTACTAGCATATTGTGGATAGAAAAAATCATAATCCTTTTTACTGCTTATCTTCACTGGTCCTTATCCAGTTTATAAGGATATGTAGAAAGATAACAGAAAAATGCTTTGAATTATGTTTAGGAAAAGGGCTCTATAAATTTTAGGCTATTTGAAAGAACTCTCAGTTCTACACAGGTTCAAATCTCTCCTCCAAATTTTCTGTTGAGATTTCCAAGACTTTCTGAAGTATTCTTAGTGATATATTTTGGAGTTTGAGGCGTAGGTAATTCCTAGTGTCTGTCCAGGGAGGAGGGTGAGGTGGCAATAACACTATAAATGGACATTTAAAGACTTTTCTTATTACACTGGAAAAAAGAGAGAGAGCCGGGTTTGCCCAGCTCTTGACCTTCAACCTGGCCACCCTGGTCTAACAGGCTGCTGTCCTCTTCAGCACTTCCTAAGTAGAAAAGTTTTCCTTAGATCCTTATCATCAGAGGGAGACCCAGCTGGGGACCTTTCCCTCCTAAATCTCCCAACACTGAGCTCCCCGTTGATCTCTCTTCCTTCCTTGTCCTGATTGTCTACACTTTTTCTTCTTAAAGAACATACAACCTATTAATCGGTTGGCTCTTTTCCCCCTTGCACCAAATCTCTTCATATAAAGGCAAGAACATGGCTCAATCTGAGAGATAAAAGCCTAACTTTGGGTGGCATAGAAGCCACTTACTTTGCCTTTGAAGATCCCTAGTAAACAAGTTACTGTATGTATTGTCGTTTCAAGATACTCTGTCATCTGAAGGGGGAAATTTAATTCACTTCAAGGGGCATCTTAAAGAAGCGTTTGCCATGTCAGGGGTTATTGTATTTCAAGTTGCTATTTTACATGTCAAAAGTTCATATTAAAGGTGCCACTGAATGATAGTAAATACTTGGATTTAAATCCTTGGATTAAATACTTGGATATCAAATCCTTGGATTTGAGATATTTGGGGACTCTTGGCCTCACTACTAACTAACTAGGTTCTTTTTCTCTTTTTACCGGGGAAAGGGCGATCGTGGAGACAAGGGGGACTCTGGAGCCCTGGGACCAAGGGTGAGTGTGTCTCGTCTACAGCTTTGGCCTCCGACAAGCCTAGATTTGAAGTATGTGTCTATGTGGCTTTTCACAAGGCACTTGGATTAATCATACCCAATAATAGCACAGGAGGTAGACCACTGGGATTATTCCTGCTACCGCTTCCTTTCTTCCTATTTTTTAGTGTAGTCACTGGGAGCACTGAGTCTGTAAATTTGGACACATAAGATAGGCTCCACAAGAAGAAGTGAAGAACTCTGCTTTCCCTTTGCTAAATGAGCAGTCGCAAACCCACAGCCATCTAACAGTAGAACTTTCCACTTTTCAAGTAACTCAATTGTAAAGAAAGAAATAGTCCAAATTTTCAGAACCTTTTTAAAACACAGAGAATTAGGACATAACTAATGGAAATTCAGTGGCAGAGCTACTGAGTAGGGTAGATGTCTTAAAAATATTTGTTCCCTCCATATATATATATATTCAAATATATATATATGCATGCATATTTATTCCCTGTTTGATTCAGTTTTAATGGAGTTCTATTCCTGTTGGAAAAGCAAGCATTTCCTATAGTATAATGTTCTATCTTCTTAAAGAATGAGGAAGCAGTCTTTGTGGTATGGATGTGGAGAAAGATGTCAGGGGTTGCTTTAAGAAATATGGATAAAGCCAGCAAGATTTTGTCAGTCAAATCAGATTAGCCTACATATAATAATTTTCAGGGAGCAGTTTTTGATATTGAATCTTTTTTCTTTTTTATCTGACTTAATATCTTTAACATACCACAGGCAGGAAGTTGGAAGTAGTTTGCCTGCTTTGAAATAAGGACAAACTTTGAACATGGTTCATTTATTTTAACATGTATTTGGGCCTCAATCGAGAATTGATGGTCAGAGAGAGCGTGCGTGTTGCTATTTCTGTTTCTGCCACAGTCCCTTCTCCATCCTAGCCTAATGTTCTCCTGGTTTATTTTTTCATAGGGTCCACCTGGTCAAAAGGGAGATCCAGGAGCCACCGAGATCATAGACTACAATGGCAACCTCCACGAAGCCTTGCAGGCAAGTGACTGCTCCCCATCCTGACACAGACAGGGACACCGCTGAGACCTGGAATGTGTGGAAATATCACCTTCCATCCGCCTCAGCTCTCAGAGTGCTCTACCTCTCAAAGCACACCTTTTCCCTCATCTTTTGAACCCAGCTTCTTCTCCCCGGCCCAGTTTACCCTCTTTATTTCCTAGTGTTTTTCAATCCTTCCTTTTATTTTCCTTCTTCCTCCAGATATATTTAGCTTTATCTGGTTTAACTTATATTGGTTTTGCCAATCTTCGTCTCCTTTCTTGAAAAGTGAACTTAGCAAAACCATTAAGAGCCCTGTGGCTCTGGAGTTGGAGCTGCCTGGGTTCAGGTCTCTTGCTTACTAAGTGCATGAGCTAGAGCAAGTTATTTAGTTCTCTGTGAAATGAGGACAATAATAGCATCTGCCTCAAAGCATAAATAGGGCTGTTGTGAGAAGTACATGGCTAAATACTTGGAAACGTGCCTGGCACATGAGTCCTCTATCATTGCTTCTTAATACTGCTACTGTTCAGTACTTTTTCTTCCATCAAGTAAAAACACATAGAGGGTAGTCAAGAGGGTTACTCTTCTGATTTTCCTAAATTATCACTATTTTGATGACCCCAATCTGTTCAGAACCCTCAGTGACCCCCTTGCCTACTCTATCAAGTCTAAGCCTCTCTATCTGATGTTTAAGCCCTATAACCCTGTCTTTTCTATACAGATTTTTTTATTTCTCCACAACATAGTTATCATATCTATAAAAATAGCTCCTTTTGTTTTCCTGGTTCATCTTTTCCTTTCATTCATCTCTAAATCCTCTTCAACAGTTCACGGCTGCCACCCAGACGAGTTCCTCCTCTGAATCCTTTTAAATATTAGCAGTCAGGACCAAGTAGTTTAACATTTAATTATTCTCCCAAATCTCCTGATTTACTTTAGTCTTGCCTCTTACCAAATTGTAAATTACTTGTTGACAGAAAACTTGTTGTATGGTTATTTTGACTCCACAATGTGTCCAACCCAGGTCTGGGAATGTAAATATTAAATAAAGTTATTGGTTGAATTAGTGACTACACTTAGTTCATATGCACAATCCATTTTTCTGCTTAAAAGTCGAATTAGTTGTTTTAAATATTTTTCCATTTTGTACTTGCTTCAATTTTTTTCCATCTATGTGATTTCACTGCTGCTGCTACTGCTGCTAAGTCGCTTCAGTCGTGTCTGACTCTGTGCGACCCCATGGACTGCAGCCTACCAGGCTTCTCCATGCATGGGATTCTCCAGGCAAGAACTAGCATTACCAAATTATGGTAGATCTACTACACTTCTATGGATCCTTTGTTACAACTGTCATTTTTAACTAATAAAGCATTTATTACCTAGTTTTTACAGAATCTATCCTCAGCTTAGCCTATTTTTCATTCTTTTTCTTCTTCTGGTAAAGCACAAAGAAAAGCATGCTTACTGCTTGGAGAAACATCCCTTGGGCAGTATGTTCAGTCAACAGCTTGCATGAGTGCTCCTCAGCACAAGTGGATTAGACTCAAGCAGTAGATTCTGGGCTCCTGTTGAGTTCTAGAACATGCTTTCTAAATTCCCCCCTGTTCCCCAGAAGTTGCTGTCTGCATGTATAAAGAAAGAAAAGAACAGGAAGTTTTGGTTGCCTACTATGTTGTCAGAGTTCTTATAAAATGTAGGGACACATTTTCAACTTTCTGAACAATATTGTCAATTTCCCTTGAACTGCTTCCAGTGGTACCGTGATTCTTTTAACTACCTTTAAGAGGTATCCATTCTCTTATCTTCCAAGATATGCCCAATATTTTTGGCCATGGCCATTTTATAGAAAAATTGTGGAAGAGTTTTAAAGCCTTTACATGAACAAGAGCTTGGCCTGAAGCAAACTACCCTTAGTCTAAAACCAAAATCTGCTTTGATTTCCCCTCTATTATTAACTAGGTGTGTCCCTTTGGGGAAATCACAAAATGTCTATATTTCATTGATCTGATCGTTAAATGAGAATGTTTCTAAATGGATCTTTTCTAAGATCCATAAAATCGAATATTATGCTTAGAGTATTTTTTAGGAGCTGAATATTCTTTGTTGATGTGCCTGAATACACTGTACTTTTTTAAAAATTTAACACCTACATCTTGATATGAAAGAAGAGATGTGCACTCACTTTCTTTTTTCACCTTCAGTTCTATTTGACTGTAAAGCAGTCACTATTCATCACAATCAACTAGTTCATGTTTATATCTCAATCTTCACTCAGTCAGTTCAGTCTCTCAGTTGTGTCCGACTCTTTGTGACCCCATGGACTGCAGCACACCAGGCTTTCCTGTCCATCACCAATTCCTGGAGCTTTCTCAAACTCATGGTCATCAAGTTGGTGATGCCATCCAACCATCTCATCCTCTGTCGTCCCCTTCTCCTCCCGCCTTCAATCTTTCCCAGCATCAGGGTCTTTTCCAATGAGTCAGTTCTTCACATCAGGTGGCCAAAGTATTAGAGCTTCAGCTTCAGCATCAGTCCTTCCAATGAATTTTCAGGACTGATTTCGTTTAGTTTTAACTGGTTTGATCTCCTTGCAGTGCAAGGGACTCTAAAGAGTCTTCTCCAACACCACAGTTAAAAAGCATCAATTCTTCAGCACTCAGCCTTCTTTATGGTCCAACTTTCTCATCCATACATAACTACTGGAAAAACCATAGCTTTGACTATATGGACCTTTGTTGGCAAAATAATGTCTCTGCTTTTTAATATGCTGTCTAGGTTGGTCTCAACCTTAAAATTTATTATTCTTATGGAGTTGTTTAGGCAACTAAGCATTGTGCTTGTAAATAGCTTATTGTTATTTTTTCGCTTCAAAACTATGTCTTTGTTTTCCCAATATAGTACTCTAGCAGATTGAGTACTTAATAAATAAGTTAAATAGCCATTAGACTGAGAGGAAGTAATAGACACTTGTTCTTCTAGTTCTCTAACCAGTGATGGATAGTCACAGTTTTGCAAATTCTATGTCACTATCGCCTCCTCTTAAAAAAAAGGCCTGCAAAAAAAAAAAAAAAATCTAGAGTAATTAGATAAATAAGAGCATATTATAGTTATAAAATATCACCCCAGAAATATAAAATTTTACTGTTGCCTCTATTGAAAATTGTTACAGGCACACCTCCTTTTATTGTGCTTCACTTTATTGCACTTTGAAGATACTGCCTTTTTTTTTTTTTTTTTTTTTTTTACAAATTGAAAGTTTATGGCACCCCTGTGCCAAGCAAGTCTATTGGCTCCATTTTTCCAACAGGATTTACTCACTACATGTTTTTCGGCCACATTTTGGTAATTCTCACAATATTGCAAATTTGTTGATTTTGATTATATTTGTTATGATGATCTGTGATTTTTTTTCCTCACCCTGCCATGTGGCTTGCAGGATCTTAGTTTCCTGACCAGATCAAACCCCAGCCCACTGGACCACCAGGGAATTCCTTGTGATCCGTGATCTTTGACGTTACGGTTGCAAAAAGATTAAGACTCTCTGAAAGTTCAGATGATAGTTAGCATTTTTTAGTGTTAAAGTATTTTTATTGAAGTATAATTAATGTACAATATTACATATGTTACAGGTAAACAATACACTGATTTTCCATTTTTAAAGGTTATGGTTATTATAAAATATTGGCTGTTGTACAATATATCCTTGAGCTATAAAGTATTTTTCAATTAGGGTATGTACATTGTTCTTTAGACATAATGCTATTGCACACTTAATAGGCCTCATTACAGTTTAAACATAATTTTACTTACACTGGGAAATCAAAAATTTGTATGACTTGCTTTATTGCAATATTCACTTTATTTCAGTGGTGTGAAACCCTAACCCACAATATCTCCAAGGTATGCCTGTATTTACATGGACATTTGTCATAAGTCATTTTTTTTTTAAGGTGATTATGTTTCCACAATTAGCAGTAAAACCTTTTCATTTAAAAGCTCTTAAAAGCTCTAACTGAAGCTTTTAAAATTTCTCAACACCATATAAACTAAACCTGTTCTCTAGGGTAAGTCAGAGGTGATTTTAAGCTTGCTTCATTATAAGCCATGAAAGAAAATAACCTTTAATCTTAAAGCGATTCACATTAGCATCTCAGAGAATAAATCACCGAGCATCCTTCTAGCCTTCAGCCAATTTACAGCTTTTCTATCTCATGCCTTCCATTTCACATCGCAGCTCAGTAGAGAATGACATGGCTTTCTCCATCACTACCCAAAATTCTGGTTTTCAAATCATTACTGAAGTTCAGCAGAGAATCCTGCCGAGTTTATGTCATGTTAACTTAGAGGAACCACATACAAGAAATCCAAAGTGAGCCAACATACTTGCGAAGTCCATGAGTGTCTACACACTGGTTCTTCAGGATGGCAGTAAACATTATGTTTTTGAGAAGTTACCTTAGTTTTCTGTCATTTGTTCTTCTGTTGATTGGGTGGAAACTACCCTGTATAATTTTTAGGTCTCACAAATATAGTTATTTAACAAAGTCATTTAAGCCCCATCTGTTCAATAGTTCAGGTTCTAATAATAATATTCTTTTATTTATGCAATTCATTATAAAACATGTTGTTATCCCTAAATTAAAAGAAAAAGACAAACTAGTTTTGCATTTAGGTGGAAAATGAAACATGTATGGCACAGATTGGAAAACTTCTGAGAGTTCAAATTTTAAACTACTCCCCTTTCTAAGCTTTTCTGGATTTGCTTTCTAGTTAAAAAAAAGAATTTTTAGTTGGAAGGCTATGGCAAGGAAATTATTTCTGCTCAGTAATTTTCTAATAGCCTTTTAAAAGTGACTCATCTATATACGGGAGCTGAGAAGTAGCTTTCTCATAACCATAAATTCAACTCTTGGCCTAGGTAAATCCTTTAAGTATAAAATAAGTGGTGTCTTATGTTACATATATATGATGGTATAAAAATCTGGACCTTGATTTTTTTATAACCTTGCCCCCAGTTTGTGGCCATTTTGCCCTTTACCTTAGAAGCAAACCTTACTGGGTTGTTTTTTCCTACCCTGTTCTCTCTGAAGCTGTAAGGACTATGACTGATTTTACCATAGAATACAAACTTGCACCATCTCTGCCTGTGCATAAATACATTGTTTCCAAGACATGATGACACTATATCACAAACAATTCAAGTGTCTGAACTGAGATAGATGGATAATGTTAAAATTATTTTTTACAACACAATAAAAACAGCACCTTGAATTAGATAATGGAATGGAGTAGTGCTTGGTGATGGACAGGGAGGCCTGGCGTGCTGCAGTCCATGGGGTCACAAAGAGTAGGACAGAACTGAGCAACTGAGCGACTGAACTGAACTGATGGAGTAGTAGAAGACAAAGGGATGGAGTTAAACTGATATTCACAAGGTCACATGTAACTGGACAGTGTTTTTTTCTAGGACCAGAGCTCCTAATAGAAAATGTTCTCCCCTCTAAAATCCCATAAAGTGGCACAGACCTTCAGCGGGCAATAAGCCCGAGCACTGTCCATCCTCCGCAACAAGAGAAGCCGCCGCAATGAGAAGCCACCACTGGCTGTAGCCCCTGGTTGCTGCAACTAGAGAAAGCCTGTGCACCGCAATGAAGACCAAGCTCAGTCAAAAATAAATAATTTTTAAGAAAAAAAGCTTTTTTAAATCAGCAAAAAAGAAAAGTGGTGCAGAAAAGAAAAGAAAAAAGTGCCTTACAGAAGTTTTTGTGTAACACTTAGACTAGAAAATCTTAATACACAAACATTTCATAGATTAGGGATTGGCTGTTTTAGAGATTCACACTTTGAGAGAATATATTTTGATACAGTATTCAAGCCCTTTAAGAAACAAGGTGAATCCCATGTCAGTTCCTGTCTTAGTCATGTCACAAACACACACACACACACACACACATACACTTAAGCTAATTATAATACAACAAACAAGATACAAACTAAAAGGCAAAAGCATAACTTATACAGTTAGATGTTTCATTTTCTCTAATCAAGGTGCTCTAGAAATAGAGCTTTTATGAATAGCAGAGTTGCTTAGCTCAGTTATACTGACAAATCACAGGAGCTAGACTATTTTACTTCATAATTTAAGTCAAGTGAATTAAAATTTTGACATTTTCTTTCTCCTTTATCCATAGGGTTTTAAATAAAATTCTAAAAATAATTTGTAAAAAGAATCTTTACAATCTATGGTATTTGTTCAAAAATAGGATGATATGTTCTCAGTTTCTTGTCAGTTCTTACCAAAACATAATCTAAAAGTTGATTATTTCAGAAATGTATTACTGTACTTTGGCACACAATTAGGTAACTGTCTTTATCAATACATTTTCTCAACAGAGGATTACCACCTTAACAGTCACGGTAACTCCTATTGCATGATTTCTGTGGTTTGTGACTTTGTATTCAGTGTTGATGCATGCTGGTCATAATGGTACTAATGTAGCCATTGTTTTTATCTGATAGTTAATATATTTTCTTATGTCAATAACCTTTTACAACATTTGACCCAGTTGAATCACTTTGTCTGTTTAGTTAAAAAAAAAAAGTCAAGAAAAAATTTATTGCTATTTTTCTTGAAAGTTTTTGGCCTTATCTCAGTAATACAGCTTTGTTCTTTAGTGTTTGGGAAATTAAAGTGTTTGTGGCGGGTGGGAGAAGTGTTTCTAGAAACAGAGGAAATATTAGGAAGTTAATTCAACCCTGAAAGATGAATGTGGAACAGGGCAGCAATTATTTTACATTGTCTTACAAATCAACTTGAGAGCATTATTTTAACCCAAATATGGTGGGGTGGTTTTTTTTGCATATATTTAGGTAGTTTTTGTAATTCTGTAACCAGTGAAATGTTTCCTCTTTGCAAATCAATACTGGAGGATATTTGATTATGATAGAAATTAGGGAAATGTATAGTGTGCTTATTATTTAAAGCATACATTTTAATACAGATAGTTGCTATCTTTTAAAACTTTGTCTTTTCTGGATTTAGGGTCCCCCTGGACCACCTGGACCTCAAGGACTACAAGGGCCAAAGGTTATTCTTTGTTTTATTTGTTTCCATTTACTACATATGGTGCAGAGAATCCATATTAAATATATGTGTCTTTGAAAATCAGTCTTATGAAATCCTGGAAGAGCTGAGATCAGCAATATTGCTTAAGAGAGCTGAAAATAGAAACTGAGTTCTGGACTGAAGGAAGAGGAATCAGAAAAAAGTAAAAATTAGGAAGGAAGTGAAAGAAATAGAAATGGCATTAAGTTTAGAGGGAGAACACTCAGAAAAACAGAGTATTCAACAAAGGAGAAATACGTTTTACAGAAATGGTAAGTGTAAACAAACACTTAATGTGGTATATGGAAAAAAGGCAAACGTTTAAATCGAGAAGGATTAAAGGAAGATTTGCTCTGACATTAAGAAAGATCCTTATCTTCAATGCTTTTGTAAAAAAGAATGAGAAAAGCTTCAGCATGACACATTCACAAATGATAATTTTAGAAACAATTTTTAGTCATGTTGACAACACATACTGTATATACATTCAGTTGTTCTGCCATTTAAACTTCATCTAATAAAACATACCTGGAGAAGGCAATGGCACCCCACTCCAGTCCCCTTGCCTGGAAAATCCCATACCAACTATAAACAGAAGGAACAAAATTACTTGATTATATCAAAAATTTAATGGTAGCATTAACTTTTCCTCTGCAAACTAAAGCTTATTCAACCATGCTCAATCAGTTAACACATGGCCAGCAATTCTGTCTTTTCAGGACTGAACTACGTATGTTGAAATATGACTTTTGTCATTGGGTTTTTTGTAGATGATTCAAGTGGTGTCAAAATCCATCCTTTATTTATGCCTCTTAAGGCAGTTTATTTGCAAAATCTATCACACTCACATGCAAATGCACACATCAGTTTTTGTACTTTTCTCTTTCAAGATACTTAAAAACAGAAAACTAGCACATAGAAACAATTATTTTTCTATTAGAAAAAGGAATACAGAGTAAAATATTACTAAGGTCCTTGGCTATGTAAGACTCTAATTTCAAACAGATTTCATGTATAACACTAATGTAAGTTTGGGGATTTTTTACTTTTTGTTTCTCCACCACATTCTGGTCCCTAAGAGATATAACACAAAAAATTGCTCCAATAATATACAGCCTATATTCCTGGTAAACAAGTTGATCTGGATCCCTTTTCTTTATTTTTTTTTCCTAGATTTGAATATTTAATATAATTCACTAAATTTATAAAAATAAATTAAACTTTCAGATTTAAGTACACAATTTAAAATATTGATAGTACAGTTTGTAATTTTTGTAATATAGGTTGTTTCAGTTATTTTAGAGACAAGAAGCATTTTTTTAAAGAAATAGAACTTAAATAGTATGTGCATCTAGAGGTTCCTTGAAGAGATGGTGACAGTCATGACATACAGAGTGGTTTATGTCATTAAATTAAAATAGTCTATCTCTTCTTTGATAAAATAAATTCATGATCTGCAATCCCATTGCAGTATTTGATACGGTATGTAAAAGTCATTGGATCCCTGTTCTTTAATATCTTGGTGAGCTAGACTAGAAAATCTAAAAGAAAATCTGCAGATTCCTTTTTTCTCTGTGTAGAGTCAACCAAGGTCAGAGTTCCCTGCTTTATCCTCTCACTTGACTAAGTCTCCTGAAGCAAAATTGTCCTCAATGCTAAATGTGTGCCTTATTCTGTACAAACTTCAAAAAACTTGAGACTTGACTCTTCTTTGTAGCTCAGAGGCCTGCAGAAGCCCAAAAGGACTTGACCCAATGGAGGCAAGAGGGACTACCTAGCCAAGAAATCTATGTTGTTTAAACCTACATCGCCTGTTTTTTATAATTCAACTGCTATTCATTTAGTAATCATATCAATCAATAATTAATTGGTGGACCTCTATTCCATGATAAGTACTATTACCTAGTAAAGATAGGAAGATATAGTAAAGGGTTTCATCAAGGAGCTGTCAGTTCAAGGATGGAGAAAGGAAAGTAAAGGCACAGTTATTAGTACACAGAGTAAGTGCATTGGGTAAAAAGCATATAGGAAGTGTGCTCTCTGCCTTGGGGTCAAGATTGACTTCGAACTGAAAGTGAAAGCAACAGAAATTGGCCAAATGAATGTCTAGACAAGTAGGGTGGAGACGGGGTTAGTCATCCTCCTTTACCTCTTACCTGCTAGCCTTCCCACCTTGCTGGTACGCTGGCCCACCTCCTACACTGACAATGATCTTGTAATTGGGATCCTGGGTTAGCTGATACAGTCTTTGATGCTTTCCATGAGCTCCCCTTGAGAAAGTTGGGATAATTGGAGTGAGATGTGCCTATGAACTGGAGTCAGCAAATGCAGTGTGAGTCAAATATAAAACTCATTCCTGCTCAGAACTCAGAGCCTCAGACTGAATGTGAACCAAGTCAATGAGTATTTCTCCTTTCTTTATCAAACCAGGACTGTTTGACTTCTTATATATCAAATGTGCAAGCTAAGTTGCTTCAGTAGCATCTGACTCTTTGCAACCCTGTGGACTGTGGCCCGCCAGGTTCCTCTGTTCATGGGATTCTCCAGGCAAGAATACTGGAGTTGAAGAAATAAATATAAAAAAGAAAATAAAATAACAAAAAAACGAAAAAAGAAGAAAAAAAAAAGAATACTGGGGTGGGTTGCCATGCTCTCCTCCAGGGGATCTTCCCAACCCAGGGGTCGAACCCCCATGTCGTATGTCTCCTGCATTGGCAGGTGGGTTCTTTACCACTAGCTCCACCTAGGAAGCCCTATACATCAAATAACTCTTTACAAACTACATTTGGTGGGTAAAGGATAAATAATTCATGAACTGTATTTTTGTTTTAAACATTTGTGAGTCACAGTTTGGAAGGAAAAACGTAGCAACCATTATCCAATCCAGAGTGCTGACAGATATTCAGATTGCATGAGACTAGGGCTTAACCAGTTGCAGCCAACCTCAGCAGACTTGTTTGTGGCAAAATAAACTTTGCCACTACCACAAAGAGCAGGAAATCTAGAATTTAAAGGGAAAAAAAAGGTTTTTTCTTTGTTTCATTTGTTTGTCATGCCTTCCTTTAACATTTGGAAGGATCAAATTTCACACTATGACCAAACAGCTCTTAAAGTTTTTACCAGGGAAAGAAGCTCCAACCATTTCCATATTGTGGTTTATAACATCACCAAACAAGGCTTTCTAGAAAAAAACAGCCTCAAGTCAGCTTCCTTGGAAATCTGTCTGTAAGGCAAACCATTCACTCACTCCAAAGAACTCGTTTTACAAAGTTTCCATGATGTGGAAATCAGAGATATTTATAATGGGATCTACCTAAATGACCCATTGATACAATATCTTATCTTTCAAAGAATTTGCTTGTTCAGTACATTTCTGACTGAAAGGTGACTGGACATTTGTTGTTTGAATAAATCTCCAGCATGTTGTTTAAATTTGTTTTTAATGGAACATCTTCAGTTAAGAAAAATAAATCCATGTATTTGAGGTTTGTCAAGGGTTCTAATAAATCATAATATGAATAGTAACTTTAGTTCATTCCTAGCATAGTATAGGAAATTGAATTGATCCCAAAGTAATTTTCTGTGGATTAAGATATTATCTGATTTATTATATCCTTCAGTGAGGCTTATCTGGAAATAGCACATTCACAATCATTATGAATTTGTATTCACTGTTCAAACAATGCCAGGTAAAATATTATAAATGTATGTGGCTTTGCATGTTATTTTTTCTTAAGTTAACTTCTATGTTTTTGCTCTTTTCTCAAATTTGAAAATAAGAGACATCATACAGATTTTTTAAGGAGAAAAAAATTAATTGAGGCATATAGGTTGTTGCTATAGGATATGCTCTGCCATCAAATGATAGCAATTTTTCTAGCCTGAATCTCATATAAGGGGATAAAATTTTTAAAAATGCTAGATCTTATTTAGCTACAGATAAATATTATTATACATAATATTCAAAAAATGTTATTTCACTTTGTGTAATGATGTGGTATGATGTAATAACATATTCAAGTTAGGATGCATTTGCTGAAAAGTTAAATTGTACTGTTACCAGCTAGCATCATTTTTTGCATCATTTTTAGTGTAGTATGCTACCAATAATAAAGAAGAAGCTAGCCATTAATTTTTGTCTTAACAGGGAGAGCCAGGATCTCCAGGAGTCCCAGGAGTTGATGGAGAGCAGGTAATTTTCAAAGCTTTACACTGTCATTTAAAGCATCATTATTAATCACCTTTTATTATAGGTTTGAATACATTGTTGATATATAATATTCTCTTTTTTTACCTTCTGTTCTAGAGACGACATTAACTTTAAAAAGCAATTAGTTTTAACTGGACATTGCTTTTCTTTGTAGAAACATGCAAGTTATATAATACCTTAGATTTGTCTTAATAACTCTGATCAATCTACCAATGACATATGAATTTTTATTAGACTTGTAAGATCATTACCAATTTAGTAAGAATTATCTAATTCTTATCAGTGAATACAAATTAATTTAAGATTTAAATCTGTGACCGTAGTTTCTACAAAATTAGATGTTGCTTACACATGTTATTTTGATATTGTTTTATTTTCCCAAATAAAGATTACACCGAATTTTCTAGATCATTAGAAGAGACAGAAACAAGCAGGACACTTGTAGTTTTGTAGAATATGACAGTATCTCTGAGGGTTTCCCCCTAACAGAGAGATTGGCAAACATTTTCGATGAAGGACCAGGGAGTAAATGTTTTAGGCTTTACAGACCATATACATTCTCTATCAAATGTTTAAATTTTATTTTAAACATTCAGCCTGTACAAAAGCAATTTCTGAGCTGACTTTGGCCCTATGCCATGGTTTGCTCACCCCTAAAAGAAATGACCAGGCAAATGTGGACAATATTCAATATTCAGAGAGTCCAATCACAGGAATTAGTTTCAAGATATCTGATGTTTTCTGGGCTTCCATAATTTACTCAAGAAATGACTAAAATCAAGAAGATCATAAGAAATCAAGGACGTTATTTATACAGCTTGTGGAATACACAACAGAAGATTGTATTAGATAAGTAAATTAAGAGAAGAGTTATTTTAATATCAGAGTTGTATATTGAAATCATATAATGTCACACTAAGTTAACACGTGGTAGCTAAAAAAAGACTTTAGATGATCCACTGTATCCATCGGAGATCACATTAGCATTTAAAAACCCAGTGGATTTCCCATTAATCATTATAAATAATTTGATATATATTATTATATACTACATAGACATCCCTACACATACAATAGCTGAATTTTTTTCTATAGGCTTTACAAAATCTTCTATACTAGGTCCATTGGGTTGGCTATCCTGCTGCTATGACTAGATTCCTAAAACCAACCAGGATCTGATTAGCTTTAAGATCCATCTATCTATTTAGGTACCCACCTGTCCTCCTAATAGATGGCTCTGAAGTAGGTGCTATGAAATAGGTGTAAGTAACAAGAAAAGAACCTTCCTATCCTTAAGGAGTTTTTAGTACAGAAAAGTTGGACAGGTTATTGCAACCAGGAAGCCCTATAATCATACCTGAAATAGCTATGATCATCTCTGCTGAAGAGTGGGCCATCTGGTCATAGTGCAGTAAGCCTCCTTGGATAAAAATGCTTAATGATGTACATTAATTTCAGTATTAGTATTGCAAAATTCCTATGTTTGCCTTCAGAATCCACATATATCTATTTCCTCACTGAAAAACAAGAATAAAAATCACATCCTGGATCACCTCAGAGAGATGTCATGAGAACAAAATAAGAATGCAAAGTGGAAGTATTTCTAAGCATTAATTGAACATGAGTGTGTAATGAGTGATCTCCCAGTCTGTAGATTGAACCATTGAAAACTGGTGACCGGAACTTCTGCCTACAGTTAAGGAAGGATAGGGGATGTATAATGAATGGAGATGGGAGAAACTCATTTGTACCTTTGTTACTATAACACTAGGTCCTGGTTCAAAATGTGTACTGTTCTGTTATGCGTTAAGTCCATTAAGTTGTTTTCAGGACTGATGACATAGAAGTAGCTCCCAGGTAAAAACGTGGAATCAGAAGAAATTACGTCAACACTTATGCTTATGCTTTTCATACTTAAATGGCCTAAGTAGTAGAATTTCATCTCTTCCATTACAAGGGGAAATTATAGTGATTAATGTAGAAGGTTGCTGTAAGAGATAACTCTACCTAAAAATGAAAATCAGAATCATCTCAGCATAGGATCCATTTGTTGACAAAATTGATCTGGAATTCCATTTTCCCTACTATGTAACCATCAATGGTCAGTATGATTCTTAAGTGCAAACCATGTCATTTGTAGGGACTCAAAGGCTCAAAGGGAGACATGGGGGACCCAGGTATGCCAGGTGAAAAAGGAGGAATTGGACTTCCTGGACTACCGGTATGTTTATACTTTTAAAGATGTGTTCATATTGAGATAAATCAAATAATCAGAAAATAGTTGTATTACTAGCTGCAGTCTCACCCAATGATTTATATAATGTTTTTATTTTTAAATATTTGAGGTATTTTTGGTTAATAACTACAACTAAGGCACTGGAAGAAGTTTTAAAGCATCTAACCAAATGAATTACAAAATAAACCTTTATGTTTTCTTGAATTATTTTCACTAGAAGGTAGTAAAATAAATAGAGTTGGTCATTAACATAAGGTGTAACCAATCATTTTTAAATAAATAGTAATTTTAAAACCAAAAAAATACAGAATAATTGAAAACAAATTACAATAGAAAGTGTTCTCTTTATGTGTGCAGTATTATGGGGTGATGTTTTTATGGTTTTCCCCATAATTTTTGCTGAGAATTTGGAGAGGTAAATGTAGAAAAATATAGGAAAAAAATATAGAAAACCTCACTGCCCTAGATCATTTTTTAAAACAAGGAAATGCATAAATGTCAGTGAAAACTAAAAGACTGCTATTTAAAGTCAGCACCACCATTAAAATATAAGTTATAATAGGACATATTTAGCAATGTATAATTTAACCCATCAAGCATAACTTAGTTTTTATTTACCTTATAGTTTAT
This sequence comes from Bubalus kerabau, assembly GCF_029407905.1. Taxonomy (NCBI): domain Eukaryota; kingdom Metazoa; phylum Chordata; class Mammalia; order Artiodactyla; family Bovidae; genus Bubalus; species Bubalus kerabau. The sequence goes on along the minus strand of NC_073630.1, from coordinate 29,844,091 downwards.
TTCAGAAATCATCCACAATCCTAGGGATTTGAGGAAGCTTGCTGCTTAGCTTGAAACTAAAATGCAAGAAGATAAATCCTTGTCTTATATATCATGTTGCATGATATTATAACAATTTCAAGAGGATGATGGATTTGGGGAGAAAATTCAGCTGTTCCTTATACTTTGCAAGTAACTTGACTGGCTCCACTCTTAATGGTTATTTGTAGGGTGCCAATGGAATGAAAGGAGAAAAAGGAGACTCGGGATTGCCAGGTCCTCAGGGCCCTTCCGTAAGTCCGTGGTGGCTCAACGTTCACGGTTCCCGAAAAACCCTGAAATGGGCCAGTTATTCACCAACTTCAACTCATGCCAGATGGCTTATCAACAGTAGAAAGACCATGATCCTCTTGGTCTGTCAAGCTATACAAGAAGTATCTGTCAACCTTGTACAGAGAGAGACAAAAGTGTCTCAGAGGTCTGAGTTTGAAGCAATTTCTCAGAGGACTGTCTAATCCTGAGGAGAAAATCAGTGGTTTTCCCACGATGCTTGTGGGTCGAGCTCTGTGCATGTAGAACCTACGTTTTTTTCTTGATTTTTTTCTCCAGAGCTTAGTGAAATATTTGAGAGTTTGATCGTGGTTGTAGCATTATAGCATTTCTTGGTAATCAGTTGCTTCTTTTTCTTTTAATGTGCTTTTGATTTATTCTGGCTTTTGTAGAACAATTGTATTTTTTTAAGTTTGTTTTTTTTCTCACAAAGGAATTTCCAAATGTACAGAATCAAGCACGTTATTTCTTCCAGTATCCTTCCTCTGCAACCATTAATGGCCTTAGCAGAACCCTAGCTTGAGACTCAAGCCTAACTGCCTTATCTGAATGAAGTGACCAAATCCATGTTTATTTTCCTGACATGCAGGTCATAGGCCCACCAGGCCCACCAGGTCCCCATGGCCCACCAGGCCCCATGGTAAGTTTCCCTTCTTTCCAAAATGGAATCATTTGTTTAAGAGCATACCTCCAGAGAAAGCATGAACTCATCCCTCAAAACAGCCAGCTTGTATCTGGTACTTCCCAGGCGGAAAATAGGAGGTGCTGTTCTGATTTTACGGTGTTGTCTTTCACTGTCCCAAACATATCTGCTGGAAAGCAGTAGGGTAGTTTTGTGATAGGAAATTTGAAGAAATAGGTTCAGCAAGTTTTACTGTACCCTCTCTGGTGACTAACACCATAAAGAATCTGCAATGTGGGAGACCCCCATTTGATCCCTGGATCAGGAAGATCCTCTGGAGAAGGGAAGGGCAACCCATTCCAGTATTCTTGCCTGGAGAATTACATGGACAGAAGATCCTGGCAGCTATAGGGTCACAAAGAGTTGGACACGACAGACCAACTAACACTTCACTTTCGCATAGTATGAACACTGAAAAATCATTTTAACCAATCACTGTTCTAGGCCATTAATACCATAACAAGTTTAATATTTATAGCTATTAATGAATGTTTTTAACAAACTTTGGTGGGAGAGAAGGGTCTGAACCCTACATGACTTTTGAGATTTTAGTTCCCTGACCAAGGACTGAACCTGGGTCCTTGATAGTGAGAGCTCAGAGTCCCGACCACTGGACCACCAGGGAATTCCATGTTTCTGACGACAGAGGATGAGATGGCTGGATGGCATCACTGACTCGATGGACATGAGTCTGAGTGAACGCCTGGAGTTGGTGATGGACAGGGAGGCCTGGCGTGCTGCGATTCATGGGATCGCAAAGAGTCAGACATGACTGAGCAACTGAACTGAACTGAATTGAACTGAACTGAACCAACTTTGAGGGTTGTGACCCTTTAATGAAACATTCAATAAGAACATTTATAAAACAGTATGATAACAGAAGCTCACTTCTACACGTGATATGTTAATATATTGTTGGATCTTTTTCTTTTCCCTTTTTAAGTGCTTTGGCAAATACAGTGTTCACCGCAGATATCTTTCAGTGACCAGTGGAGAAATGACTATGTCCTCATAGAATTCATGTTCGGTGAAGAAGGTAGCCATTAAAGCAGCATAATTCTCCAAATGTCTACTTAATGACTGTTGTATTAAGGCTGGAACTAGAAGGCAGAATGCTCCAAATGCTTTTGACTGGGACAGATTGGGAACAAGTCAGGCAGCCTCTTAGGTCACATTCATCTCGAAGGTGTCTTGATAAACCATATGTCTTCAACCCCAGAGATTAAACAATGTGTCAGTCTCTCTTTACTCCAGTTGTGCTCCAAGAAAGAGCATTATTGGAATGGTCTAAACCACAGAGCATAGCACCAGATCCCAATCATCCACTGGGTTTCTATTTCATACCACAAAACAGTTATAATTAACCATATTTTTATAAACCTAAACAGTTCCTTAAGAATCAAGAAAATGGCATACCTTTGGCTTTTCTGTACTCCCACCACTTTGTTAGAAAATTAAATTTAAAATGCTATATCCGTTCATATTACAAAATTAATTAGTTTAAAGGAATTTAAAACCACTTCTAAAATGAAATAATACTTGATAAGATGACCACTTCCTGAAAACGTTTATCCACAACTTATTCAAAGGGAAAATGTTATTCCAAAGTAGACATGTATAACAAATCTATCTATTGCTTGATTAAAAAAAAAAACTTTTTCCTCTTGCATGATTTTGCTGACAAGTATTTAAATACTGTCTCCAAATAGTTTAAATGACTTGAAATTTAAAGCAATCCACAGTAACCTTTATTTAGTTAATTTAGCTTAGCTAATTAGTCTCTATATTTAGATTTTCCACAAAATACATGGGAAAAGCCCTGACTCGTGGATGTGTTATGACTTCCTTCCATTGGTAAAGAGTTATTACATTTGAGCCTTGAATAATTCGTCTTTGTAAAAATAAATGCATTCTAAATACCAATGTTTAGCACTCCTCTCCTAGAATCCTTTTCTTAGCCTTAAATTAAAGAAATGATCCAACAGGGTTCCAAACTTGACTATCAGTCTCCTCACTTTCTTCCTCCTCTAGATTTTTCAAAACCTTGAGGTTAGAGGAGTTAATAATTGAAAAGATCTCCTCTACTGGTACTTAAGAGTTCCAAACGTATTTTTGGCAAATTTCTGTCTTTTAAGGCTGACCTCTATTTCATATAAATTCATAATGTATCTCACATAGTCCACCTAGATTTTTTTTTGAATAGGAATTTGAGAAATAGAAGTAGTATGGGTTCACAAACACTTTTTTCTGGGTGTTTTTTTCCCTCCCTTGTAACCCTGGCAGATTCCCCTCTGCCTGTCAGAGATACTCAGCAGAAAGAATTGCTATTAATGTATTTCCTATTGCAGAGCCGTCCACGAGCTGGAAGGAACTTTCACTGAGTGTTAATACCCACTGGCCTGCCTCTAGCTGTAGATCAAACAAGATTCTTGTTTTACATCTCTTTTGTTACTTCATATAATAGTCACTTCTGCTGAGAAACAGTGATTCAGTTCTTAATTAAAAGCTGTGTTTTCCATTTTCAGGGACCCCATGGACTTCCTGGACCAAAGGTAATCCAACAGATCCCTTGTTTGTTTGATTCTATTTCATTGTTAATCATGGAGAAGCATGACAGACGCATGCCTGTCCTGTCTTATTTATTTGTCAAGTAATGTTGATAATCTTTAAGCCTTTAAGTATCCAGATGTTTAAATTTCACAAGGAATGATTTACCACAAATATAAGTGATATCACCTGGAGATTAATTAGTCCTCATTTTGCCTTTTTCCTTGTCACTATGTCAGTTTCTTAAGTTACTAATCACAATATTATACTCAAAATCAACATTCCAAAGGGAAAAAAAAAAAAGTGAATCTGATGAGGTTCTGACACTAGTCCAGATGCTCTTTCTTAGTGTGGTGTCTCTAGTTATATATTCAGATGTTATTGGTTGACACTTCTTGTTTGTCATATAGCAGCACTGCATCTAAATGCTTTGATTGTCCAGCATCTTAATTTTGCATTTCCCTGTAAGTCACTGGTGTATAATGAGGTAGGGCGTATCAAGTGTGCTCTACTGAGAAGAAGATCACATCACATACATGTATTCTACATTTGAACTAACAAGAGAACAATGGAGGATAGCCCTTCCTTGTCAGAATTAGTGCAGGTCAAATCGTGAAGATGGATGAAGATATGTTCTTTGCCTTTGTGTAGACCAAGAAGACACCTTGGAGGATTAATATGAGACAGACTTCTTCCAGCGAGCGTCTGGGATAAGGACCCATCTTCTAATCTCAGCTTTGTCACTGACAGGCCATGCGTCACCTTGGGCAGATCATGTCCCCTCTCTAATCCTTCCTTTACTCAAGGAGTGAACTTGCCTCAGAGGGTTGTAATGACTGGATGAGGTGTGATTATAGAACACTTAGCAGAAGGTCTGTGCAGCTGTTGATAAACACCCACTACATGTCAGCTGTTGTGGCACTCCTGTTTTGATGCTTTGCTCTGAACAGAAAAATTTAGCTAGTGCTCAAGGCTGCTTGGGGGCTTCGCTCATGGCTCTGATGGTAAAGAATCTGCCTGCGATGCAGGAGACCTGGGTTCAATCCCTGGGTCGGGAAGATCCCCTGGAGAAGAGAATGGCAACCCACTCCAGTATTCTTGCCTGGAGAATCCTGTGGACAGAGGAGCCTGGCAGGCTATAGTCCATAGGGCCACAAAGAGTTGGACATGATTGAAGCGATTTAGCATGCATGCATGCATGTGAGGCTGCTTGAAAGAAGATTCATGACTCTTGACAGCTCCTCAGTAGTGAGTTGATGCATTTAGTGGAGATGGGTTGGGGGACCACATAAATGCAACGTTGACACTGAGTCGAAAAGCCCATAGGCAGCCCACTGTCTCTTCTGAGGATTCCCTCTGGCCCACCCCACTTTCGGGGTGGTACAGGGATTGCTCTGACTCCAGAAACCTGAGTTTCCTTTTTGAGGTAAAGCAGGTGACTCAGCCAAGAAAGGAAAAAGTTCATGCCTCTTTATTCTTCTTAAAATACTTTACCTTCTGGTAAGGCCAATGAGTGACAGTGTCTCAGTGGCATGAATTATTATTTAAGATAAGGGCACTGTTGGAGGGGTCAAAAGAGAGAGATTATCTATCAGCTTTGTCTTAGTACTTATCTAACCTCCTTGGATCTCTCTTCTCACACTGGACTAAATACTATTTCCTTCTCTTGGTCTCTCTTTGGAGTTTAAGGTACTGCTAAGGACCAGATTAATTGTAATGACTCAGGCCAAAGCCACCAAGATCATTTTTAATTCTATGAGTGATTCAGTTACCCCATCACCATTAAATTAATAGATGCCCAAGATCCTTTTGATATCTACAATGCAGTTATTTACTTTGCTTACACTTAACTTCAATTGTTACTTAAATCATAGATTTCAGAGAATTAAAAAGTTGAAAGCCCTATATAGATTACCTGTGCTAGCCCCTTGATTTTATAAATATTAAACTATAGGCTCAGGAGATTTAGGTTGTTTTCCCTAAATTACACTGCTAAGTAAGTGAAAGATCTGGGACTAGAATTTAGGATCAGAGTGGAAATTTTTGGCCCAAAATTGGGAAAGGAGTATGACAAAGCTGTATATTACTTAACTTATTTGCAGAGTATATTATGCAAAATGCCAGGCTAGATGAATCACAAGCTGGAATCAAGATTGCCAGGAGAAATATCAAGAACCTCAGATATGTAGATGATACAATTCTAATGGCAGAAAATGAAGAAGAACTAAAGAGCCTCTTGATGAGGTTCAGAGGAGAGTGAAAAAGCTGACTTGAAACTCAACATTCAGAAAACTAAAATCATGGCATCCGGTCTCATCACTTCATGGCAACTAGAAGTGGAAAAAGTGGAAGCAGTGACAGATTTTATTTTCTTGGGCTCCAATATCACTGCAGACAGTGACTACAGCCATGACATTCAAAGACCTTTGCTCCTTGAAAGGAAAGCTATGACAAACCTAGACAGTGTATTAAAAAGGAGAGACATCACTTTGCTGACAAAGGTCCAAATAGTCAAAGCTATGGTTTTTCCAGTAGTCATGTACGGATGTGAGTGTTGGACCATAAAGAAGGCTGAACACCAAAGAATTGATGCTTTCAAATTGTGGTGCTGGAGAAGACTCTTGAGAGTCCCTGGACTGCAAGGAGATCAAATCAATCAATCTAAAAGGAAATCAGCCCCAAATATTCATTGAAAGGACTGATGCTGAAGCTGAAGCTCCAATAGTTTGGCCACCTGATGCAAAGAGTTGACTCACTGGAAAAGACCCTGATGCTGGGAAAGATTGAGGGCAAGAGGAGAAGGGGTTGACAGAGGATGAGATGGTTGGATGACATCACTGACTCAACAGACATGAATCTGAGCAAACTCTGGAGGATAGTGAAGGACAGGGAAGCCTGGCATGCTGCAGTCCGTGGGGTCGCATAGAGTCAAACATGACTGAGCAACTGAGCAGTAGGCTACCTTCTCAATTAATGCTCACTGCTATCAATGCGGATTCCTCACCAAAGAAATTCATAGCTTACCAAGGCTGCCCTTTCTATTCATCATCTCAAGATCACTTGCTAAATCAAAGTCCACACACAGGCAAAGCCATGAATCTCAAGTTTAAATCAGTTAACTGACATTGATTGCTGAGCCTTGGCTTTAATCTCACATTGATTCTAGCTCTGTGACAGTCACAGGATCATACGTCACTGACCATAGCATGTTTGGATTTCCTATAGTGGCAGAATTGCAGACTTCCTATCTCGGAACTGCCTGAATCCACTAGGTCATGCCAAGGTGTATATTATTTTGTGACCCCTTTGAAAGTTCAAATATAGAGCACGGTTCCATGGATGAGTCTGGCTCACTGTTCCCTAGAATTTCCTGATGAGGAGAATTACCTGGGGGACATTAACAATATCGTTCCTACTATTAACAATATCGTTAATGTTAATGTTCCTATTAACAATATCATTAATATTAATGTTAATGTTCCTATTAACAATCTTGTGCTACTGTGGCCTAGGTGGGGCCCTCGACTCTTTACCAAGCACTGCACTGACTTTCATCTTCAGGCAAATAGGGGAGAAATACTGCCCAGGTTAATAATCCTTCCTGCCATGCAGGCATAATCTCTCCCCTCTCCCACCCCCACCACTCAAGATTGTATAAGGCATTTGAAAATGAAACCATCTTTCTTTCTCAAGTCTTTCAAGATCTTATGATTAAATTAGTATCTATACTTAAAAAGTGAAAGTGGACAGGTCACAGTTCTATTTCTAACATGCTGCTGCTGATAGAAAAGAGCATATTGCATTTTTAGATTTTTAAAAACAGAGTTGAGAATTTATCACTTTTCGTGACTTTTATAATGTCACATTAAGTTAACTTCAAACCTCCTTTATTCTAACTATTTATTTATTATTATTTATTTTAACTAATTATTCTAAATATTTAGAATATTCTAACTAGTTATTTATTAATTTATTAACTATTTTTTTCTACTCTATTTATGGTTAGTAAAACCCATAAAAGTTTTGTGATCTTCACATTCTCTTCCAGGGTTGGCTATTTGTTGTCTATCCTATCAATTAATCCACATAGGGACCTGACTTGGCAATGTCCATGAATGAGGAGTCACCAAATGGCATTACTTCAAACATTGGGCTCTACATTTATCACATTGCCCTGGACGAAATGCTTAAAGGCTTAAAATATTCGTTTGTAACACTGTCCTGCATATTCCAGTTTTCTATTCCAGCAGATTGGCTCTTTCCTGCTGAACATCCTTGCGCATCCTCTACTCTGACTGTTTTGATTTGCTTGGTCAGAACAATGTAGCATAACACTAATTTCCTTGAACTAAAACTGAAAATATTGGAGCTCAGCCATATACTTTTTTGGTCATAAGGAGCAGATTTTCTAAGGAATTTTGCTTCCTAGAACATTATTTAATTCCAGCTTGTCCATTTTTTGCATTTTTAAAATTAGTTTTGAACTGGTGCAAGACAAACCTAGCCTGACTCTGCTGTTACCTAAAACTGGAATCTGCAACCGTGTCAGACTGGCTCTCTTCTCTCACAGTTGAAACACCCATGATAGCAACCAAAATTGGCATTTGCTTTTGCATTTAGGGTGAACCAGGGTTAAATGGTGTTAAAGGATTGAAGGGTGAACCAGGTCAAAAGGGTGACAGAGGACCCCTTGGTCTTCCAGTAAGTAAAGAAAACTTTCCATTTCGGTGCAAATCTCAGACTATTCTTTCTACCCTAAGTAACAACTCTGGTTTACTCGGTGACTACCATACAGTTGAGATTTCTGTAATTAGAAAACATATTGTGTTCAAGCGGAGCTCAGCCCAGTTTTATTTTCTCTGATGTCTGCTCATGTGTCAGAGGAAGACCCCATAACAAACAACACCATGAGTGTTCAATTACATATGTGCCAGCCTTCCTCTTTTACAGCGGACAGTTCTTCCCCCATCACCCTCCCCTTTAAAAAAAATGTTATACGGATTGTTTCATAATTTCTCCCAAACGCTTTTACAGTTTAGTGTAGTGTAAGATCCTCCCTCAATTTTCATTTTTTCTTCTTCGATACTGGAAAGCACAGCCCCTTGTCAGTGGCAGGTATGAAACTGGCCATTGTTGAAGGCGTGAGTTCAGTGCCGTGGCTCCTACAGTAATCAGTCATATCGTGGTCTAAATGTTGTGTGTTGTTTGTGTTGGAAATGCCCTCTTATGAGGTTCTTGTGGCAATTATAAATAGTATGGAAGAAGTATTTCGCAGTTATTTAGAGATTTTTTTATTTTGAATGAAAAGATTGCATCTTTCATGCTCTTTATGCCGGTCTTCTTTCTGCAATAACTAAAAAGTTATTAAATGATCATTAAATATAGGGTTTTTTGTTTGGGGCCACACTGTGTGGCATACAGGATCTTAGTTCCCTGACCGGGGATTGAACTGTGCCCCCTGCAGTGGACACACACAGTCCTAATCACCAAACTACCAGGGAATTCCTAAATGTGAGCTTTAGTTTCAAGCTTTTTTTTTTTTTTAGTTTCAAGCTTTTTAATATTCTTTATATTCAGTGAATGCAGATAAAAATTAGTAGAGAACATTATAGATTACATTATTAAAATATTACATAAAAATGGTAATAGAAAATATTTCATATGCATATTTTATGCATAAAAAATTGGTGACTACTTATTTTACTTTTTCCACAGGTACTGTATTATAAGTACTAAAGTATTCCTCTTGATAACCAATGCCTTACATAATTTCAGGCATATAGTAGATGCTTAATATGCATTCATTTATTGAATGAATGATGTAAGTCTTACATTAGAATATAGGTTAAATCACACCAATTAAATCATGCCACAAGTGTGAAATCCAAAACCTCTATAACGACTGTGAGTCAGGAATTCACATTCCAGGTAAATATTAATATAATATTATTTGTGTAAAAATTTTATCATCCCCTTATTTATTTTTAAATGCTATAATAGTGGCGGCTCTGAAGAAAGTATCACAAAAGCAAAGTAAAAATTTGGATTTCTATTTTACTTAAACCCTCAATTTTATTTCTTTGAAATTTGCCCTAATTTCAAATTTAGGATGGTCGACCATTTTTATGCAACATTTAGCCAAAAGCTCTACATCTTCTAGCTCTAAACAAACAATAACAAACACATTTTTAAAAATTTTAATCATTTCTAGCTAAATTAAATTTTGCAGTTATAATCTGATTCACAATAGGATTGTACATAAGGAATTGTAAAATAAAAAAACTAAAAGTACCCCCAAATGTATGATATAGCATCATTGGTAGAGTTTGCAGCTGGAATAGATTGTTTTTCTTCCATTTTATATTATTAACTACATCTGAAGCATAAAATGGGGAAATAGTTCTGCAACCTTGCCAAGAGAATTTATAGAACTAGTGCATTGTCTTTCTTAAATACTCCTTGATCAAATCAACATTTTCAAGGACTATAAATAAACATTTGAGTTTTGAGATACAAAAGCCATATTAAAAAAGTAATTGTGCTTACTCTTAAGCATTGAAAATGTCATCTTTTGGTCATACGTTATACATAGCCTAGGGATGAGGAAATAAAAGCATGCATTGCCTGAACACAGCATTAGATTTTTAAAGCATTTCCCACTCAGACTCTGATGCTTGATTGTTTGTAGTGAGCTGAGGAACAATGTTTGGGGCAGTTAATTTTTGTTTGGACTCAGGAAATTTTTCTGCCTTTTTCCCATTCCTAGAAGTCCCTCTAGTGGTGACTAATGTGAACACAGTAAGAACAACGCAGAAACAATTATTCTTTGTGTAAAATCCAGAGTCACCCTGACATGTTAAAATTCTGCATTTTTTTTTCATAAATGCTATTTTAACAAGTAAAACTAGAGCTCTTTTCCTCTCCTCTGAAATTCTAACTTGATTATTATAATGAGCCCTTACCTAGGAGACTGGCCATTATCTTTTTTCCAGAACCTAAAGAAATATATTGTGAATAGCACAGTCTTTACAAAATTTAATTTCATATGGAAATTAGCAACCCGGACTGTTACTGGTAACTATTTCAAAGCCCACTTTATAAACCTCATTCACTTGATTTCCAAATAAGAATTTGCTGAATGGAAATGTCATTAAAATGCCATCATCTGTGGGGTGTTTATTGTCATGTGTTTTGTTTTGTTTTTTTAACTAACAATTTGTAGCGATGTGATTTTCATCTCAGAACCCTGTGACCGCGTATTATGTTGTTTAAAGTGTTACATTTGTTCATCAGCGCCTCATACTAATCTCTGTTCTTGTCATTTGTGTCATACCCACCAACCCTGCTACACACAGGGAGCATCTGGCTTAGACGGAAAGCCAGGATCCCGGGTGAGTCAGCACCTCAACTTGCTCCAACATGTTTTGTGGCTATGAATTTTATGCTCTAGAACAGACTCCCATCAAATGATGAGGAGTGCATGGGACTGGAGCGGAAGGAGAAGGTGGACAAAGAGAGTGATCAAAAAAGGGAGAAGCAGAGGGAGCATGGGTGGCAGGCCTGTTTGAGACACAGCCTACACTCCAGAACATCTTCTGAAGCCTGGGTTCAGGTCTGGATAACTTGCAACATGGGAAGAATGACTGGTCTGATTGACTTCATTGTCTTAGAATCCCAGACAGACTTTTTTCATAACCAATGGATACATCCTGCAATTCCATGTGAGAGGCCCTCTGAAGGAATCAAAATCATGTGACATCATTTTAACTTGCTTTCCTTTTTTATGTTCATGTCTATATTAGAAATGTAACTTCTTCCCTGGAACTAACTTTCAGATCTCTGTGCATCGAAATGATTCATCTGTCTTCTGTCATTTTGTCTCTTTTCTATGGTTCTTCAGAGGTCCCTCTCTTAAAGTTCAGCTTCAGGTCTTCAATAGTTAGAAGTTTTCTGAAGATGAGCTTGGAGTTCAGGCAGTAAAAGAGAGATCAAACTTGATGATAATGCAGCAACACTAGAATGAGTTTAAAACCCTGAATTATTTCATGTCACAAGGCTCTAATATTGTAAACAAGAAGAGTAAAAGAGAAATAGGAATACTGTTTAAAAAAAATTGTGCTGGAATAGCTCCTATGTTTGTAAATGCCATAACAAATTCATTACAAATCTAAGCATAGTCTTCCTGAAAATGAACAAATATATCTGAGGTCCTTGCTAGATATTTTAAAATAATTTTATTTATTTTATTTTTATTTTTGGCTGTGCCGGGTCTTGGTTGCTGCCCCGGCTTTTCGCTAGTTGTAGAGAGTGGGGCCTGCTCTCCAGGTGCAGAGCTCTGTCTTCTGATTGCAGTGGCTTGTCTTGCTGCTGAGCACAGGCTCCCGGTGCGTAGGCTTCAGCAGTTGGGCACAGGGGCTCAGTAGTTATGGCTCCCGGCCTCTGGAGCGCAGGCGCGATAGTTGTGGTGCAAGGGCTCAGTTGCTCCGCGGCATGTGTGATCTTCCCAACCCAGGGATTGAAACCATGTCTGCTGTGTTGGCAGGCGAAATCTTTACCACTGAGCCACCAGGGAAGCCCCTTGCTACATTTTTAAGCATCAAAAGAAATTCCAAACTCCTCAATTTATTTACTTATTTTTTATTTTTGCCACACCCCACGGCTGCAGGATCCTTGTTTCCTGACTAGGCCTCGAACCAATGCCCCCCTGCAATGGAAGAGCAAAGTCCTAACCACTGGACCACGGGGAATTCCCAAGCTCTTCAATTCTAAAAACCTGTTTCAGGACGTTATTATTTTCACTGGACCTCAGTGTTCCTTTGTTCATTCAAATATTGCCTAGTCTGCCACAAAAATCCTAATCCTGAATCAGAAGGCCAGAGGGCAATTATGCCATTAGATCACCTGGCTGCCTGGTTTGTGCCTTGCAAGCTCACAGACCTGAGCCACTGCCGCAGAACCCAGGAGAGGAATTCCTTCCTTCTAAGCCTCCTGCTCCTTCCAACAGAGCTGAAGAAAGTTTGAACAGTTAAAACATTGTTCTTATTTATTGAATTTTTTTTTTTACTTGTATAACTGTTCGAGCCTCTTAAGCTGCTGAAAACAAGACTTCAGAGCATTTGTGGCCAAGAGGAGTGGGGGGTAACTGTGGGGCCAGAGAATGGATGTGAATAAGAGGTGACGTGAAGCAAGAACAATTACATTTTTCTTCATATGGTTTTAGGGGCAAAGTGAAGATGTTCCATTTAGCCAGGGAGGAAATAGATAATTAAAGTTGATGCACAGTTTTGTGTGTGTGCCTTTCACTGAAATATGCAGTTATATAAATCATCCCTTTTGCATGAGTTTCTTGAAAACTACTGGCCTGAAAGAATCAAGAATAAAGCAGTTTGAAAGGAGATGTGTCGTCTTACTTTCTAAGGCATTATTCACCCAGGAAAAGTCCAGGATAAATTATAACTGCATTTCTTACAACCCTTGGGATATGTCTCATATCTTCCTATTTTTATCTTTTTTTAGGGTACAGATGGCCCTATGGGACCCCATGGCCCTGCAGGTCCCAAAGGAGAAAGAGTAAGTCACTCCTGAGGTTATAGAGCCGTGGTCTAAAGAAAACACAAAGTGTGGCTTTTCCTGTTTAGCTGATCTGACATGTTCATTTCCCAGAAGAAATAAAAGACCATCTAATAGTAAATGGAAATAAATACCGTCTTAAGTTCTACTCAAAGTCCTCATACAGGGAGAATGACAGAGTATTAGAATATGACTGCTTTAATTTAAAAAAAAAGCAAAAATAATGCATATATTTTCATAGCTAAAATAAATAGCTCAGACCATTGCTTCTTAACCCATAAGGAAGATATTTTCATTGGGCCTTTATCCAGAAAGTTGAAGTCAATAGGGCTAAAATTTCCGGGATTATATAATCTGGTGGATAATCTTTTATATAAAGCTCTTGTATTCATTCAGAATAAGTTATAACCTTTTTTAAAGGCAAATTACAAAACCTAAGTATTCTCTGCACAGTTACACATGCTTCTTTTATTTTAAGCAAAAGAATAGCCTTTCTTTAATCATAAGGAAATAATTTTAGTGCTTTATAAAACAAAAACCTTTTACAACCTCTCTATATCTTTGAGGGGGAAAAAGAAATTCAGTGTAGAAGATAAATATCTGACACAAAAAAGAAATGTACTAAAGCATCAGCAGCTGGTTATCTTTCTAGAACTTCTCTCCCTTTTTTTTCTGTTTTTCTCTCTCTTTTTCTTTTCCTCACCTTGGAAAACTTAGCAGGTTTTTTTGTGTCTGAGTAGAACTGTGTAATCAATTTTCCCACCATCCAGGATGGATATAAAGAAAGTATCCTAATAGTGAGGTCTTCAAAATGTTGGGATGATTTGCTGTGCATGTTTGTGGTCTTTTAAAACTAGATAAGAGTTTCATCAGTCTGGGATAATTTGCTTTAAAACAAAGAGCCATATAGAGATTTCTTTGGCATACATTCCAATCCCATAATATCATGTCCTATAAAGTGAAATCACTTAGTAAATATTTATCACATTACAATATACAAAACACAGTGTACTCTAGTGTGAAATGGAAATGCTCTCCTCCCATTTGTGAAATCTGTTTTGCTAATTGTTCTAGTGAATTGCATAATACTATTATAATTGATTCATGATCCTATAACCTTTTATTAATACACTGTATATATTTACTCAGTACAGTAAAGGAATCAGCTGTATTCCATGATTTAAAAGAGTTTATAATCTAATTGTAGAGGAAAAAAATATCTGCAAGGAATAACTTGATAATGATGCCAAAATGAATACAAATAGTGCAGACTGTGGATTCAGCGATGAGGAAAGCTGGTGTTACTCAAGAATGCTTCTAGAAAGAAGTGACTCTTAAAGGAAGAAATCATATGAACCTGATTATCACTGTCTTATTCCTAAGATCAAACCAAAGACTTATGAAGATCATCTTACTTAGAAATATTTAAAAGCCAAGAGTCTCATGCTGCTGATGCATTCAAGCATTGTATCAAGAGATCCAGCACGTGAACTAAAAATGGAGCATCAGATCTCAAGTAGTCTATTGGCAGAAGGCCCTGGGACTCAAGAGGGTTTACCGTTTGGTAAATCAGCTGTTACTTCCGAGAGCTCTGCAGTGTCACAAGAGTATCAGGTCTCAGCGCTGGGGCGGAATGCACCAGGGGAGCAAATGAAATGACTAAGAATTTGTGCAGGCATAGTTTAAGTCAAATGGTGTGCAGTGTAAAGTGTTATGCTTATATTTATTCGGCCTGTTAACTATCTTAACTGGATCAGATAGCAGTACTCTCCAAGTGTCCCTCACCCTAAGTGCTAAACTGGAGTGTGATTCTCAAAGTTAATTAGTTGAGGTGCCATCTGGACTCTCTTGAAAAAGTTTCACATTTTAAAGAGGCAGGAATCAAGAAAGGGGGCCATTCTAGATTAATCCCTCAGTGTAGACAGGCAAATTAAAAATCCTGAATGAAACGAGACCAGCCTAAAAGAAAATAGGTGTTTGATGGACAGTACTGTTTGAGAATTGTCAAATACATGACTAGCAGTATTAGTATGCATGACTAGTAGTAGTAGTATGCATGACTAGCAGTATTGAGTACGCGTGACTAGCAGTGTTAGTACACATGACGAGCAGTCTTAGTATACAGCTCCTCAGAGCACCCGATGGTCCTCCCTTCAGCTGATTTCTTCATCTTGGCCTTGTAACTACTTAGAAACTCTGTAGAATGTGTTAAATTTGAGAGAGGTTCAGCATTCTTTTGGAATGAATTAATCCAGGAAAAGAAGTGGCGCATTCAAAACCATGTGTTAATATTTCACTCCTTAAAGTTTTCAAATGAGGACCGTTAGGATGATTTTGGTTCTAAGTGACAGAATCCCAACTCAAAATGGCTTTACACAGTAAAGAAATTGATAGTTTTATGTAGCAAAATATTCGAAGAAGGAAGTCTAGTCTTTGCTTCTGTGCCCTTTCCCTGAGCTGGCTTTGCCTGTTGACCGCAGGCAAGCTGGTCACAGTGGTTCCAGGCTTCCCCTCTGGAGAGGCATCAGCAGAGAACACACACAGGAACCCTCTTCTCCTTTATCTTCCTTAGCATCAAGGAAACCTCTGCCCAAGCTTCCCAGCGACTTCCCCTGACACCTCAGTGACCAGAATTGGGTCATATGTCCATTTCTGAAACAGTCACTGGCGAGGGGGGTGCAGTGGTCATTATTAGCTTAAAGTAATTATTTGGGATGGGCAGTTCTATAAATGGAGTTTTCCATAGACAAATGCTTCATGACGGCTTAATTCAAATCAGTCATGGTGTATTAATTTTAAAAACAATAAAGCTGAGGTATTTAATCAGAGGAGGAAGGAGGGACTAGGTATATCTTAATAATCTATGGAGATATTTCAAACTAGATCTACTCTAATCCATTGAGTTTCTTCAAATTAGACAGGCTCCAAGTTATGTGAATTCTCCTTCTAAATCCCCACCTCCCACTACACACACACACACACCCACCCACATCATCACCGCCAGCACCACTACATTGTAAAAAAAATCATAAATAACACTGCCAGATGGCAGCACTTATTTTGAATAAGTACTCTTTGGGTTGCCAAGCCCTTTTCATTAAAAACAAGACCTTTAACTGTATAATAACAATGATAGTCATTATTTATGGACATATTATTTAGCAAAATATATTTCATATTTTATAATAACATTTAATCTTTAGAAAAATTATTGCAGAATATGTATTCTTCTGATTTTACAGCCAGTGAAACAGACACAGAAAGGTTAAGAAAGTTACTCAAGGCCACACTAGTAAGTGCCAGAACTGGCATTCAAATTTAAA
Source organism: Bubalus kerabau (assembly GCF_029407905.1). Taxonomy (NCBI): domain Eukaryota; kingdom Metazoa; phylum Chordata; class Mammalia; order Artiodactyla; family Bovidae; genus Bubalus; species Bubalus kerabau. The sequence continues at coordinate 29,827,660 of NC_073630.1, read as the reverse complement.
TCTGTTTCATTTCAAAGCCTGGCTATTTTCCTGAATGCAACTCCTGTTCTTTCAGTAATAAACATGAAGTATTAATTGAACTTTTACTAAATTCAACAAGATTTTATTGTATTTATTCCCAGTAATCTGATACTATATGTGCCTCTAAGTGACAGTGTTAATTAGCACCAACAACTCCTAAATTTAAAGATTGTTAACAGTGAGTTGAAATTTGCCCCCGTGGCAATCTAGAGAGTAGAGAAACACAGAATAACCCTTGGATCTGTATGCACAGTTATCAGCTGAATTTGTCATGTTACCGTTGAAAGAGATTTAGCACCTTTAAACTTCCTCAAGGGTGGTGATAAAAGAAGGTAACATTTTCTGTTTGGCCCTCATATAAACATTGCCATTCCTCCTCAAGTTTTCATACTAGACATGGACTGTCAAACTTTGGAGATGGCAGCAGAAGAAAATACTACTTGAAATGCAGAACATTTATTTCTTTATTATCACAATTATATCATATTCCTGGGACCACCTCCAATTGCACTTTTATAAGTGTTCAGATTATTGTCTAAGCCAAGGCGAACTATTCTCCTTCAATAGGTACATGCAGAGAGCAATAAAGGCAGTAAATTCCTACATTATCAAGCATTGAAGAGAAGGCATAAAAGTTTTTAAACCCTCTTTTTCATAAAGGAAGAAAAACATGCACGACTTAGTGATTTGACTTGATTCATTAATTCTACAAATATTTACTGATGTGCCAGACACTATTTAAGCTGTGGGCATGCAGTAGGGAACAAAGCCAGGATCCGGATACCCTGATGTGCATATTCTAAGGAGGGACTCAGCAGAGAATAGACAATTTATAACATGTGTATGTCTCCTGGTATATGAGCACTCTCAAGTAAAATACAACTCAAGTAGGATGGAGGGGAGGGGAGTAAAGCAGGAAAGGCTTGCTGAAGAGGAGACATTTGGTAGGAGGAAAAAAACCATTTTATCCTTACATTTTTGAAAGAGTAGTAACTTAAAATAATTAGTAATGAATAAACATTTCACATGAATGCCAAAGAAACCCAAGCACAGCACACTAGATAGGCAAGTCCTTTTGCACAGTTGGACAGCGTCAGTCTGACCTACAGCCCTTTCAAAGGTGATTCTGTAAAATGCACTAATATTTTCTTTTGCTGTATCACTGGCAGCAACCCTGGAAGAGTCTGCCTTTTTAGAATTTTGATAGAATGATGCTTCAAATAGAGGCTTTAGACACAAAGCATTAGAGAAAGTGTATGAATATAGACGTTTGTGTATGACTGGAACTCTCATCTTTTATTATAGGGTGAAAAAGGAGCTACGGGAGAGCCGGGACCCCGAGGGCCGTATGGTCTGCCCGTGAGTTCTGTGTCTCTCGGTGTTTCCCCCAGCATGTGTAGACGATCTGTTTTTGGCGCAGTTAACTCTCCCCTCATGGGCAGACTAATCCCATTAGAGGAGCAAAGAGCAACCCACTAATTCTCTTCAACACCAGTGTAACTGTGTGTTTCAGAGATAGGTCATATTTGTGCCATGTTCTCACACTTAGGGACACTCATCCACGTGCTTCACAAGACTGAGAGGATCAGAGGCTGTCCATGAGATGGACAGGGCTAAGCTGAAAGCAGGATTTGGGGCCATCTGACTGGACCCATACTTGGCCCTTCCTTGGGAGGTCATTGTACCAGAAGTGGGTGTGGAAGCTTTATTTAAAACAACTGTCTTCAGACTTTATCCATTCTCATAGATAACTTACAAAAACTGTCTTGCTAATAAAAGTTATTTCTAAATTGATATTTACAATGGTTTTGCTGTTTCTGACCTTTCTAAATCACTGTGATGACAAGTGATCTTCAGAACAGAGAATGTTGATAGTGTTCTATCTTCTGAAAATTCTCAATTACCCTCACTTCAAATTGAGGGCCTGGGGTCTGCTTCAGAATATTCTTTTTAGGATAATTGTGAATGATGCAATGGGGTAAGATAGGACTTCAGTAGAAGCACATACTTACTGTCATCTCAAGGTTTTTAACCACTGTGTAGCTTCTACATACCTTGCACATTCTAGTTTTTATAAACTGAAATAAAAGCGTCAGCCATGATTATTTGAGTGCTAAAAGAGATGCCGATTTTGAAATAGATTTCAAAATCTAATTGATGGAATCAAGCATCTTCTCAGCAAATTTTGGGTGGATCCATTGTGTGACCCTAGTCATTGCCCAGAAAATCTGCTCCACAGGGGTGAATGGATAGGGGACCATTCATCTACAAACAGTTTTAAAATTGTGAGCTTCACACCCTCAGTATTTATAGACAAGGTGCACCTCTAGACAAATTAAAGCTGTATTTAACAAACAGTTTTCACATTCTTTGCTCACTCATTTATTAAGCTGTCAAAGTAAAGTAGTTTTGATTTCCATATTCTATTAGTGCTTGTGTGTTTTTAAATCAACTAAACAGTATTTTTGCTTTTGACTTACTCCTAGATAAATAACTTGGATTCCAAGAATTAAACTTCAGCAAAATATCACACTATTTAACCTGATACATACTAAAACATGTCCATCACCCTTAACTGCAACATTAACAGTCGCTTCACTCAATTTAGTGAAATAAATTTGCATTACTAATCAATAGAGGATTTTTTTCACTTTTCTGAATTAGTTGTTTTAATACTAGTGTTGCATGTCCAGGCAGCCTTAAATAGAACAATAGCCTATTCATGAAACGTAGGAACACTAATGTAGCCACTGTGGTTCTTTGGCAGGGGAAAGATGGAGAGCCTGGTCTTGATGTAAGTAAAACATACAGTAAACATCCTCCCATTATAATAGATGCTGATGGTCTCCATCATCAATCCCAGCAAGAATAGTTCTAATTTTTTTCTGTGCACATAGTTACGCATACAGCATATATTGCTCTGCATGTAGACAGCAATATGAAATCTACCGCTAGTGTCTGCATGAGACAGACATGGAGGCAAAGACCATAATTAGTTTGGTATAAAATTAATAACTGACAGTTGATATACTCCAAAATACTTTCCCAAATTAGAGACACTCAACATCTGTGGCTGAACCACTTATTTTAAAATATGCATAAAATTGAAACATCTTTTACATGCTACCCTTAGGGAAACGGTTATATTTATTTTTAAAGCTGTTATACAGTATTTTTCTTTTTAGCATTAAAGTCTCTATATATCTTATAGGAACATAATTCTCTAAAAATAATGTTAAAGTCAATCCCTCTTAAAATGTGTACTGCTCGTCCTGTATTATGTGAACAGTAGCAGAAGCAAAAGTGTTAGTAGTAATTGTGTATAAGGCACTGTGGTGTACAGACATCATTCTGGTACTTTATATACATCTTCGAGTTTAATGCTCACATTGGGAGTTGTGTAGTAAATATTAACCTCATTTTATGGTCAAAGGACTAAAATGCTGAGGTGAGTGATTTGCCCACAGCCACACAAATCCAAGAAAGTGCCAGGATTCACACTAGGGTCTTAATATTCTCTCCACTCTGCAGTTCTTTGGAGAAGCAGCAAGAAACCCTTTGTTTATAGATACTTGAGATGTTAGGAAACTGTTATTTCCAAGCACTACTTTACCCATCTAAGTTTTGAGATTTGGGGCCATGCCATGTTTCTTTATATTTGCGTTCGGAAACATGAAATCTTGTTTCTTTCAGTATGGTTTTGCCACAGTTACATCAATAGATCTTTTTGGTTTGCTTTTTATCCTGTAGGGTTTCCCTGGTCCGCGAGGCGAGAAGGGTGACCTGGGAGAAAAGGGGGAAAAGGTGACCTCTCCAACCTAGCATGTGCCTGCTTGATTTTTCTGCTTCTGTCTGCTTTGCTGTTCAAGCTGTGTGATTCTTTCTTACATCTCATCTTTCTCCATCCTGTGCTCCAAAAAGACACTGATGTCTGATCTAATGAACCAGGTCTTCACAGAGGAATAAAGAAGGCTACACTGAAAGAAATAAGGGCACTCAATGTTAGTGTAAAAGAAAAGAATTATAATCCCCCAAAAATCAGGCTACAATTTTTTGGACTACCTGACACCAATTAGTTGAAAAACTGAAGTTTCCAGGAGGTGTCAAAAATGAGAGGGGTAGGCATTTATTACATTAATAATATTAAATAGCACAAATCTGCAGCAGTCTTCTGGCAGAGCTCACCTAAGCCTATAAAGCCAGCACCTCATTTATCTCCACAACATTCCCGGTAGAGACAGGATATGTCCTGTATCTTGATTTTTTTAGTTGGAAAGTGGAAGACAAGCATTGTTTCTGAGACCATTACACAGGGACCAGGACTTGTTGCCTTCAAACACCGCAGACATTTTAAATGAAGATATTAGTGTATTTTATGAGACTGGTTTTTAGGTTCTATCTCAAGATAGATAAGGAGCCAATATCAGACAAAATGGTTTTATGTCTGGAAACAAAGTTTGGATTATGGCTATTTTAAACCACTTTTTCTTCTTTGAAGAAAAGTTATATATAGTTATATAGTTTTATATATATATATATGACACAGATGAAGAAGGGGGGAAAAAAAGAAACCTCTATAGAATAATGAAAATACTAAAGTGGCTGAATTGTACTTCCACAGTTCAAATTTAAACCAATTCTCTTTCTCAGATTGGGCCTCCCATGTGGCTCAGTGGTAAAGAATCAGCCTTCCAGTATTGGCAGGAGATGCAGGAGACACAGGTTCGATCCCTGGGTCAGGAAGATCCCCTGGAGGAGGAAATAGCAACTCACTCCAGTATTCTTGCCTGGAAAATCCCCTGGACAGAGGAGGCTGTCAGGCTACAGTCCATGGGGTCACAAAGAGTAGGACATGACTGAATGACTGAACACACACACACACACACACACACGCACAGTTCTCAGATTAATTTATGCTCTACTTAACACACTATTTTCAAAACCCTATAAATTCTCTTTAACAGTGAAGTTCATAGATGTTAAAAAGCAAGGCCAAATGAGAGTTGCCCCAAAAAGGATATTAAGCCTTCTGTGTATTCTTTGGGCTTTAAATAATACTTAGCTTCCCACTCCTAGGAAAGTGCATGTGAGTGGTTATATAAAACATCACCATCATCATTGTCAATATCATCACATTTATTGATGTGTTTTTATGTTTTTCCTAGAGCTTTACATATGAGAGTCTTTTAATCTTCATAACAACCCCCTAAGGGTGGCGTTATCATTGTCCCCATTTTCATAGGCAAGGAAACTGAGGCATAAAAAAGTTCTTTTATTCTGAACCATAAATTGTAACTATGAAATATACATGTTTTGAGGTAAAAGCTTTGGGCCCAAGGTGTGTGTGTGTTTGTGTCTGTGTGTGTGCCTTCAAGATTATAGACATTTATTTTATACTTACCTAATGGATTGTATGAGTCTAAAACTTCATCCACTCAAAATAATGTTAGCATTATGAAGATATTCATTCTAATGATCTTTTAAACAAAGAAGAAATTACCAGTGTTATAACTTATGAAAACCTAAAGCTACAAATTTAATCCTCAGAATAATGTTAATCACTCAATACAAAAGTATTTCTGTACTTCAGATTCCATTATTAGAAGTTTTATACTTAGGAAATTAGATCCAAATGTGAGCACTTTATGTATATCATTCTTTGACAGTGGAGATAAAAATTAGCAAGAGCCCCTATGTATTCATACCCACAAAGACATAGTTGCAAAACTATGCTGATTAATAATAACACTGACACATTATTCTCTACAATAGTATCTGTTTTCCATAAAGCTTGAGGTTCACTAAAATATTGGTAAAAAATGATTCCCTTTGCCTGTTACAGTCAGCATTCATATGACAACGATTTTTCATTGAATGATTAATCTGAGTTGATTAACCAAAGAAGGAATGGAGTCCTAAATTAGTAACACCCAGCACACCTGGTGTCAGTCACACCTATGTGAGGAGGAGTCCACTGCCTCCCAAATAAGTCTAAGTCAGTTTTATGTCACAGAACGGATGTTGTTTGCTGAAGAAGAGTGTTGATTCATCTCGCATGAGTGAGCAATTTACTCCCAAAGCTCCTCCCATCGTCCTTCCTATCACACCTGCTCTCATTTCATTTCACCCTGGCATCTCGAGTCTTTGTTTTTGATTGCGATCAACTAAACCACACAGAATTTCTCTTTCCCCAATAGTAGAGAAACCCAACTGGTTTTGATTCTGAGCCTTCTGATGCAATCTTTTTGGCACACAGGAGATCAATGTGGAGTTTCACTCACACAGTCAGAATGAATGCATTAATCTGAATGCATATCTCATCTATATCTGTTATGTATATGTCTTTGAATATTGATGCTGTTTTGCTTCTGAAATTATTCAGATTTACTGTATCTTTCATTCTGATTGCAGAATGAATACACTCATTTAAATATGTATCGCATAGTATTTTGTATTCTGCACTGCACCAGCTTCTTGTCTATAAATATGCAGAGATATTTATGTTAATATGAAACAGCTGAGGTACATTCCTTCCTTCGCCTCCTTTTGCCTCCTTTCCTTAATTCCTCCATCCCTGTGATCCATGCAGACTTCCACAACCTTTACCTTGATTCCTAAATACTAATTCCCATGGCTACATTCCCACTATGTAATTATCCTGCCTACCTCATTTTTAGTGTTAGCTCAACTGAATCCAAACTGCTTTTCCCCTCTGGAACAAAACTTTTTTTTTTTGCTTTTGTTACCTTGTGAGTGAGCTGGAAACCCATTTACCATTGTGAATACCTGGCATGACATCAATAAGTGTGAATTAAAAAACATCTCTTGGTTTATAAATAAGTCTGTTTCTCCAACTGACATTGCTAAGAAATCTTAGCACTTTTAAAATTTATTTACCTGAGGCAATAAGGGAAGTATTTGTTTTTAGTTTCCTTAAAAAGAATGTTAAAAGAAAGAGAAGGATCTTTTTAACACACTATGTTTAAATGAGAGCTACAAAAAATGATGTCAGAAAGTTGGATACATTTCAAAAAGATACAAGCTGTTAATATTTTTTCCTTTTCCTCTGGCTCATGCAGCTTTCATCTCTTATAGGATTAGGGAGGAAAAAAGTTGGTAGGTACTGCAAATTGGCTGTGAAAGTCTCCATTATTCCTCTCAACTTCCCCTGCCACCGGCTGACTTCAATACAGTTGGTATCTGCCGTCTTCACCGGAGCGGTGGCGGGAACACGTCATTCACAAGGACCCCGGCATTGGGTCTAAGTCAGCACCAATCCTCCTTTCTGACGTGTCAGCTTTTAAGTTCTTCTTTCATTTTGCTGAGTCGTTTTAATGAAATCTTGTATTTCACTCCCCAGAATCCATCGCCACGCTGAAAGTCTGTTTTTTCATAACGTCATGCCTTATCTAAACCAGAAAACGGTGGTAAATGCCCTTCCAGACTTTCTTGGCTAAACCATCTTTTGAATCACCATTACTTCCCCCATCCCAAATAAAAACTGTCTTTTATTTAAACCCTTGTATCCACAGGGGGAAAAGGGAAAGAAAGGCAAAAAGGGGCCTAAAGGGGAGAAAGGAGAACAGGGTGCTCCTGGATTAGATGCACCGTGCCCGTTGGTATGTCTGACTTGTGCAACCGTCTCCAGGTGTCCCATGCGGAGGCTGAGCTGGGAGAGGAGCAAGCTGGAGGGGCCGTACCAGCGCAGTTCTGATTGGGTCTGTTTTCAAAAGACAAAAAGCATTTTATTTTGTTATGGGAGCACAGCCGATTAACAACGCTGTGATACTTTCAGGTAGACAACAAAGGGACCCACCCATACACATACATGTATCCACTCTCCTGATTGGGGTCTTTTAACATAGACTTTAAAGTCCCTTGGGTTTTCCTGGTGTGTGCCACTCCTTGCCTCTGGTCACTAGCTCTTCTTGGGTTTCTCAGCAATCAAGGATTGATGTGCATCCAGGGTGTGAATGCAGGATCAGAGGAGGAACCAGGACTCTTCCCTCACGCTCCCCAGAGCAGGTCCAGGTGCCCAGACAAGCCCTGGTTATAGGACCACGTCAAGCTCTGTTGTCTTTTGTCCAACCTTGCTGGCTGTTGCCTTTCCCTTCAGAGTTGCTCCTCTCCCAGTCTTTTGTTACCTTGGTTATTTCTTTAGCAGGATTTGTGCTCAAGTGATTTCTTCTGTTTAGTAACGTTATGAGTTAATCTTTACAAACAGGGATTCCGTGGCGTTAAGGGGGAAAAAGGGGAGCCAGGCCAGCCTGGCCTGGATGGGCTGGATGCCCCATGCCAATTGGTACAGTATTTCTCTTTCCTACCACCCTGCATGCCATTCCTTTGTTTATTATGTATTCATCCCTCTCAGTGTAAAGTGGTACTTCCAGAGCGAGCTTTCCATGATAAACACACCACATGCATGTGCATGAATAGCTCCTTCAGCGACTCTGCAGAGTGAAGAGAGCAAGCATGTGTTTCAATCAGTGACTGCGAACTAACCTCCTGACGTTGTTCTCACAGCTGACATGGCCATGTCTGTGTCCTGGGGAATGTCAATTTATCCAGTAACTATTTCAAGATGACATTAAAAGTACATTAAAAAAAAGTAAAGGTACAGCTAGGCTTTAACTTTGGGTTTTTCCCCTAAAGTTAGCTTTTTTTCTTTAAAAGAAATAAAGGCATTTTTGCCACTTCCACTAAATTTCTGTCAGGCTGTAAACAAGGCCAAACCTACAAAGTTAAGCTTCTGTGGTCAAGATTTAACCAGTTCGAGGGAATGCTGTTAAGAGACCATAGAGACAAAAACCAAACTTCTTGAAGCTTCTAAAGGTGATAATAGTCTGTAGCCCATATCCTCTTCTTTGTCACATAACCTTTTCAATTTAATGGCCTCTCCTTTTGAAACTCACTTTCCTAAAGTAGAAAGATCTTCCCTACCTCCATTTGGCATGAACTCAAAATCCTTCTTACACTAAAATCTAAAATTCTACTGGGTGATCCTTCTCCTTGTACCAATCTGGCATTACCAATTTTTTCCCAAATAAAGTCATTTTAAGGTTGTTTTTTTTTAAAAAAAAAAAAAAAAACAATTAAAAAGTATACTCTGACTTTCTGAGGTGTAAAGGAAAATTGTATGATTGTGTTGATGGTTATATTTGGTCTGCATGTTCTCGTATTATTAAGTACTAAGCATGATTCTTTAAAGATAAATTTATGCTTCTCAAGTCTTTTAAGAGATTGTGTAAGAGAAGAAATTTTTATTCAGTCAATAATTGCAGTTAGAAGATTTCCATATGATGTGCCCAGGCTTTTATTTTGTTTGCTTGATATTGACAATAAATAATGGTTTACAATCATTTCGCTGAGAGAAAACACAAGCATGCTTCATAGTATGTCGGTTCTTCTTGTCTTATTTATATCATTTGTATCTGAAGAGTGCTTACACCTTAAGTGAAAATAAATTTTGCAACATTTTTGTTTACTCAGGACTTGTTAATTGGCTTCTGAAGAATTTCAATTAAAAAATTGACAAAGACTTTGGATAACATTTTACTGTAAAGATATAGACACTACTTATCTTTGAATCCAATCAATTTAATGGTCTACTTTTTCTGCTTTCAATCTAGATAAGTTGAAAAATACGCCATGTGAAGAGCTATAAACTTCAGATAGAAATGGTTCATCACTGATTACTCATTATTATGCATTTAGCCATAAAACATAGTGATCAGGAAGAGAAGTTATTTTCATTTATTGAATAAAGATAATTATAAAAGGCATTTTAATGAAATTAAGAGAAATAGTACAGATTTATTGTCTAAAGATATAACAAGTAGACCACTAGGTTTTACAAATCATTGTTCAACGTTAAGGATAAATATTTTTATATTTTATTTATTTGCAAAATGTGTACTCACTTTGGAAAACATTTGAATTTCCTTCATTTTAACTAGTGTTGGGTAGTCTATTTGGGGTGGATAAAAGATGCCTATGACTAAAGCCACCTAACAGCTATAAATCCATTGTTAAGCCTCTGAGCTTATTAATTATGACGTATGATCACTTTTGTGGAAGCTGAGGAATTTTTATTCTTCTTTTTAAAATAGGGGCCAGATGGATTACCCATGCCTGGCTGTTGGCAAAAGGTAGGCATTACGGAGTTATTTCTAAAAGAAGCACTCTCCCTTTCTCTTCACCTGGCCTAGCCCTTTCCATTTAGAACAGATATTTTTTTTTAATTTCACATTCTTGGAATGTATATGGGTATTAAAAAGCAAAAGATTCCATCTCTGGACTACCTTTTGATGGTGTTTGCTGCTAATTTATTTCTAAATGGATAAGTGAAAATAGTACCTAGCAAACACTGTAATTTGGACCTCTCCTTGTTTAATCTTTTCTTCAAAATGGAAAGGGGCAGTGCATCTTGACAATGGTTTGCTTGTGTCAAATTCCTTTTCTTCCTATTGTTTAAAATTATTCTTAATTGTGATTCCTTTCCTATTTATACTCAATTACTTAGATAAAATATGCAAATACACGGTAGAACCCTGTCGATCAATATTAGTCACAAAGCTGAGAAAGCAGAAAATGTAAGAATGATTTTTTTATTCAGAGATGCCTTGATTTATTTAGGAGAATATGGTTATATTTAAGTTGATATACTTTATGATAGCAGTTTGCTCTAGACTCTACATGTAGCCACCCATAGTCACCATGTGTGTATTCAGTAGAGAAGGGAACTTATTCTTCATAGGGAACCTGTGTACAAAGGCTGTGTGATAAGCCCTTTCATATAAGTGACACCACTTTAATCCTCATCATAATCCTATAGGGTATCACTGGGCTTTCCATGTGACTCAGTGGTAAAGAATCCACCTGCCAATATTGGCAGGAGATGCAGGTTCGATCCTTGGGTCAGGAAGATCCCCTGGAGGAGGAAACGGCACCCAGCTCCAGTATTCTTGCTGGGGAAATCCCATGGATGGAGGAGCCTGTTGACACAACTGGGCACATGGCACAGGGTGTTAAAACCCCAGTAATGCTGTGAGGGAAATGAAATTCAGAAAAGTTAAGTAACTGCCAAGGGCACAGACCTAGTATGTTACAGAAGTAGAAGTAGACAGTGGGAAGCAGTGGCAGAACTTTGAGGAGGGAAAAGATCTGTGTGCTGTGCTGTGCAGAGAATACCAAACCTTTACACTGTAACGGTGCAAACCTCGGCATAAAGCACTGTGCGTACGCTACCTAAGTTTAAAGGAATTCCACTGATGTGAAAATGAGCTGAGGGAAGTATCAGTTCAGTTCAGTTCAGTTCAGTCACTCAGTCGTGTCCGACTCTTTGTGACCCCATGAATCGCAGCACGCCAGGCCTCCCTGTCCATCACCAACTCCCGAAGTTCACTCAGACTCACGTCCATCGAGTCAGTGATGCCATCCAACCATCTCATCCTCTGTCATCCCCTTTTCCTCCTGCCCCCAATGCCTCCCAGCATCCGAGTCTTTTCTAATGAGTCAACTCTTCGCATGAGGTGGCCAAAATACTGGAGTTTCAGCTTTAGCATCATTCCTTCCAAAGAACACCCAGGGCTGATCTCCTTCAGAATGGACTGGTTGGATCTCCTTGCAGTCCAAGGGACTCTCAAGAGTCTTCTCCAACACCACACTTCAAAAGCATCAATTCTTCAGCACTCAGCTTCTTCACAGTCCAACTCTCACATCCATACATGACCACTGGAAAAATCATAGCCTTGACTAGACAGACCTTTGTTGACAAAGTAATGTCTCTGCTTTTGAATATGCTATCTAGGTTGGTCATAACTTTCCTTCCAAGGAGTAAGTGTCTTTTAATTTCATGGCTGCAATCACCATCTGCAGTGATTTTGGAGCCCCCAAAAATAAAGTCTGACACTGTTTCCCCATCTATTTCCCATGAAGTGATGGGACCAGATGCCATGATCTTCATTTTCTGAATGTTGAGCTTTAAGCCAACTTTTTCACTCTGCTCTTTCACTTTCATCAAGAGGCTTTTGTTCCTCTTCACTTTCTGCCATAAGGGTGGTGTCATCTGCATATCTGAGGTTATTGATACTTCTCCCGGCAATCTTGATTCCAGCTTGTGCTTCTTCCAGCCCAGCATTTCTCATGATGTACTCTGCATATAAGTTAAATAAGCAGGGTGACAATATACAGCCTTGATGTACTCCTTTTCCTATTTGGAACCAGAGGGAAGTATACGTGCATTTTTATCATTTTGAATTTTTTCCTCTAACACTGTGGCTTATTCAGTCATTGTTTTAAAAATGGATTGAAGTATAGTTAATTTAGTGTGTAATATTGTGTTCCTTCCTTCTGTACAGCAGTGATTCAGTTATACACATATTCTTTTTCATATTCTTTCCCATTATGGTTTATTGCAAAATATTGAATATAGTTCCCTGTGCTATACTTTCGGACCTTGTTGTTTATCATTTTTCAGGTGTTTTTGACTGGCAGGCTTCACGGGCAAAACTGTAGGAAGGCAGAGAGACATGGAGAGACAGGACTCTTATTTACCTCTCTTCTCATCAACTCTATTGGTGAGGAGATCCTGTGAAACTCCCTCTCTTGCTTAACTACTTTCACACTGCCTTGGCCAGGGAAAGAAAACCCTTCTCTCCCAGTCATTTATTCAGTAGCTTCCCATACTCCACTTTCAGCCTGTCAGACCACTGGCTCCCTCACTTTGGAGGTCAACTGGTTCTTGGGAAGATGAGCCTGTCATCATCGTCTTCTTCACCTGAGAAAACTATCCTTTCACCGTCATAACCCCTCTTCTCAGAATTTTTAATACCATCCTGAGCTGGAATTACCATCTGCTCTTTAAACCTTGGCCCTGTAATCTGATCCTGTCATGATTTTTTAATCCAGTCATCCGAACACTTTACATGGAGGGAGATGTGAAAGGCCTACCTTATTCAGCCTCTGACACTACTCGGAACTTGGGTTCACGTCATTTTCAGCCTCTTCTAAACCATGCCCCTTTCGTGAGGCATAAAAATAATGGCAACAAGCAAAGGATTCATCATCTTGTTGGTTCATAAAATGGCCAGACCATTTTATGAGCTAATGTGAGTGGCTCAGAAAATCAGAAATTTCCCTTTTAGGTACTTATTTTTCCCCAGAATATATACTATGCCCTGTATAAGATTAAGGCTGTCCTAAATCTAGCCTCTCTTTATATAAAGAGTATATACAAGATTTAAATCAATTAGACTTCAGTAAAAATTTTTAAATGGTAAAAAAGAGAATAACTCAGTGATAAAGCTTCAATATTGCTTACCACATTCCCCAACACAATCAAATGCAAACCATTGTGATCATCCTCTCCCAACATCTTCCTGCACCAAAAAGAGAGAAAGAAAACAATTAGACGGGGTTGGTAGAGGCAAGCTATTCAATTTAGAATGGATAAACAAGGCCCTACTATATAACACAAGAACTATATCCAATCTCCTGGGATAAGCCATAATGGAAAAGAATATTTTTTTTAAAGTGTGTGCATGGGTAAAATTGAGTCACTTTGCTGTAACAGCAGAAGTTGGCACAACATTGTAAACCAACAATACTTCAGTTAAAAAAAAAAAAAAAACAGTTAGAAAAGTGAAATGTTTTAAAATTTCTTCTGTGGTCAACTTAGCCATCTCAAATATGCTGTTGGTCAAATCAAATTAATTTTAAGTGAGTGATATTATTAAAAGAAGGCCAGGAGATTACTTAGTCCTGTTTTAGTAGACCACGTTTTTGAATATTAAGTTCAGTAGTCTCTAGAGTGATGCAGGTTCAAACCCTGAATTGGGAAGATCCCCTGGATCGGGAAATGGCAACCTGCTCCAGTATTCTTGCCTGGAAAATCCCAGGCAGAGGAGCCTGGTGGGCTACAGTCCATGGGGGTCACAAAGAGTCAGATGTGACTGAGCACACACACACAGTCTCTAGACTCAGTGATAAATGTTTGACTGAAAATTCAGATTGTAGCCACAGTAGAAAGCACTGTGATTAATGAACAAGTCCTATTTTTTTTTTTTTTTTAATTCCCTCCCTGGTGGCTCAGACAGTAAAGCATCTTTCTACAATGCGGGAGACCTGGGTTCGATCTCTAGGTCAGGAAGATCCCCTGGAGAAGGAAATGGCAATCCACTCCAGTATTCTTGCCTGGAAAATCCCATGGACAGAGGAGCCTGGTAGGCTACAGTCCATGGGGTCACAAAGAGTCAGACATGACTGAGCGACTTTCCTTTCCTTTCCTATTGTTTTTATGCTGCTCTCAATAATAATTTTTTCATGTAAAACTATTTTATCTTTATTTAAATTACTTTTCTTTCTAGATATAGTTCAGTTATCTGTATTTGGAGAATAATGATGTATCAATTCACATTGTAATTCATACAGTGAGTAAAAGGCAGAACTCATGGTTCAGAAAATCCTTACAAGCTATTAAAGTTATCATCTGTCCTTATCCGGAGATTAAAAGCCACTTCATAGGAAAAATACCTATAGCCTTCACATTTTTAAATGTTTCATGAAATTTTGTTTTTTCAGATAGGGCAGGCTTGCAACAGAATCTTCCTAAAGTAAGGTGACCGATTTTTTAAATTAAGTTTTAAAAGCTTGTGGGGAAAAAAGGATCTTTAAAATTCTGGAGACTATTTACAAAACATTGGTTTCTCAAAAAATATGTTTGAAATTTGAGATGAGTGGGTATGTGGAGAAAAGAATAATACTTCCTGTACACATTCTCTGGCATTAGCATGATGTGTGTAACACTAAGTGAACTTTATTGCTAAAGATCACAGAGTACCCAGCCTCTTACATATACTTAATATAGCATCTATTTCTACTGGAGAGAAAAAAGCAAATATTTTTAATTAGTGAAATGAAAGATGACTGAGGATGAGTCACCATTGTGATGGGGAGATGAGAGATCTTTATCATTGTCCTTCTCTGGACATTCTACTTTTCTCACTGATTTTTCTTTGCGAAAAAGTCAAGTTTGCCACCAAGATCTGCTCTATAAGTTATACCTCAAAGACTTTTGTTCTTCTATTCTCTCAGACTTAAAGCTTCAGCTCCAGGGCAACCTTAGTAATTATGGCTGCGCCCAGAACAAGGAACCGGGCATTTCTAGATCTTTAGATCACAGTAGAACCTGTCATACAGCTTGAAGACTTGACAACAGAGGTCGGTCCTGCTCGCCCTTCACAGCAGGGCAGGGCCTGGAAAAGGAAATAAGAACAAGGACAGTGGAGTGTTACAATTGAGTGTCAGTGAAATAAGCAGTGCCTTTGCACTTGTGTTCTAATGCTTGGAGACGATTACATAACCCATGCATAGAACATGTATTTTAATTATGGTGTGTCTGTGATAAAATTCTAATTTTCTGCTTTCCCAGAATAGTTACTGAGACAAACACTTCCCACAGACTTCTCAGTAGCAAAATAAAAATGTGGGTTGAACCGAGGATAAAATGTTTGATGAGTTTTAGAAAAGTAATCTATAGGACATATCAACTGGCTCATTGATTTAAAAAAAAAAAAAAAAAAAAAAAACAACTTCTATTCAGGGTTCTACCAGTTTTCTTAAAATAAAGCCAATTGAGAATTTTTATCCTAAACTACTAATTCTCTGTATTTCTCTTTTTTGTTGTTTGTTTTCCTGCAGTGATGAATCTAACCTTCCGAGCATGACGTTGTGTATATAATGGTCCACTTTTTATATTTATAGTTGAAATTGGATTGCAGATTGTACAAGTCTGAGATATGTTTACATGTAGCTGCTTCTTCCTGTTGGCTGTAGTACACATATCCATCTTTTCTTCCCTTACATCTAAAATCGGGCAAGATGTGAAACCAGTAAGAAACCTGCAGAAAATATAGATCAGTATCTCTTTATCTTATGTGAAGATATGGACCCAGTGATAGAAATCAATTGTTCTTGCTATTTTCCTA
Source organism: Bubalus kerabau (assembly GCF_029407905.1). Classification (NCBI taxonomy): domain Eukaryota; kingdom Metazoa; phylum Chordata; class Mammalia; order Artiodactyla; family Bovidae; genus Bubalus; species Bubalus kerabau. The sequence continues at coordinate 29,811,653 of NC_073630.1, read as the reverse complement.
CCTTGGGCTTGTTAATTGCATGGTCAAAAAAAGCGCCATGAGATAGTTTACATGAAATTGTGACCAAATATGAACTCAAAGCTATGAAAATATACTATATGGACTGAGTTTAGAGTTTATCATCACAGCCCTCCTCACCTTTGCTGTTCATACCCACACCACCCACTGAAACTGACTAAAGAGCATGATTGTGTGCCAAGCCTGCTTGCTGTGCACCTTCAGATGCTAGCATGCCGCGTGATGAGTCATTTGATCACAATGGAGCTTTTATTTCTTTTGTCATCTCAAGGGGGTTACACCGTGGCTTATTGCCAAAAAGTGATAAGGTGGCGGAGAGCGCACACACAAATGGTCTTGTATTTTACGGGCGCTGCGGTCCCAGCTACAGATCTTCAGCTTCCAGGATTGTGGGCTCATGTGGCCTCCTTGGTTAAAACGTCCAGGGGCTGAGCTAGTTGCTGACACCAGTTTTCCTTGGGCTGCCCTTGGCAGTGAAGACAAGGATAGAGGATTGGTTCAGGCTCCTGCGCTGTCTCTCGTGTGACCAAGCAGAAAAGAGGTTTACAAAAAGGCAGGCACCCAGAATAGTGGACTTTTTTTTTTTTTTTTAATAAACCAAATTCCAGCAAGTGTTAAAATGGGTGCGTTTGGAAAATGACAGAGGCGTACTGCACTTCTTTGGGGTAGGAGGTTCTTGGAATGGCAGTCTCTGTTGCTGAAGACAAAGCATGTGTACATCTCACCAAAGCTTGGGTTGCTGAAGAAATCACAAATCCCAGGAAGCGGGTGGATGAGACAACCTTTCCTGAAGATGTAGGAGAATTCACCCTACATTGTCTACAGAAGCTGATGTGAGAGCATGCTCCCATCCAAGATCCAACCCGTGCTAAACATTTTCTACAAACTTCTAGAAACAGAACAATATTTTCCATTCTTTTTAATACTTGTTTCTTTTAGCCCCAGGAATATTCAGGAAACTTTTTTTTTCAGCTTTTGTCACATTTATTTTGAACAATTTTTTTTTTTTTTTTTGTCTTCAAAGCCTTGCAACTTGGTACACCAACGGTCCAGATGAGCTTTTGCTAACTTCCCTCTTGTTCTGAATAATTGAGGAGAATATAAAAGAAGCTCCACTTTCAGTTCAGTCATTGTAAAGCATCAAAGTTAAGCCATTTTTCAGTACTTTTTGACTTTTTTTGTAGGATGACTATAACATACATAGTGATTATCAGTTGATAAAGTCAAGATTTGGTCACATTTGATAGTATTAACTCATTTCTATTTCTTGTAGTTCTATTTAGATCTAAGTTGTATCTATATTTTAAATTTCTTTTATCTTTTTTATATTTCTAAATGTTTGTCTTATGCACAGACCAAATCTGAGATCTCAGAAAGCTGTGAAATATAGTTGCCATTAAGAGTATTTTTTCAACTACTTGCTCAAAAGTTACCTAATTGTATTAGACGGAGCATTTCTTTGCACAGGAAGAGTTGCCAGCGTGTTTTGAAATGACTTGTTCTAGTGGAAGGGTTACGTCAGGAGGGCATCATCAGTGACAGCCAGTCTTCCAACCCATTAGACAATACAGTTTCTCATTTCGGGCCGTTTTGTGGGAAATTTTCTGGTTTCGTGTATAGGTTTTCACCAGCAGAAGGGAAATGACCTCACCACTGGCTTCTGGGGACAACAGTTAAGATACGATTGTAAGACAGGGATCCTAAGATCCTTATGATCTCTCTCAGATTATATAACCAAATGCTCAGTTATACAAAATGCCTTCTTTTTGTTTCGATTACGTTTTCGAGAATTGAAAGATGTTTGAACGAATCTATCAATCCAGTTGGTAACATTTCTAGTAACATTCCACACTCCGAAACCAATTCAGCATTTTTCAAACAAAAGAGGGCATTTTCTACCCATCTCTTGTATGAGCTGGCTAGGATATGGTGTTTTTTCAATGTCTGAAACAATTTGTCTTAAATGGTTTGGAAAAATGAACTAAAGCGGGTAAAGCTACAATCTCTTCAGGAGAACAAACAGTAGTGTCTTGAGAAAAATCTGGTGGCTATATTTCTTCCTGTCTATCTTTCTTTCTACTCCTCCAGCAGAAAGGGGAATCAAGATGGATCACTATTTAAAACTTGCACAGCTTCAAAAGAGAATACCTCAACATCAAAAGAGAAACATTTCACGTACAAAAAATATATATATTTTTTAAACATGGCCCTTTAGAATACTGTTCTATCCTATGTGTATATTGAGGTTTTGCTCTATAACTGATTTGACAAAATTGATTTTTATTCCATGATTAAAGGAAGCTGTAAACTTTCAATATATTTATTTCTTTGGGGAAAACCAAAGGACCGTGGTCCTCCTCTTTGTTCCATGGAATTACTAGGTCTTAACCATCTTGCATAATTTTCAGCTTTTGTTATTAAAATATTTTAAATCATCCATTTTGTTATCAACATAGAAAATCCTCAAGTAATTGCCTAATGAACTCATGAATGTGTCTGCTGATATATGTGTTGGCAGATACATATCTTTCTTTAAGTTTTCTTTCTTTTAATTTCTCATTGGATAGAAGATTAAGAAAAAATACATGAGAGACACATTGAAAATAAGTCAAGATCAGGTTCTATTTCTGATAGGCATCTTTTAAGAATGTCAAATTGGTATGTGTTTTAGCTTTTAAATTGTTTTCCATTTATGTTGGTGCTAATGTATTTCTCTTTCTTTATGGAAAATGCAATTCTACTATGGATAATTTCATTTCTCTGTTTAACAGCATTCCTAAACTGTTAGTGTGTGATTTTAATTTTAAAGTTTATGGATTTACTATAATTATGGTTCAATGACCAGTCTTTCTTAATGTAAAAGAAAACAAAACAGTGTATCCTTAGATGATGTGTATTTGTTTGGATTGTGGATCCTCTTATTTCATGTTCATTTCATGTATCATATGCCTTTATCAACTTTCATCTTTTAGCTTATATAATTTGATTGAGTGACAAAACCAACATTGGACAAATCTGCATACATTCATAGAGTACCTGACACATAAATATGCTGAAATTTTTCTTCTAGTTTTCATTTTCATTATGAAAAGCAGTCATGAAAGGTTTTTCTTATTTGATTTCATAGAAAACATGAGAATATCTTTAATTTCTACCAGAAATTATCTGTTCTTAAACCTTGTGCATGATGTTCTGATGAGACAGTAAGAACTCTGATTCACCCAGTAGTTCAATCTATATATGCTTTGTCTACTATATGTATATATATATACACACACACCTCTCTGCTAGTTTGGAAATGATCAAATCACAATGATCAAATTAGGACATTAATGGAAAAATTAATGGAAATTAAAGGAAAAAATAACTGGTATCATATCTTTATCACTTAGAAAACATGCTTAATTTTCTAAAGTTTTATTTTTAATGTTTCTATTGTAGCATAAAAAGTTAACACAATATTTCATTCTTTTTTTTTTGACCATTATATATAATCTTGCCCAGAAATACACAATGCTTGTTAAGGTGGGTGATGTTTTTATGTCTCCTAATAAATGATCATAGGAACATGCAGATATTGATATTTGAAATCTTGTTTTTCTCTACTTCTTGATAATGAATTTATATTAATAGTTACTATTACCAAAAATGAACTTTTAAAATTTTTACCAAAACAAACAAAAACCTTGCTGTATCTAAAAAGTCAGGACCACAACAACTTAATCTTATATTCTCAAGAATAAAGATTAAGAACAGTCACCTGTGATTCTGGCTGTTAAAACAATTCATTCCTAGTGGAATTAACATACTTGACCAGTTATAATTCTGCTAAGTTATTTTAGAATATAAAGACCTTCAGTCCCTAATCTTTCCCATTTTTGTTGAAATAGCTTCATATCAGCTGGATTTACTATATGCCATAGCAGAGATACCCTTACAACTTAAATTTTAAGTGGATTTTGTTTTTGCTAATTCAATACTGAAACATTTTAATGGCATTTCTCATTTTTTAATGTATTTAAATGCAGAAGTTATCCTATGCTGCTTATTGACAAAACTGTCCTTTGGGGAATAAGAAGACTTTTTCAACCTGACCTATTACATTTGATTTACTGATAACAAAGTACCAACATTTCTCAAAATGCAGTGGATATTCTCATATATCTCAGAAATATTAATAAATTGGATTCACAAAAGAATGTCTTACATATCATTGACATTTATGTGAATATTCTTTATACTGTTGTAAATGTTTCATGCAATTTAATAACATTTTTAAAAGATGTATGTATCTGATTTTCCTTTAGAAAATATATTTTTATTTGTATTTTTTACATTTTAAAGTTCATCTCTATGTGCAGCTATTTTTATATTGCCAAAAAAAAATCACATAAATACAAAATGAGAGAAAATGCAAAAAAAATATTTTGGCAAGCATTACACTGCATATTTTTCTTACTGTTTTGTGGGCCAGTCTCATGTAATTGATTATTCTAAGAATGTGTTGTGTCTTACCACTGTAAATATGGCACAAACCTGTTTTTCTTGATAGTATAAATAATTGAAAGATTGAATTCTCCCTGTTTGATTTCTTGTTTCATTTCACGATCATTTCTCCAGCTGAGATTACGGAATCAAAAGACACAAGTGGTTTTTGATTTGCAGCCTGGAGATAACTGCCTTGTGTTCAGTTTCTGATTTGTTTTTATTTGCTTTTTTAACTTGTTTTCAGGGTTCCTAGTTTGTGAGAAGTTGATCTTCATAATTATTTTTACACTATTTATGACTTATTTTCATAATGTAAAAAGTGTGTAATTATTACAATATTAATCCAAACATGGTCATGAATTGTATTGTTATAAAGCTTTATTGATGTTCACGAACAGCGCGGTCTGTCTTCTCTGATTTAAACACAGTCCATGAAGAATTTTATTCTACTTTTCTACAGAACTGTAACACTACCATTCAACTTAGCGCTCAGCTATAGTGATTTTCTGGAAAAAAAAAAAAAAAAAAAAGACTCATACTTTCTGTTAATTAGATAGTAAAAACTATACTGAGCCTCTCCTCCAAGTTCACTTTTCTTCCAGAACCATCCATCTTGAATTAAACTCCCTTGTATTCAGTTGACTCTTACCTGTGCCACATCACATCAGGGATTCGAGTGTAGTACCTAGCAATCACATCAATGTATTGAATAATGAGTGACTGAATGCCTCTCTAAGGCATCAGTTATTTTTGGGTCCTCACTAAAAGAGCCCTCGTCTTTCTTGCCCTTACGCATAGTGCTCGATGCAGGTGACAGTCGTGTGTTAGTCGCTCAGTCGTGTCTAGCTCTTTGTGGCCCCATGGACCGTAGCCCACCAGGTTCCTCTGTCCATGGGATTCTCCAGGCAAGAGTACCATCGCCACCCTTTTAAACACTCTTTCCTTTAGTTCCTGTATCATGTCCCTTCACTCTTGTTTTCTCCTACATTAAAAAAAAAAAAATTTATTCAAGTATAGTTGAATTATAATGCTGTATTAATTTCTGCTGTATAACAAAGTGATCAAATAATATGCATATATATATACATTCTTTTCCATTATGGTTTATTACAGGATATTGAATATAATTCTTTGTGCTACACAGTAGGACCTTGTTATTTACCCATTCTATATGTAAGTTTGCATCTGCAAATCCCAAACTCCCAATCCTTCTTTTCCCCATCCCCTCCCCCTTGGAAACCACAAGCCTAGTCTCTGTGTCTGTGAGTCTGTTTCATAGTTATCTTCATTTGTGTCATATTTTAAGTTCCACATATAAGTGATATCATATGACACCTGTCTTTTTCTGACTTACTTTGCTTAGGGTGATAATGTCTAGGTCCATCCATGTCACTGCAAATGGCTTTATTTCATTCTTTTTTATGATTGGGTGATATTCCATTACTCATGCTATATATCCATCATATATATACCACATGCTGTCTATCCATCCATCTACCAATGGACATTGAGGTTGCTTCCATGTCTTGGTTTTTGTGAATAGTGCTGCTGTGTTGCATGTATCTTTTTGAATTATAGTTTTGTGTGGGGGCTTCCCTGGTGGCTCAAATGGTACAAACATCCACCTGCAATGTGGGAGACCCCAGTTTGATCCCTAGGTTGGGAAGATCCCCTGGGTGAGGGCATGGCAGTCTGCTCCAGTACTCTTGCCTGGAGAATCCCCATGGACAGAAGAGCCTGGTGGGGTCACAGAGAGTCGGACACGACTGAGCGACTAAGCAGACACATGCCCAGGGGTGGGATTCCTGAATCATATGGTAGCTCTATTTTTAGTTTTCTGAGGAGCCTCCATACTGTTCTCCATAGTGGTTGTACTGGTTTACTTTCCCACCAATAGTATATCTCCTGCTTTTCTTTCTCATTTTCTTTTGCCAGCTCTTTCCCCTCTTCCTGACCATTAAATGATAATCCTCAGGATTCTGACCTCCATGCTTCTTTTGCTCTTCTCCACCATATTTTTTCCTCCAGGAAAGCTCATTTACTCCCACAAAGATCAAGTTATTATTGGCAATGCAGATTTTCTTCTGACTTCCAAACCAACTATTACAGACACGTCTACCTGGATGTCCCACAGGCTGTCCTCATCTTCACATCTGGTTCTTTTCCAAGCTTCCATATTATAGTGAATGTACTGTCCCCCACCTGCCATCTAAGCAAACATGATGGAAATGTCAGAATCCCTCTAGACACCACCTGCCTCTCGTTACCCACCCACTGCTGCACACATAAGCATCTAATTACCAAATCCCTTCAATTCTATCTCCCTAATATCTTTTGAGATCCACCTCCTTTCTCCTTGTCCCCATTACCATTGTGTCAGTCTAGGCTTCCCCCAGTTCTTTTGGGGGGACTTTTAGAAGAACCTTCTAAGTGGCCTCCCTGCCTCTAATAACCAACTCCCCTCCACCTCATCATACTCCATGTCACTCTGAGGGTAATGATAGATTTAAAGAAAGCAAATATGGTCATGTCTTATTTATGAATTTATCTATTTCACTTCCTATAGACTTTGAAGTAAATTAAACAAACACTTAGAAAGAAATGAAATACATACATTTAAAAACAATCAAGAAAACCAGACTTAAACAAAGTTCAAGGTCACAAAGTTGTAGTGAAAAGATATGAGTTAAAATTGTGTGACTCTGAGCTTCCCAGTGTCCATAACAAAAAAAGAAATATGTCAATAACATGTTTACATCATCTGTAAAGTGAAAATACTACTTCCTCAAAAGAATCAAAGCTGATTGACAAGAAATACCTTATGTGAGATTTCTCATGGAGGGTGCTATTGTTTAGGGCACAATTACAATGAACCCAACAGCAGATTTTTGTAATGTTCTTCATTATACGTCAAGTGCATGTGCCAAAACCGTCAATGAAAACAGTTATTCAGAAGACTAACCATGCCATTCCCTTGCTTAAAATCCTCTGTGGTCCCCCACTATCATGCAGATATTTACTTGAGGATAAAGTAGCAAGCCCTTTGTGATCCCACTCTGCCTAGCATCATTTCCTGCTGGTCAGCAACCCTCACCCCATGTTAAACTATATGAGGATCCCTTTGTCTGCTTCCTGGGCCTGAAACAGTCTCCCTCCCATCCTCACCATCCATCTGAAGAATTCTTGCTCTTTTGTTAAATTTTTTGCAGCCAATTGAGCTGACCTTCCTCTTTTCCCCATGGGGGCCCAGTGTGCAATAGCCGCAAACAGCAGCCTTCTTGGTGGTGTGCGCAGCCTGTGGCCTGTATAGGCTGCCCTAAGGGACCTTGGAGACAACTTCTGGTGGACATTTATAATTGGCATGCTATCTCCAATCTAGGCTCCAGACGGGTATGCATGGTGCCTTTGGAAAGCCCCAGGGCACAGTAGCCATTAAACATTATGTTAGATGAAACATTATGTCCATCCACACCAAGCTGCAGAACAAGGAGCATGAGGTTGAGGCCCTCTGCAGAACCAAGTTCAAGTTCCCTGGCTACCAAAAGATCCACATCCCCAAGAAATGGGGATTTACTGGTTTAATGTGGATGAATTTGAAAACATGGTGGCAGAAAAGCAGCTCATCCCAGGTGGCTACAGGTCAGACACATCCCTAACCATGACCTCTGGACAAATGACAGTCTCTGCAGTTAGCAGGGAGAAGGCAATGGCACCCCACTCCAGTACTCTTGCCTGGGAAAATCCCATGGATGGAGAAGCCTGGTAGGCTACAGTCCATGGGGTCGCAAAGAGTTGGACACGACTGAGCAACTTCACTTTCACTTTTCACTTCATGCATTGGAGAAAGGAATGGCAACCCACTCCATATTCTTGCCTAGAAAATCCCAGGGACGGGGGAGCCTGGTGGGCTGCCGTCTATGGGGTCACACAGAGTCGGACATGACTGAAGTGACTTAGCAGCAGCAGCAGTTAGCAGAGCCTTAGTGCCGTCCCTTCCTTACTCATAGTTTTTGTTGTGTGCTCAGTCATGTCCGACTCTTTGTGACCCCCATGGATTATAGTCCGCCAAGTTCCTCTGTCTATGGAATTTTCCAAGAAACAATATTGGAGTGGGTTGCCATTTCCTACTCCAGGGGATCGTCCTGACCCAGGGATTGAACCCACGACTTCTGTGTCTCCTGCATTGCCAGGCGGATTCTTTACCACTGAGCCACCTGGGAAGCCCCTCCTTAAGTATCAGTTCAGTTCAGTTCAGTCGCTCAGTCGGGTCTGACTCTTTAAGACCCCATGAATTGCAGCACACCAGGCCTCCCTGTCCATCACCAACTCCCAGAGTTCACTCAGACTCACGTCCATCGAGTCAGTGATGCCATCCAGCCATCTCATACTCTGTCATCCCCTTCTCCACCAGTAAATCCTACTTTTCTGTCAAAAAAAGAATTCTTGCTCTTTCAAGACCCAATCCATGTGTCAACATCCTAAACACCCCTTCCTGCCAACTTTAAATTCTCCCATCTTCTATGCTCCAATAATTACTTTTACTTGTCACGGCTGAAACACTTATCAACTTGTTGATAATTACATGTTTATCTCTCTCCTCTACTGGATGGTGTACCAAAGATGAACCCAATTTTTATAGATTTTCCGTAAATATTTTCAAATGAATAAATGAGAGACAAAAGTTACAAAAACAACAAACTCACTTAGACTTACCTATTTTATTAATGCACATAATGGATAAAGCACCCATCTTTCCTGGGTGATAGGAATGTTTTTGTTCAATGAGGTGACTCTGGGTGGGCTCCTGGATGGGGACTGATCATCAGAAAGACAAAATCATGATTAGACAGCTTGGAATTTTCAGGCCTAACCCCCCATTCTTATGAGAAAAGAGAAGGGCTGGAAATCGAGTTAATGTCTTTGATGAACCACCATAAAATTCTAATAGTACGGGGTTCCGAGAGCCTCTAGGTTGGTGAATGCATGGAGATTTGGGGAGACTGATGGACCCAAAAAGGGCCTGGAAGCTCTGTGCCCATCCCACATACCTTGTCCTATTCATTTCTTCCATCTGGCTCTTCATCTATATCCTTTTATAATCAATTAATAAACAGTAAGTAAACTTAAAAAAAAAATTATCTGGCCTTACCTCTCATCATTCTCTCTCCTGTACTTTTACAACCTGCCCTTGTCTTTCAGTTCTTCAACCAAGCTCTTCTCTGTCACTTCCAGAGCCCCAGTCTGTCACTTTTTCATCCCTTCTTCACCTAAAACCCCACTTCACCTCCCCAACTCTTATCTATCCTTCGTGTCTCAATTTAGACATTCTTACCTCTGTGCTCCCTTTGCATTTTGGATTTAATTTCTCACAGCACTCCCATGGTACTGTTCCACAGAGAGTCTCTGTTGTTTACTCTTTAGTTCTGAATGTCCAGCACAATGCCTGGCAGGGAGTTGGCACTCAATAAATATCTGTTGAATAAATAAGTGGAAGAAAGCAATAACCCACAAGGATACAGAAAAGCCATCCAAGGATATTATGAGCAACTGAGTGTGAAAATATGAAACAGTGAGAGTACAATTCTTGCTAAAAATTGCATGATTATTCCATTAACTCAGACATGATAACAGAGTTCTATAGGCCTGTTCTTGTCTGTTCTCTTACATCAATATCGAATCAATATCAATGTCAAATAGTGAAAGCAAAAAAGACTTAAGGGATCTATTCGTTATTTCTTTTGGATCAAGTTGTGTTCCCTAGAAATATCTTATGATCTAGTAATGGGTATTCCACCAAAAAAAAAATCATTAAATATAAGAATATGTACTGGAATGTCCATGAAAAGGATAAAGGATATAGTCTCCAGAGAACACTTTGGAAAATGCTGCTCTCCAATAGTACTTGATCTAAATCAACACCTGCCACAGCTCAGACATGCAGGAGTCTGCATGCCTGTGTCTTGTAGCTCAGTCAGCATTCCTATCACAGGGGCTGCTCCAAGAAGCGACTCTCCTCAAAGCTGTCCTCGTCCATACACCTCACCCTCTGGCATGCTTTTCCACTCCACCTTCTCATCTTCATTGCTATCCTCAATCCTGGTTCACGTCTCCACTCTAAAATGTACTCGGATTCGCTTGAATTGGAACTTGATTTGAGTGTCAACTCAAATCTATCATTCAAGGCAATGACAAGAGCCAAGAGTAATAAAGTCCCATGTGGAAAACGTGTTTCAGCAGAGCATACAATAGGCAGCCAACCAGACACAAACTTTTCTAGCTAATTTATGAGTTTGTACTTACAAGTGGAAGGGCAGGTTGGAATATGAGAACAAGAAAAGCAGGTGAACCACGTTTATATTGAACCTGTATATCAAGTCACAGACTGAACAGACAGGCACATTGACGTTGTCAGACTGTGGAAGAAAGAGCTGTTGGCTCCACCTGTGGCTGAAATGATGGGTAGATAAAACATCAACTATCTGAGCCGCGTGGTGTTGAATAACTGTGGAGTTTCCTATTCAGTCTCCCTTTCATAAAATATGAGTCAAAACAAACATAAACCAATGTAAGGGATAACGGAAAAATTGGTTCAAAATGTTGGATGAGAGAACTTATCTTTAAAGATTTTAGTGACATATTTTGCACTATTTGCTACTTTAAATTTACTGTCCACAAAACACTGTCATAATTAGCTCTCACTTCTCTTTTTTAATTCATCTAACCATTTTAGCAGTGCTCTGAGAGTTCCACAACAGTAAAGATACCTTTTCTACTTTAAGGGCCAAAGGACTCATTGATTTTAAAAGAGTACTTTCCTCCCTGACTCATCACCCCTCCCAAAAATATAGGATAGGGAAAATAATCTAATTATGTTATGCTCTTGATACCAAAAAAGAGGGAGGGAGAGGAAACACATAACAAAGAATGGGGAGACTGAAATATAGCATTTGATAAAATTCAATAGCTATTCCTGATAAAAATTGAAAAGAACTGAGTTTCCTTAACATGATATAGGCATGTATATTAGAAACCTACAGCAAATATCTTTCTTTTTTACTTTTTGTTTTGGCCATGCCACACAGTTAATAGGATCTCAGTTCCCCAACCAGGGATGGAAACTGCATCCCCTGCATTGGAAGGGCAGAGTCTTAACCACTGGACTGCCATGGAAATCTACATTGTTCATTAAAAAAAAAAAAACAAGAACATTTTCTTGGGAATTCCCTGGCAGCCCAATGGTTAGGCCTCTGCACCTTCACTAGAAGGGACCCAGGTTCAATCCTTGGTTGGGGAACTAAGATCCTGCAAGCCATGCCTGGTGACCAAAAAAAAAAAAAAATCACCACAATCTTACAAACATGTTTCTTAATAGCAAAATGTTAGAAACATTTCCTTTAAAACCAAAAACAAGAAAAAGATATTTAATATCACTACTGCTACTAAACATTGTATTGAAAGTCTCAGTCAATGCAATCAGAAAATTAAAAATGAAGCAAAAGTGTTAGAAAGAAAGAAACAAAACTGCCTGTGTTCCTTGTCTCTGGCAGCTGTAATAAATTAGCAAAGTTTAGTGGCTTGAAACAGCACAAATATATTATCTTATAGTTCCATAGTTTGGAATCCAAAATGGGTCTCATTGGGATAAAGTCAAGGTGTTAGCAGGTCAGCATCCCTTTTTGGTGGCTCTAGAGGGAGAGAAAGACGCATCCTTGGATTGTCCAGCTTCTGGTGGCTGTCCGCACCCCTTGGCTCATGGCCTCCTTCCTCTGTCTTTAAAGCCAACATCAGGCCAATTCTTGAGGCTGCCACCTCTCTGGTTCTCCCTTTTCTGCCTCCCTCTTCCTCTTTTAAGGACCTTTTGATTATACGCGTCTACCTGTATAGTCTAGGGTTCACCCTATTGTAAAGTCAGGTGGTTAGCAAACTTAATTTTTCTGCATCTTAATTCTCCTTTGGTGGATAGCATAACATATTCATATTTTCCAGAGATTTAGGACATGGACATCTTTGGGGATTCATTATTCTGCTCACTACATGCCATTATTCACAGATTATTTGAATTATTTGATTGTGTATATAAATAAATTCAAAGGAACTGATAATTTTATCAGATTTTGTAGTATTGTCATTTGCTAAAATTTTTAAGTAGTTATAGCACCAATGTTTTTTGTAAAATAAAGATGCCATCTATAGCTCATACCTTTCTCATGCTATACTAGTAAGAATACTTGAAACTCTTCTCAATATGGTCATATTTAAATTTTATTGACTTCTATTCATCTTCAAAATATTAAGCTATCTGAGGATTTCCTGAAAGAGCATGTGACCGGCTGTTATTTTACATACTGCCACACTGAATCCTCATAATGGGGAGAAGCAAATATTATTCTCTCTCTTTCACAAATAGAAAAGCTGTGACTCAGAGAAGTTGGATCACTGGTTATCCAGAAATAAGTGACCGCATGAGTATCTTAATGCAAGACAAACATTACAGCTCTGGGAAGTTCTGCCGCTGTACAGTTCCATCTCTCTGCCTTCTTGGAGGTGCTTGGTACCACCACCATTTCTTCCACCCTGAACTGACATGATTGCATAAGTGACTAGTGACGGTAAACAACAATAATATCGCTTTAAATTTACATAGCGTTTTGTGTACTTAAGCCGTCATCATATCAATTACATCTGATTCTCACAACATACAAGATGAATAGCAGTATATTAATATTTTATGTGAGAAAATGATTCAAAGAGGAAGATTGGCCCAGATGACACAGTTTTTCCTAGCAGACCATAGAACCAGAGTCTCCTAACTTCTAGAACACTGACCTACACCAAGAAATATAAGTGCAAAAACCCGCAAAACACACAATATTCCAAAAGCCTTTTTAACGTGTATTTCCATGAGATGTTTGGGGGCAGGAAATAATCTATTCTAAAGTCTCATCATTTTCTTCTGAGTTTATTTTGAGGGGGTTATATTAGGAGTAAATTATTTCTAGAATGTTCTTAATTGATGTTTGAAGTCTTTCTTGGCATTCAAAAGGCAAGTCATTTAATGTTTAAGAACTCAGTTGCTGGAGTCAAAAGCCTGTATTTGAATCCTTGTTTGACCCCTTACCATGGCAATTTATCTCATCTCAGTGGGCTTCAGTGTCCTAGTATGTAAAATGGGATTCATTTCACTCCCTCGAGGTACTGAGTTCATAATACAGGCTTCCCTGGTGGCTCAGATGGTAAAGAATCTGCCTACAATGTGAAAGACCTGGGTTAGATCCCTGGGCTGGGAAGATCCCCTACAGGAGGGCATGGCAACCCACTCCAGTACTGGAGAATTGCCTGGAGAATTCCATGGACAGAGAAGACTGGCGGGCTACAGTCTCTGGGATCGCAAAGAGTCAGACGTGACTGAGCGACTAACTCTAGACTAGACTAGTGACTTAATACATACACAGGCTTAAGTCAGAGCCTGGCCTGGAGTCAGTAGTAGTAAGCACTAGCTATTATTCTCTACAGAGTAGAAGCCTTGCGTATCTATTATCTTAGTGAAAGATTACAGCGATTAGAAGGTTCCAATCTATATTCGTTGCTAAAAGCTAAGTGCTTTCTCTTGCATTTCAGTGATGCCTTTACTGTCACAAAAGCATCTGTATAATGTAAGCACCGACTCCGATAGGAGAGCTAATGAGAAGGATAAGTAGTTTTCTTCTCCCCTCAACCCAGCTTTATTGAAATATAATTGACAAATAAAAATTGTATATATTTAAAGTATATAATATGATGTTTTGATATATGTATACATTTTGAAATGACTGCCAAAATCAAGCTAATTATCAGATTCATCACCCTACATGGTTACCATTGGTGTGTGTGCATGATGAGAATACAGTATTATTAATCATAGTCATTAGATTCTACATGAAACTGTACTCTAGACCTCCAGAATTTATTCATCTTACATAACAGAAACTTTGGACTTTTTGCACCCATTTTGCCTACTCCTTAGACCCTGGAAACTACCATTCTACTCTCCACTTTAATAAGTTCAACTTTTTTAGAGTCCACATATAAGTGAGATCACACAATATTTTTCTTTCTTATTACATATCACATCTTCTTTATTCATTCATCTGTTGATAGACACTTACAGTGTTTCCATATCCTTTCTTAAAATTGTATTTATTTATTTATGGCTGTGCTGGGTCTTTGTTGCTGCACAGGCTTTTCTCTAGTTGCATCGAGCAGGGGCTACTCTCTAGCTGCTAGAGCTACTCTCTGGCTACTGGGCTTTCACTCCAGTAGCTTCTCTTGTTTCAGAGTATGAGCTCTAGGGCACATGGGCTCAGTAGTTGTGGTTCCCAGGTCCCAGAGCCCAGGCTTAAGAGTTGTGGTGGAAGGGCTTAGTTGCTCCAGGCCTGTGGGATCTTTCCAGATCAGGGATCAAACCCTTGTTTCCTGCGTTGGCAGGTGTATTCTTTACCACTGAGCCACCAGGGAAGCCCCTCCATATCTTGACAATTGTAAATAACACTGCAGATAGTTTTCCTCTACAACTTGAGTTCAAAAACAATGCATATCACCACTAGTTTATTATTGACAAGGGAAATACATGGGACTCAGGAATGAACAATGAGAGGAAAGACTATCAAGAGACAGCTGCATTAAGAACCACTGAAGTAGAGGCATTTTGGTACATTTTCACCTGTGTGGTTTGCACAGTGTAATCAAAGCTGGACAAGCTAGAATTCCAGTGTCTTTCTTGAGCAGTTCCACATGCCAGAACACTGAACTTTTGTGTTCCGAGGTTGGCACTACACAATGTACTGTAATAGTAACAAAGACAAAGAGATTAACACCAAGCTTAGGGTACTGAGACTTTCATGAAATAGTCTCTTCCTGTTTAAGTTAATAGTGCAGAATTTTATTGACACTCAATAAAGGTTAACTCATAAACTCTTCTGTCATATAGCAGTTCAGTTCACACTTGTGTTCTCTTAAAGACATTTGCATTTTATCTAAAAACCAGCTAGCACTGAAGCTCAGCAAGAAGTCAGTAAGTAACTCCAATGATGTTTCCTCTGCAGAGGCCATGCCTCTCACATGCAGTTGAGCTATTTTCTGATACTAGCAATAGGTTCACAACAAACCAAGAAAGCACTCTTGTTCAAGGTCCTTCGAGGCCAACGGCTTGAATCTAAGGGATCTTCCAACCCATCCAAACCTAACTGGGTTCTTAGTTTAATATCACATGGGCCCTGTGACCAAACTCTACTCCATCAGTTCAGCTCAACAAAGAGTCACAGAAGTTGCTATCAAGGTCTGTAAAAATAAGACACAAAGGGATTCTACAAGTACAGAGGTAATAGTAATAGCTGTCATTTAATGAGTGTGCACCGCCTTCCAGCATGCTAAGTCATCACAAACATTATCTCGTTTATATCACCCTGGGATTTAGATATGATTTTTTAAATTTCATTTATGTTTATTTTTGGCTGTGCTGGGTCTTCATTGCTTGACGTTTCATTCTGGGCTTTCTCTAGTTGTGGCAAACAGGGGCTGCTCTCTAGTTGCGGTACACAGACTTACGGCTGTGGCTTCTCCTGTTGAAGAGCATAGGCTCTAGGGTGAGAGGGCCTCAGTAGTCGCAGCGCAGGGGCTTAGTTCCTGGACCAGAGATAGAACCTGTGTCCCCTGCATTGGCAAGAAGATTCTTAACCCCTGGACCACCAGGGACCAACAACAGAAACCACTGGTCTCAGTTTACACACTACAAAACTGAAAGAAATCTTAAGTGATTTCCTCCAAGCTCACACAGCTAGAAAATAGCAGCGCCAGAATCTGAAACGAAGCTAATTCTCCACGCTCACCACGAGGCTAAAACTAATGGCCTTGCAGTCAATTTAAAGTTAGAGGTGTGTTCAGGGTATATAGTGTGGCACAAAGGGACATTGCGGCAAAACTACCTTCATTTCTCACTCTGCATGTCAAGAATGCTGGAAAGGATTATGGCTGGATTCAAGGAAGGAAGCTACGAACACTGCTGCTGCTGCTGCTGTCGCTTCAGTCGTGTCTGATTCTGTGCGACCCCAAAGACGGCAGTCCACCAGGCTCCTCTGTCCCTGGGATTCTCCAGGCAAGAACACTGGAGTGGGCTGCCATTTTCTTCTCCAATGCATGCATGCATGCTAAGTCGTTTCTGACTCTGCGTGACCCTATGGACGGCAGCCCACCAGGCTCCTCTGTCCATGGGATTCTCTAGGCAAGAATACTGGAGTGGGTTGCCATTTCCTTCTCCTGGGCTACGAACCCTAAAAGACTCCAAATGTATGCTTCTAACAACTGGGAACTGGAAGGATGATCATCCCCTCCTCTCTAAGACCAGAACCGAAATTAGGACTCACACTACTTGCTAAAAAGGTTTTCTGTCCTCCCATCACAGAATTCTGAGGGGTAAAGGCTTCTTAAATAATCTCACCAATAGAGGGCAGACCCTGAACGCCCAGAAAACTGTATCCTTAAATGCCCTTGGACCCAGTTTCCTTATATATAAGCTCACATATAATAAAGAGTTATAGCTGCCAGTCCTTCTGGTTATATTAGTGACCCCAAATTTATTTCATTTATTTGAAGTAAGGTCTTATTTTTAAGAGAACAGTATCAAAAACAAACTACATGCTTCTACAAATTCCAAATCCTAATAATGCAAGGATTAGAATAAAACTTACATATACCATTAGCAGCTTTCCCAGCAAACCCAAGGACAGATGTGTATTTGATAAAACTCAGAAATCTGAGGCCTAACTGGCAAACATCGGTTAAAATAAATAAGCTATAAACAAAATATTTGCCCTAGAAAGGTCCACCTACTTGAAAACTGGCAGAAAAAAATTTGCCTTACTGCTGATAAATTCTTTTGGGGTTTTATTTTATGTATTATTTATTTAATTATGGCTTCACTGGGTCTTCATTGCTGCATGCAGGCTATTCTCTAGCTGCAGTGCTCGGGCTTCTCATGGAGTGACTTCTCTTGTTCTGGAGCACAGGCTCTGGAGCACAGGCTCTGGAGCACAGGCTGGGTAGCTGTGACCTACACTAGCTTAGTTGCCTCATGGTATGTAGGGTCTTCCCACTAATAAATCCTTGATTTTTTAAAATTAAATGAATTATGTGCTTTTTAAAACAATAACCAATAACCTTATCTTTTATAAAATTACTGTGACTGATTTGATAGCCATTTCTAAAATTGTGATTAATATAAAACCATTTGATTGTTCAAAAAGTGAAAATTGTCTAGTAGCTGTCTTTCAATATTTCTCAAGCTACCTTCCCCAACCTCACACTTTATTCCAGTCAAAAACACTTTAGCACACAACACATATAAAGCTCCCAGATATGATGAGCAAAGGGAAGTTTCTGTCCTCAAGGTATGTGCAATCTATACAGACACCATCAACCACTGGAAAGCCCTGGACGCATACAATAAATTTAATAATGGTAACACAAATAAAATGTTGTGGGGGAAATCAAGAAAAATATTAAATAGTTCTTGAACTCATGGTTCTTAAACAGAAGAAAGGTGCTTTCATATTCAGTTCAGTTCAGTTCATTTCAGTTGCTCAGTCGTGTCCAACTCTTTGTGACCCCATGGACTGCAGCACACCAGGCTTCCCTGTCCTTCACCATCTCCCAGAATTTGCTCAAACTCACATTCATTGAGTTGGTGATGCCATCCAACCATCTCATCCTCTGTCATCCCCTTCTCCTCCTGCCTTCAATCTTTATGGTCATGATTTTCAAGTCCTGAATCAGATTTTTCTTAGCACATGAAGAGATATTCTGACTGGAGAGGAACAGAGGCTCTGGTCCACTTGCAAATGAGTTTGTGTCTGCATATGGACCTTTTACCGAGAAGGCAATGGCACCCCACTCCAGTACTTTTGCCTAGAAAATCCCATGGACGGAGGAGCCTGGTAGGCTGCAGTCCATGGGGTCGCTAGAGTCGGACACGACTGAGAGATTTCACTTTCACTTTTCACTTTCATGCATTGGAGAAGGAAATGGCAACCCACTCCAGTGTTCTTGCCTGGAGAATCCCAGGGATGGGGAAGCCTGGTGGGCTGCCGTCTATGGGGTCACACAGAGTCGGACGTGACTGAAGTGGCTTAGCAGCAGCAGCAGCATGGACCTTTTATATAAAAACCTTTCATATAAGGAAGTGTAGAAAAGCTCACATTACTGATGGACACTGTACAGGCAGAACAGAAGCCTGTCCTGGAGAAGACCAGAGTCCTGCGGCTTGTCCCTGAAACAAGGGGTGACTTCGGGCAGTGGTGACCCTCAAGGTTAGAGGAATTTGAAATGGGGTTTCCCACCAAACATGGAGACTGGTCGTCCTGCTCAGACTTACAAACATTCCAGTAAAGAGTGCAGCTAGATTGAGGAGAACGGCATGCACTTTCTCCCACAACCTCTACTGATGACCAGCTGTGCTTCCTGAGGTGCAAATGAGAAAGCAGATCGAGGGTTCCAAAAAAGGACAGACGTTTGGAGATAAAGAAATTCTCACTCATTTTGGAGCTTGAAATCATCTATAACATAATGCCTGAAAATAAACCCCTTTTACACTCTTCAAGGTTATCCAAATTTAAAACACATGGATAATTTGCTGCTGCTAAGTCACTTCAGTTGTGTCTGACTCTGCGCAACCCCAGAAATGGCAGCCCACCAGGCTCCCCCGTCCCTGGGATTCTCCAGGCAAGAACACTGGAGTGGGTTGCCATTTCCTTCCCCATAATTATCCCCCCCGCCCGCAAAAAAAAATCTCTATCTTCCTGTTTCAAATTGTATCCTGTGGCTAATAATCAGCAAAAATCAACTAACACGTATTTCACAAACTTTCTTGGATATAGAACCTTGCTCAGTGTGACCACCATTGCAAAAGTTAGGGAATTGGATGCCTAAGAGCACCAGCATTATGACTACAAGCAAAAACAAGCTCCAGATAAGCCTGGGTATTTATTACTATAAGCATTATTACCAACTTATTATAAGATAACGTATTTTTCTAACATTTCCCAATTTAAAAATCATTTCACATTGATTTTATCATCTGAATCTTATAGAATCTATAAGAACCAGTTGGAGAAAGTGAAATGACCTGGCTGTAAGTCCCCCACAGGAGAGGGGACTGAATCCTGTCCCAGGCAGGAGAAAGTACACGGGTCTGAGAAGATCTCTGGACTGCAGGTAATGAGGGGGGAGGCTCAGACCCATTTTATACAAAATGAAGACAGCGACATAGAGGAGGACAGTACCCTTTCAGGGCTGAGGAATAAGACTAACCTCCAACTCTGAGCCCTTCCTGGCATTCCAGCATTACTAGATTTCATGACTTTGTGAGCCAGGGGTGGGAAAGAATCTGGTTTGGGGCCCAAAATAATTTACTAAAGTATTCTAGCCATTAACCGCAAGACCCAACGCTTGCAGAGCATTAACCACATCTCAGGACTATACAGATATCTATTTCCTCTCCCTCCCTTCCAGCATCAGCTATCTTACTTTACCTGAGGAAACTGAAGAAGAGAAAACATAAGACCACATTTTGACCAAGATCACACACCTACGCTCAGAGCCAGGCCCTGAACTCAGGCCGTCTGCCCACCTAGTTACGCTTACCCCAGGAGGGACCACCACAGCCAGGGCACTAAAGAGTGCCGCTCTACAGTGACAGGGCCTGGAAAGCTTGCTTGTAAAAACCCTTTATTTAGAAGGCTTTCACAGGGCTTTTCTGGTGGCTCAGTGTTAAGAGTCCACCTGCCAATGCAGGAGCCACAGGTTCAATCCCTGGTCCAGGAAGACCCTACATACCGTGGAGCAACTAAGCCCAGGAACCCATACCTCTCAGTCACTGAAGCCCGAGAGCCCTGGAGCCCGTGCTCCACAAGAGAAGCCACCGCAATGAGAAGCCCTCACTGCACGGAAAAGTAGCCCCGCTCACCACAACCAGAGGAAAGCCCACACAGCAACAAGGCACAGCACACCCAGAAATAAATAACTAAATAAAGTTATAGAATGGCTTTCACAATCTTGGCACGTGAATGTTGCAGTTTTGGTAACAACTGGACTTTCCAGGTGGTGCACTGGATAAGAATCTGCCTGCCAATGCAGAGGACATGTATTCAGTCCCTGGCCCAGGAAGATTCCACGTGCTGTGGAACAACCAAGCCTTTGTGTTACAACTACTGAAATCCACATGCTCTAGAGTCTGTGATGAAGAGTAGCCCTCACTCTCTGCAACTAGAGAAAGCCCTTGAGCACCAGGGAAGACCCAGCACAGCCATAAATAAATAAAATTATATTTAAAATAAAGGAATCTGATAACAATCAACCTAAAGCAATAATAGGAATCTACTTTAAAAAAAATATTTATTTGTTTGGCTTTGTCAGGTCTCCGTCCCAGCACTCGGGATCTTAGCATCAGGCAGGATCTTTCGTTGGGGTACACGGGCACTCTAGGTGTGGCACGTGGGCCCCGGAACACACAGGCTCAGTAACTGCCCCGTGTGGCTTAGTTACTCTGCAACACCTGTGACCTTAGTTCCCCGATCAGGGATTGAACCATGTCTCCTGGATTGCAAGGCAGATCCATAACCACTGGATCACCAGGGAAATCCCAATAGTAGGAATTTAAATGTAAGAAAGTCAAAGAGCATCAAAGGCAGAGCAGACCCGTCACAAGGAAAGCATGAGGCCTGGCGATTTATATTACAAGGAGATTTGTTGAAGAGCAAAGAAAAACATAGAGTATATTTCTTAAAACTGACAGCATTGTTTTTTTCCAAATAAAAATACTTCTGTATCAACAGCATCTTAAACCCCTTAGCGACAGATCTTTATGAAGGATGAAGTGAGGAAAGAAATGATTAAAGCTTCTACGAACCTTCATAATTGATGTATGTGATCAGTTGATTCTCTTTTAGTTAATTCCTCCGGGAAAATGAGATGTCCGTAACATGGGAATTCTCAGGTCTTCCATTCCTACAAATTAAAGAGCAGAAGTCATTAATTAATGTCCTATCAAAACCAGACATCTTACATATATAATAATAGTAACAACCGCAGTAATGGCTAACACTTATTAAACACGAGCTGTAATGCCAAGCATAATTCTAAGTGCTTTACTGTTTTATCTCATTTGATCTTCCCAACAACCTAATTTTTGCCTTATTTTTCATAAAAGGAAATTGAATCATATACCCCAAAAATTAGACAGCCAGCAAACAACAGAGCCAGCATTTGTATCAAGCAATCTGACTCCAAGACCTAAACGCTTAACCCATGAACGTATGATATGTCATTTAATTTAAGCCTACTCATAATTCTGTCCTGGGAGATGCTTTTTACAGCTCACAAAATTGTGGCTCAAATGGGTTAAGCAGTTGAAACAGAGCTCAAATTCAGGTCAGTCTGTCTCCAAAACTCCTATTCCTTCTACCATGGTTTCCCTAAAAGGAAAAGAGATGCCAAAGATGAAGATGAGTGACAGGTCTGGGAAAGGAACTCTCTGCAGACGCAAACCAGATGTCAGCTGGGGTCTCCCCTGCCCCCTTGAAATCTAGGAAACAGTGTCTATAAACTATTTTGTACATGTTGGGAGAAGTCCCAGGAGGGGTTGAAGTGTTTTCTCCTGGCCAGCTCAGCTTCCAGTTTTCACCTGTGCTGAGTCCTGGTTCCCACTCTCCACCGTGGACCCCATGATGGAATTCAACCCCAGTCCCTTGATTTCCACAGCAGTCCCCAGGTGTGCATACCAGACAACCCTGCTCTTTAAAGAACTGTTTCCTTGACTTTTTTCTCCTACACCCGAGCTCCAGCTTCCACTGATGACCCTCCTCTCTTTCTCCTTCCCCCTGCTCTCTTCACCTTGAACCCCAAATCTCCGGAACAAGAATCCCTCCACTTTCCCAGGCAGCGCCGTTCAGTCTCATGACCCCTCTGACCCAAGACCCTCCCTGACGCCTACAGTCTCAGATCCAGAAAGTTCCTTAAGGCATTTTCCTCTCCACAGTAGTTCTCCCTTTCAGAAAAGGCATGACTCTGGCTCTGGCCACAGCAGCTGCCCCCACTACAAAACCCACCTTAAATCTTCCCATCAGGTCAACCTGGGCTGGGGAGGAATTTCAAGGCAACCAAAGCTGAATGTCAAGAAAACCTCAGCATATTTTTTTTTTTGAAGTTTATAGTTTCAAACTAGACACCAATTGACTGCCATTTTAAAAAATAAAACATATATATTTCATAACCTTGGCTGCTCCAGCCTGCATCTCCACATCCCTCAATCCCAGCAGCAAAGGGAGAAGAAAGGAATCTCGTTGACCAAGTCTTTGGCAGCCACTCGGCTCCGAAGGCCTGCCAGTTTCTGGGAGGCTGCTTGCTGGCGGCTGGCCTGGGTCCCTGGCACTCCCATCTCCCCTGTGTACTCTTTTTTTTGGATGCACTGGGTCTTTGTTGTCACATGTGGGCTTTCTCTAATTGTGACAAGCAGGAGTTAGTCTTCACTGTGGTTCATGGGCACATGGGCTTCAGAGGTTGCAGCATGCCAATGGGTTCCCTCCCCAGGGAAGTCCCTAAATTTACATTTACTCTTAGAATTATTTTGAGTACCTACTATATGCCAGGCTCTGGACAAAACACGAGGGATGCAGTGGGGAAAGGTCAGACCCTGTCTCTGGCCCATGGACCTTTAATTCCTGAGAGGAAAAATTCAGCTTTAAACACACCTAATTTATTAATTACAATCATGACAAGTGCTACAAAGGGAAAGGATGAGATGCTGTGAAAATACTGGAAAAAGATAGGCTGACTTGCAGCCACGGTGGCTTCCTAAGTGGGGAGCAGCCAGGGTGATGGAGGTTGAAGACACCAGCATCGAGCATGGTTGAAGCTGGGGTCTGAGTGGAGTGTGCAGAGATGAGGGTAGGGTGCGCATCATGAGAGCAGCTCCAAGCAGGGCCAGTGCGCCTGGAGGTGAGCTGAAAAGAGGGAACAAGCAAGAAGCAAGGCTGTGGGACACGGGGCTAGCAGCCCTTGCTTGAGACTGTGGATTGTGTTCCGAAGATGAATGTGAAATCATGAAGTATTTGCAGGGACGTGGAATGACGCAGCTCTCATGCTAAATGTGTCTCTTTGGCTGCTCTGAGGATGAGGCAGTGGAAGGGACCCATGAAGAACCCTGGAGCAGTAATTAAGAGGCTGCTGGTGTAATTCAGGCAAGAGATGATGAGATCTCAGACTAGGAATAACAGCCATGTTGAAATGGCCCTGTGGCCTTTCTCCTACTGAAATGTTCCTCACACTTGCCTGATAAGAATCTGTGACGTTCATTAAAAATACAGGTTCCCAGAGTCCCATGCTGCAATGGGGTGGAGTTTGGGAATCTGTACTTTAAACAAACTTCCTGAGGGATTCCTTTCAGTAGACAAACTTGTCCCGTGTTACCCTGCAGTGTACACTGAGAAATAGACCTTCCTTTCCCCTGCAAAATAATTCAGTTTCTAAAGATGGTGCTTTTCATGACCTCAGTCAGCAGAGGATGCAGGAGAAATCTCACCGTTCACAGAATGCATTCCCTACTTGGCACTTCCGCTGTAATACAGGTCCAACTTTTAGGTTACCTACATTTGTGGTTTACCTACATTTAGGTGTGTTTCTTCACACATGAGCTTTTTTCTTTTTTTTTTTTTTAATAATTTATTTGTTTTATTTTTGGTTGTGCTGGATCTTAGTTGCTGCACGCGGGCTTTCTCTAGTTGCAAAGAGCAAGGGCTACCGTCTAGCTATGGTGCATGGGTTTCTCCTTGCAGTGGCTTCTTTAGTGGTGGAGAACAAGATCTAGGAGCTTGGGCTTCAGTAGTCGTGGCACACAGGCTCAGTAGTAGCGGCTCCAGGGCTTAGTTGCTCTGTGGCAAGTGGAATCTTCTGGGACCACGGATCGAACCCATGTCCCCTGCATTGGCAGGAGGATTCCTACCCACTGTACCACCAGGGGAGTCTTCTTCTTTTTTTTTTTTTCTTTTTCCTTGTAGTATTAATTTATGTGCAGCTGTCAAGAGAGGCAAAAAGGAGGTACTTCTGCAAAAACTACCAGGAACAGCAGGATTGTAGAACAATAGATGGAGCTAGAATCTAGCTCTATCTTCGTTCTATAAACATCCTGCAGAACTCAGCCCATCTCTCCCGACCATCAGCTGCTGACCTGGGGACGTCTTACTTGCCCCCAACCTCTGCCAGCTTCTACAGAGGAAAACATCAAGACCTTACATGGATTATGTGCTTGGAAAATGCTTTCCAATATTGGCTTAGTTGCATATGATCCAGGTGGAGTAAGAAGGAATTTTTTGCACTTTATCCATCCAGTTATCCTCTATCAATTTATCTACACAGAGAGCATAACACAGTGGGTAGAAGGAAAAGTTTAGGAATCAGTCTACCAAAGTTCAAGTCCTGATCTCTTTCAGGTATTAATTGGAGAAGTTACTTAATCTCTTTGCTTTTCAGTTTTCACACATGAAAACCAAAATAATTATGGTATACTACTTTGTTCAGGCTGTAATAACAAAGTACCACAGATTGAATTGAGACAAGCGGCAAGGGGACAACTTTTTGTTGTTGTGCCACCAGACATGTGGAATCTTAGTTCCCAACCATGGATCAAACTCATGGCCCCTGCATTGGAGGGGTGGAGTCTTAACCCCTGGACCACCAAGGAAGTCCCCCATTATGTATTTATTTATTTAACTAAGCACTGCATGCAGAACTCCCCCAACTAGGGATTGGACCCATGACCCCTTTGGAAGCACAGTGTCTTAACCAATGAACCATGAGGCAAGTCCCAAGGGCAGAACCTTTAAAAGAATAGCCTTTGAGGACACCACAAAAACTGGTTACAAAATGTGCTCACCACAGGGAACTCTGCTCAATATTATGTAGTAACTTGAATGGGAAGAGAGTGGGGGAGAATGGATAGATACATGTGTATATGCATAGCTGAGCGGCTTTGCTGTGCACCCGAGACTATGGCAACATTATTAACCAGCTACACTCCAACATAAAAGAAAAGAGAAAAGAGGAAAAAAGAATACAAGGATGGGCCAGTATTAGAAAACTAGTAGTGTAACCTGCCACTATTAAAAAATCAAATAATAAAAATCATATGATTACTTCAAAGGGGAAAAAAAAAAATGCTCACTTTGGCAGCACATTTACTAAAACTGGAATGATACAGAGAAGATTCATATGGTCCCTGAGCAAGGATGGATGAGGATTCATGAAGCATTCCATATTTTTATTAAGGGGGGTGGGGGGGGGGGAATCTGGTTACAACCAATTAGGGCCAAGATGGCAGAAGATTCCACTTCCAGTAGACCTTGAACTTCACTGTACTCTCATTGTAATATTAGCATATGCTGAATGACAGTTCCCAGGCTGACCATAAAAGGTCAAAAAGTGGGTGGTGGCCCCATTCTTGGAGATTCCTGCCCTTTCTTCAAAATAGCATAACTATTAACATAACAAAATAGTAAGCTTAACCGATATTCCTCTTTTTGTTAGCATATAAAATTACCCAGCCCATAAAAACTAAACGACCCCATACCCTGGGGCCACTCTCACCTTCTGTTTCAGACTATTGTTGTTCTTCAGTCCCTAAGTCATGTCCAATTCTTTGCCACCCTGTGGACTCCAGCATGCCAGGCTTCCCTGTCCTTCACTTTCACCCTGAGTTTGCTCAAACTCATGTCCATTGAGTCAGAGATGCCATCCAACCATCTCATCCTCTGTCATCCCCTTCTCCAGTCTTTCCCAGCATCAGGGTCTTATCCAATGAATCGGGTCTTCACGCCAAGTGGCCAAAGTATCAGAGCTTCATCTTCAGCATCTGACGCAGACTACATTTTGCTATATGATGTGGAATTAGATAAACTCACTCTTCCTTTACTGTGGCTCACTCTTGAATTCTTTCCTGCATGAAGCTGAGAACCCCTACTTGGTGTGCTGTCCCAGGGAGTTGCCTGGGACAAGGATTTGACCTGGAATGTGATCATTCTTTCCTGTCCCATTCTCCTGCAATAGAATGGCATGGTTGTTGCTGCTGTTTAGTCACTCAGTTGTGTCCAGCTCTTTGCAACCCCATTGACTGTAGCCCACCAGGCTCCACTGTCTATGGAATTCTCCAGGCAAGAATACTGGAGTGGGTTGCCATTTCCTTCTCCAGGGGATCTTCCCAAACCTAGGGTCAAACCCAAGACTCCTGCCTTGCAGGCAGATTCTTTACCACTGGGCCACCAGGGAAGCTCATAGAACTACTGAGACAACAGAAATTTATTTTCTCACAATTCTGGAAGCTAGAAGTTTCTTCAGAGGTTTCTTTGGAGGCCTTGCTCCTTGACTTGCAGATGGTCATCTTCTCCCTGTGTCTTACCATGGTCTTCCCTCTGTATATGTGTATGTCTGTGTCCTCATCTTGAAACCAAGCAGGACTCTGTGGGGGCCTCCCAGGTACAAATCCTTTTAGTATGCTGGCCCTCCCTCCCATTTCTTGTTTGTAGGAAATAGAGTTCATTCGGCCTCCTTGACCTTCTCTGAGTTCCACAGAGCAGATTAAACAGGTGCTAATCAGGGGAGGAAAGGAATGCAGAAACAGGGGAGGAGCAGTCAAGCAAGGAGATCCAACCAGTCAATCCTAAAGGAAATCAACCCTGAATATTCACTGGAAGAACTGATGCTGAAGCTGAAGCTCCCATACTTTGGCCACATGATGCGAAGAGCCAACTCATTGGAAAAAAACCCTGATGCTGGAAAAGGTCATGGTTGGTTAGCATCATGACTCAATGGACAGGAGACTGAGCAAACTCCAGGAGAAGGTGAAGGACAGGGAAGCCTGGTGTGCTACAGTCCACGGGATCACAGAGAGTCAGACATGACGACTGAGCAACAACAAGTCAAGAAACCCAGTGGGTTAGGGTCCTGATTCCTTCTCAGGGAATATCCATAACAATATATCTCCGAGTTCTTCTGCAAGAACTAAGCCTCTTCCTCCCCTTGGTGGAAGATGGTAACTTCAGGCTGAGCATAAGACTCCTGTTACCTCACCACTAACCCATCATTAGAGAGTCACATACCCTGCAGCCCTAACCCCAAATTTTGTCTATTAAAAAGCCTTCTCTGAAAAGCATCAGCGACTTCAAGGTTTTTGAGGACCCATTCTCCTTGTTTGGCTCTGTTGTAAATCTTTCTCTGTTACAAACTCTGACATGTCAGTTTGTTTGGCCTCGCTGTGCATCGGACCCACAAACTTGAGTCCGGCAACAGCTGGAGAACCTCTGCTGCTGGGCACATACACTGCACTCACCTTTGCACGTTTCTCACTGACCAAAACATTAAAGCCTGCTGTTCAAACTCTTCTCAGCAACTACTGGGTGGAATTCTTTAAGTCCCAAACTCGTGTGGGCTGTGCTTTCTCATTTCAGGCATGTATGTACCAGTGTGGTTTGTTTGATCCAACCTAGATGGTTGAGAAATCAGTGATGTTCAGGTCAGAACCCACTCAGCAGGGTGAGCCAATCAATAGGGTCAGGACCCAAGCTGAGTGAACGTCAATCTGTGGGGAGGAAGGCACTTCTGCACCCACCCCTAACCAAACAGTCCTAGGATGGAGAAGCACAAGAGAAAATATATCAAAAATACCTCTGTTATTTGACAAAGTATTGCATAGGGCAATCTGTTGATTTTATCCATCTTTATTCTGGTGCTATTATGTGTCTGTCTTTATATTTAAAGACCATTTGTGGTACTTAGTTAATATTATATATCCTACAGTGTGAAATAAATTAAACAATTTGGGGAAATGTTTTTTGTTAACTTGCTTTCCCATTAAAGACAATGAGTCCTAAGTATTTCTCTCCTAAAAAAATGGTTAAGAGGTAAGCTGGCAGTCAACACCCAAGAGCTAAATGATGGTAAGAACTTTAAAATCTTCAAAACAAGATTAGTAAGTCTTTAAATGGGTTTTCCTTTCAGTATGTCAACAAACATTTATCAGCCTGCCATACACCCTCAAAGCTCAGTGGGTAAAGAATCTCCCTGCAATGCAGGAGACCCAGGTTTGATCCTTGGGTGGGGGGGAATATCCCCTGGAGAAGGAAAAGGCAACCCACTCCAGTATTCTTGCCTGGAGAATCCCAGAGACAGAAGAACCTACTTAGCAACCAAACCACCACCACCATATGCCAAGGGTTGGGCTAGCCCTGGGGTTGATGAATAAAACAGATAAAGACCCAACAAAGAGGGAATTAAGACAGAGGAACAGGAGAGATATTAGTTTTTTATATTCACTAAGAACTGTTTGAAATAGAATAGTCCAGGATGACATCTCTGAGGCTGACTATGGAATATAAACTGAAACAAATACAGTATATGAAGTGATTAAAGACAAGGGAGTTAGGTGTGGTGTGTGTGTGCTGGGTGGTAGGGGTGGGATGGAAGGTGTCAAAAATGAGCCTGGAGAATAAAGCTGGAAGTCACTGATGGGTTTCAAGGAGGGAAGGGACATTGCATAGGGTTGGAAGGGAAAGCAAGGAAATGAGTTAATAGAGTGTATTTACAGAGTGTTGGCAAAATGCAGAAGGCTTACACAGGGTGGTAGTAGATCAGGTGATAGCACATAGATTTAAAGGTATATTTTAAAGTGGAGGCAGCAGGACTTAAAATAATTCAACAGGAGGACAGAGTTGAGAAAAAGATAAGATTATTCAGGGCTCCTAGTCTTCTGGCTTAGGATCATTTCCTTCAGTTTATTTCCTTCAAAGCATTTACCACAATTAAAGCTTTTTAAGGCATTATCTTGTTGATTTGTTTACTTTCTTACTGAGTCCAGCAAAGGAGAAAAGGAAAGATATTCCCATCTGAATGCAGAGTTCCAAAGAATAACAAGGAGAGATAAAAAAAGCCTTCCTCAGCAATCAATGCAAAGAAATAGAGGAAAACAACAGAATGGGAAGGACTAGCTATCTCTTCAAGAAAATTAGAGATACCAAGGGAACATTTCATGCAAAGATGGGCTCAATAAAGGACACAAATGGTATGGACCTAACAGAAGCAGAACATATTAAGAAGAGGTGGCAAGAATACACAGAAGATCTGTACAAAAAAGATCTTCATGACCCAGATAATCATGATGGTGTGATCACTCACCTAGAGCCAGACATCCTGGAACGTGAAGTCAAGTGGGCCTTAGAAAGCATCACTACGAACAAAGCTAGTGGAGGTGATGGAATTCCAGTTGAGCTATTTTAAATCCTGAAAGATGATGCTGTGAAAGTGCTGCACTCAATATGCCAGCAAATTTGGAAAACTCAGCAGTGGCCACAGGACTGGAAAAGGTCAGTTTTCATTCCAATCCCAAAGAAAGGCAATACCAAAGAATGCCCAAACTACCACACAATTGCACTCATCTCACACGCTAATAAAGTAATGCTCAAAATTCTCCAAGCCAGGCTTCAGCAATATGTGAACCGTCAACTTCCAGATGTTCAAGCTGGTTTTAGAAAAGGCAGAGGAACCAGAGATCAAATTGCCAACATCCGCTAGATCAGCGAAAAACCAAGAGAGTTCCAGAAAAACATCTATTTCTGCTTTGACTATGCCAAAGCCTTTGGCTGTGTGGATCACAACAAACTGTGGAAAATTCTGAAAGAGATGGGAATACCAGACCATCTGACCTGCCTCCTGAGAAACCTGTATGCAGGTCAGGAAGCAACAGTTAGAATTGGACATGGAACAACAGACTGGTTTCAAATAGGAAAAGGAGTATGTCAAGGCTGTATATTGTCACCCTGCTTATTTAACTTATATGCAGAGTACATCATGAGAAACGCTGGGCTGGAAGAAGCACAAGCTGGAATCAAGATTGCCGGGAGAAATATCAGTAACATCCGATATGCAGATGACACCATCTAAAAAGCCTCTTGATGAAAGTGAAAGAGGAGAGTGAAAAAGTTGGCTTAAAGCTCAACATTCAGAAAACTATGATCATGGCATCTGGTCCCATCACTTCATGGGAAATAGATGGGGAAACAGTGGAAACAGTGTCAGACTTTATTTTTGGGGGCTCCAAAATCACTGCAGATGGTGAGTGCAGGCATGAAATTCAGTTCAGTTCAGTTCAGTCGCTCAGTCGTGTCCGATTCTTTGCGACCCCATGAATCGCAGCGCGCCAGGCCTCCCTGTCCATTACCAACTCCCAGAGTTCACTGAGACTCATATCCATCGGGTCAGTGATGCCATCCAGCCATCTCATTCTCTATTGTCCCCTTCTCCTCCTGCCCCCAATCCCTCCCAGCATCAGAGTCTTTTCCAGTGAGTCAACTCTTTGCATGAGGTGGCCAAAGTACTGGAGCTTCAGCTTTAGCATAATTCCTTCCAAAGAACACCCAGGACTGATCTCCTTTAGAATGGACTGGTTGGATCTCCTTGCAGTCCAAGGGACTCTCAAGAGTCTTCTCCAACACCACAGTTCAAAAACATCAATCCTTTGGTGCTCAGCTTTCTTCACAGTCCAACCTTCATATCCATACATGACCACTGGAAAAACCATAGCCTTGACTAGACAGACCTTTGTTGGCAAAGTAATGTCTCTGCTTTTCAATATGCTATCTAGGTTGGTCATAACTTTCCTTCCAAGGAGTAAGTGTCTTTTAATTTCATGGCTGCAGTCACCATCTGCAGTGATTTTAGAGCCCCAAAAAATAAAGCCTGACACTATTTCCACTGTTTCCCCATCTATTTCCCATGAAGTGATGGGACCGGATGCCATGATCTTAGTTTTCTGAATGTTGGAACTTTAAGCCAACTTTTTCACTCTCCACTAAGCATGAAATTAAAAGACGCTTACTCTTTGGAAGGAAAGTTATGACCAGCCTAGATAGCTATTCAAAAGCAGAGACGTTACTTTGACAACAAAGGTCCGACTAGTCAAGGCTATGGTTTTCCCAGTGGTCATATATGGATGTGAGGGTTGGACTGTGAAGAAAGCTGAGCACCGAAGAATTGATGCTTTTGAACTCTGGTGTTGGAGAAGACTCTTGAGAGTCCCTTGGACTGCAAGGAGATCCAACCAGTCCATTCTAAAGGAGATCAGTCCTGGGTGTTCACCGGAAGGACTGATGTTGAAATTGAAATTCCAGTACTTTGGCCACCTCATGTGAAGAGTTGACTCATTGGAAAAGACCCTGATGCTGGGAAGGATTGGGGGCAGGAGGAGAAGGGGACAACAGAGGATGAGATGGCTGGTTGGCATCACCGACTCTTTGGACATGGATTTGGGTAGACTGTGGAAGTTAGTGATGGACAGGGAGGCCTGGCGTGCTGTGATTCATGGGGTCGCAAAGAGTCAGACACAACCGAGTGACTGAACTGAACTGAACTGAACTGAGTCCAGGAAGAATAATGCTGTCCAGGTGAAAAGTAATGCATTATCCAGCAATCCCACTCCAGGGCATATACCATAAAGAGCTATATGCACTCCAATGTTTACAGCAGCACTATTTACAATAATCAAGACAAGGAAGCACCTAAATGTCCCCTGACCAATGAATGGATAAAGAAGGTGCAGTACATATATATAATAGAATATAACTCAGCCATAAAAAAGAATGAAATAATGTCATTTGCAGCAACATGGATGAACCTAGAGATTGTCGTACTGAGAGAAGTAAACCAAAGACAGAAAGACAAATACCATATGATGTTGCTTATATGTTAAAAAGAAAAAAAAAAGATACAAATGAACTTGTATACATAACAGAAATAGGCAGGCCCACAGGAAAAAAAAAACTTATGGTTATCAAAGGGGAAAGGGAGAAGAGGGATAAATTAGGAGTTTGGGATTCACATATATACATTATTGTATATATAAATTTGGAGAAGGAAATGGCAATCCACTCCAGTACTCTTGCCTGGGAAATTCCATGGACAGAGGAGCCTGATGGGCTACAGTTCATAGGTGGCAAAGAGTCAGACATGACTTGGCAACAACAACATATATTAAAATAGATAACCAGCAAGAACCAACTGGGAAGAGGGAGCTATAGTCAATATTTTGTAATAACCTGTAAGGGAAAAGAATCTCAAAAAGAGTATGTTTATATATAAAGCATATATATACATATCACTGAATCACTTTTCTGTACAAATGAAAATAACACAGCATTGTAATTCAACTATACTTCAATTTTTTAAAAATCAAAAATTAAAAGTAATGCAAAGCACATAGGTAATTTAAAATTTTTAATTTGCTAATAGTCACATTAAGAAGATGTGTAATTATATATATTTAATTTAAATTATATATATAATATATATATATGGCCATGCACCATGCAGGATCTTAATTCCCCAACCTAGGATTGAACCCATGCCCCCTGTGATGGAAGTACTGAGTCTTAACCACTATATATTTTCACGATATATTTTACTTAATCCCATAAATCCAAAATATTATTTCAATAAGCAAACAAAATCAGAAATAATGAGAGATTTTACTACTTTTTTTATACTGAGTCTTCAAAATATGGTGTGTCTTTTCCACCGATAGCACATCTCAAGTCAGCCTAGCAACAGTTCAAGTCCTTAATAACCGCCTGTGGCTAGTGGCTTTGTACCGGGTGGGCACTGCAGATCTGCAGTAGCAGGCACTCAAGGCAGACATGTTCAGTCTGGTTCACTGTTCTTCTCCAGCAACTGAAACATTCAGTGGCACATAGAGAGTATTTGATATATCGCGAATGAGCGAACAGATGCTTAGTGATGGGGGGTGTGTATTGGAGGCCATAATTTTGGGGATGGGTTCAAAGCTTCCATCTTGGATTCCTCTTGGTCCAGACAACTTGGTCGGAGGCATCTAAGAGACCTCACAATGAAGATGTCAAGAAAGGAAGTGGATGGGACGTGGTGGTAAAAGAATGAGAAAAAGAGAAGGAAAAGGTGGAAGGAAGGAAGGAAGAAAAGGAAGGAAGAAAGAAAGAGGAGATGAGAATCTGGGACTGAGAGAAATCTGAGTGAAGATGTAATTTTGTTATATGATGATTTCTAAATCCAAGGGAATCATTTCTGGATTACCTGAGGAAAGAGTGCAGAGCAAAGAGAAAGCCTAGGACCCTATGCGCAGAGATACCAACATTGAAATGTTGAGAATGTTGAGCTAGAGAAGAAAATCAGGAATGTGTGGTCACGTCAAGAAATCAAAAAATGAAGAGTTTCAAGAAGAAAGGAGTAGCCAGCCCTGCCGAAAGTTCTGGTTTTTAAAAAAACAAAAAACAAAAAAAACAGAGAATAAAAAACGAAGAATACAAGAGCATTGAGACCTTAACAATTATCCTGACACACATTTCACAATCATGATCTCTTTTTAGCCCTGCTTTGTAATGCTTTTAGTTAGAGAATGATTGAGGTTTTTTCTTTAATACGAAATTTGAACATTTTAAAGAAATTTGGCCTCCAAAAGGTCAAGAAACCCAGCTAGTTTATGCAAGAACTAGGTCAAGAACCCAAGACCCTAGTGACTTCCCTGGCAGTCTAGTGGTTAAGACTCCAAGCTTCCACTGCAGGCTGCATCCGTTTAATCCCTGGTTGGGGAACTAAGACCCCCACATTACAGCAGGGCAGCCAGAATAAATAAAAGAGAGCTCAAGACCAGGATTATTTATTTAAAGAACATACTTTAAAGCACTGGAAATAGCTGGAGGTTTATGGAGGGCGCCTGCCTGTATGTGGCTTCACTAGCTGGTTTGAGAGTCGATGTACACTTGGCAATATCTTTCAAGTGTGTGAACAAGACCAAGATTACATGACTGGGATTTCTTGCAAGCTTCCTAAATGTCTTCTCCCCTTCATTGATAACACCTAGAATTCTTAACACGTTTTTCCTCATAGAACTCCATTTCTCAACCTATTTTAGGCAATGAAATAATCCTACTAATCCTGCAGGAAATCAATATTAATTAATAACTTTATTCAAGAGAAAGGTAAGTTACAAACATTTATCAAGCATGTTCTTACTGGTAAAATAAGCTTCCTCTGCTGTCTTAAAAACACAAAGAATGAAACGATCTCATCTAAACTCTATGGCTAAGCAGTTGTGTGACCTTGAATAATAAGACTTTACCTTTCCTGTACCTAGGTGTCCTTATCTACAAAGCACAGGGGATAAATCAGATGATCTCTACCTCTTCAAATAGTTTATGATTTAATGGTATTGTTAATTAGGTTTACTTCTGTCCACATATTTAACTTTAAATTTGATCAGTGAGAGAAGAGAACCCTGAAGGAAGTCAAGAAACCTAGGAATGAATTCAGGTTCCCCATCAGGTAGACCTGTAATAACTAACTGTTACCATATGTTAAATAAGGTGGTAACTTGCAGGCTTACCTCAGTCAGGGTTGTTACAATGTTTTGTAAACTGTACAGTTTCAGAGAAACGACAAGTGCAATTATCTCTAAAGCAGGTGTTTGAAACCGGGGTATATATTATCCCTCCCAACAAATAACAGACTGAGTTCCTGTGATTTACCCTTTGGGCGTGTGACTTGTTACTCTTGTTAAGCCGATTTTGGTATTGAAACTTGCTCAAAAGGAGAATGGAGACAAAAGTCCTCTTATCTCCAGGGAGTGCCTATCTTTGAATGTGTACAAATAAAGGGAGAAAGGAAAGAAGAAGTGGGGGAAGAAAGAGAAGAAAGAAAAAAAGAAAGGAAGTCTTCCCAGGTGGTCCAGTGGCTAAGACTCCCTGCTCTCTATGCAAGCGGCCCAGATCCTGCGTGCCACAACTAAGACTCAGTGCAGCCAAATAAATAAATATTTTAAAAAGAGAGTGGGAAGGAGGGAATTCATAGGCAGAAGAGGAGGAAAGGCCAAGGCGAGGCAGGCTTAGAAAAATAAAAGGCGAGTTAGGAGAACAACTATGGGGAGGGGAAGTGGGCAGCAGGGCGGGAAGGGAGCGAGTTAGCCTGGGGCAAGAGCGGAGGCGGGGGTGGGGGGTGGCGACTGAGTGGCTAGCCCAGGCACTGGCCGGGCGGGCACCAGGCGGAGGAGGGAGGAGGAGGGTGGGGCTTGGCGAAGGGCAAAGGCGGGGCAAGACTTAAAAGGGAGATGACCCCAGCTGGTTGACACCGACCTCGACCTCCGACGCCCAGGGCCAGGGGAACCAACGAGGGAAAACAGGGAAGGGCCGCAGCTGAGGCCGTCCGCGGGCTCCGGACGCCGGCGCAGGGACTGGAGAGGGAGACCTCTGGGGGCGCCCGGCACCCTGCCACCATGTGCGAGCTGTACAGCAAGCAAGAGACGCTGGCGCTGAGGAGAAAGCACATCGGGTAAGGGCTCCCCAGCCCAGACGAGAGGCGCAGAGAGTGGGAATCACCAGGTCACCAGGGCAGGGAGTGAAGAGCTAAAGCGGGGCCGGGAGCTGGCTGGCTGGGGTCCCGCGGGGAGCGGGACCTGCCGCTTGCCCGCCGCACCTGCGTACACGCGCCGCCGCCCGCACCCCAGGGGGGCTTCCTTGCAGCAGGGTCCCGGGTGATCCCCGCGCTCTGCAGCCCGCGGCGAGGCTGAGGGCTGCGGGCCGGTTGGGGGAATTGACCATGAGGGTTGATAGCCACTGAAGAACACCGTTCCAGGGCTGGGCTCTGGAAGGGGAGAAGGGTAGTTCTCCGCCACACTCACCTACTCGAAAGTTTTCCATAACTATGAACTCTGAAATATTTTTGACGATGGCTATGAAAACTAATTCTGACAACTTTTGTTGAAAGCGAACTCTTCCTTTTTGCACGCTTCGTTAAGAAGTAAAAGGTTAATCTAGCCAGTGGAGGGGGGAAAAAAAAAGCGTGGACACTTTTTAAAGGGTAAGATGCCCTTACTCACCTTGGTCTCCCCAGATGTGCCCGCTCTACAACGTAAAGATGCAGGGTTCTCTCGGGTCTATTTTCGTTTTGCTCACATTAATAGTATAAACGACTTGGTGAGTGAGCGTACAGGACCCATACTTAAGTCAGACCTGGGCTCTGGTCCTAGAAGAGTGTCAAGTTACCTTGTGATCTCTGTCACATTAAATTCCTCTTCTATGAAAATCTGAGTGGCAAGGTGGGAAGTACATTAACAAAGAGGCAAGGTCAAGTCCACAGTTTTCAGCCCACATTCATAAGGAAGAACTTTTCTGGATTTTAACTTGTAGTTAATAAACTAACAACTGAATTTGAACCAATAAGAACTTCTCATTAGTTTCATTTTAGCTAATGACACTTAAGTTTAGGTATTTTTAAAATTTTATTACTTATTCACAATAATTACAATACTTTCTAAACTATTGTGTATCAATTTAATACATAACTATTTACCCTCTAAACTACTCTAGTGCACATGGGAACATGTTTTCTGTGCATGCAAAGCCACCAAAATAAAACGATATTTTGGGAGCTTTTCTAGTGGTCCAGTGATTAGACCCCTTGCTTCAAATGCAGGGAGCTTGGGTTCAATCCTGGTTGGGGAACTAGGATCCCACATTTCCTCATGGCATGACCAAAATAAAATAAATAAATAAATATAAATAATAATAATATATCTTGTTTAGTTTCTAAACATCCATGGAGCCAAGATCAGAAATGTTTGTAATGTTTTCATGTTGCTAAAACTTGTACTCCAGACAGCCACCAAGTAACCATAAATAGGGATGACATTGTATTAGACTCCAAAGAGTGGGTTAAAAGGTTAGAATAATAATTGGATCGTATTAGTTAAGAATAGAAAATCCATTTGCTGCAGAACAAGAACCAATTAAAAGCCATGAAAATGATCTGTAAAATCTCCTGCACACTATTTAACACTAAGTTATTTGTAGTAGCTTTTAGTGTATTCATTTCTTTACAAGTAGGTTTGAGGGAGAGATTAGATGACAAGCAAGCTCTATTTTGGGCAAGGGCATAAGACAGTCTTTTTTTTTCTTTCAATTTTATTGGTATGTAACTGACATACAGCACTGTATTAAGTTTGAATTTCTCAGCATAACGATTTGACTTACATCATGAAATGACTATCACAGTTAAGTTTGGTGAACATCCATCATCCCATTAATACAAAATTTAAGAAATAGAAAATCCCCTAGGGTTTGCTTTCTTAACAACTTTCGTATAAAACATACAGCAGTGTTATAATCAATCATGTTAAAAGGTAAGATGCCCTTATCATGTCGTACATATAAATTATATCCATAATACTTATTTACCTTATAACTGGGAGTTTGCACCTTTTAACTATACTCATCTGATTTCCCTGCCTCCCAGCTCTTCCCAAGAAGTGTAATCTCTTTTTTCTATGAGTTTATTTTGAAGCATAATTCACCTACAACACTGTGTTAATTCCTACTATACAATATAGTGATTCAATATTTCCATACATTTCAATATGGTCACTGTGGTAAATCTAGTTACAATCAAGACAAAAATCTACTTCCAAACTCTGGTTTTCTCTCTTATTGGCTTGAACCAAGCTTCTTAATTTTTCTGTGCCTGTTTTCTCACCTATAAAAGTGAGAATGATGATAACTCCTATTATAGTATTGTTGGAAGGATTAAATGAGATAATATTTGTAGTAGCTATCAGTTCTTAATATATAGGAAGGCTAAAAAAAAAAATTTTTTTTTTCCTAGTTGAACAAAATTTCCCAAAGGAAAATTAGTTCTTGGTTTGTGTAATTCGAGCTGTCAGAGTTGATCCATGTGCCTCTAAAAAGTATTGTCGGATCGTGGCAAATTTAATATAACAAGCATAAGAAATGTGAGCAATGTCACGGATGGGGGATTAAGGTAAAAGTTTCCAGGCTAATATGAAATTAAAAAAAAGAAAAAAGTATGTCACCTAGGTTGTGTTTTCCCTTTCTTTTATGTAATTGTAATTTTCCACCCATCGTGACCTTGACCGAGAAGGGCAAACACTGAGCAGTCCTACCAGACCAAAGTGTTTCCTTTCATTATTTCTAGGCCTTCATGCAAAGTTTTCTTTGCTGCGGATCCCATCAAAATAGTGCGAGCCCAGCGGCAGTACATGTTTGACGAGAAAGGTGACCAGTACTTGGATTGCATCAACAATGTTGCCCATGGTAATGTGCTGTCTTTGTTGTGCCTTGAAGAGTACATTTATGGATTAAGGCAGCTTTGGCACCATTGATATTTGTCCCAGGATTTGCAGTGGCTGTAGTTCCTCAGCTGAACAGGGCCCTTAGTCTTAGGCTGGGAAAAGCTAGAACAAAATGTGGGAGAGGAACAGGATCAACTTTTCTTTTTTTTTGCTTCAGAATCTGCCTCACTTCCCAGGCATTTCGAATTGTAACTCATTTTGAGGACTTTTGTCTTTTAAATTTTAGTGGGACACTGCCACCCAGAAGTGGTCAAAGCTGCCCAGAAACAGATGGAACTACTAAATACAAATTCTCGATTCCTCCACGACAACATTGTTGAGTATGCCAAGCGCCTCTCAGCAACCCTGCCGGACAGACTCTCTGTTTGCTATTTTACAAATTCAGGGTAGGTTTCAAGGTTTTTCCAGCCATCCCCATTCCCATGAATCTCCTTGTTTCCTCTCTCACACGTCTTTTCTATTTTGATTGCTGGTGGAGTAGGAATATCTAAACAGGTTTCCTGAGACTCTTACTAATGACCCTGCATGGGGAACCTGACCTCCTGGTTCTTTCACTTGGGCCCACCAGCTCCTTGTAGATAAGATACGTGACATCGTGTTCCAAGGCTCTTGATGTAGCCCAGAAGTGCAATCCCATGATTAACATGTGCGTGTCACTCAAGACTTTTTACTACCACGCTTCTTTGGTGATAGATGGGGAAGAAATGTTTAGGGAATCCCTAAACATTTCCCCAGCACAAACACAAAGGAGGAAGGAATAAATTCAAGTGAATAGATATGTTACAACTTTTAAATTCTGTAAATTCAAATGATTGTATCCCATTCTGTTGAATATTATGCAGACATTAAAAAGTATGTTTTGGGGGGAACTCCCTGGCATCCCGGTGGTTAGGACTTCAAGCTTCCACTTCAGAGAGCCTGGGATTGATTCCTGGTCAGGGAACTAAGATCCCACAAGCCGGGAAGTGCAGCAAAAAAAAAAGTATGTTTTTGAAAATACATGTTTATAGACAGGTGAAAAGCTTACCTATTAGGAGGAAAGCTGTCTATACAACACAGACTCTTATTTTTTAAATGATATATATGTACATATATACTAAAACTAAAAGAGATTCTGTGATTCCTTTTCTTTCTGGCCACGCCTGAGGCTTGTGGAATCTTAGTTCCCCACCAGGGATAGAACCCAGCCCCCTGCAGTAGAAACTAGTCCTAACCATCGGACTGCCAGGGGAGTTCCACACTTCTCTTTTCAATGAGGTATTCTAAAACCTAATTTATAACCAGAAAATTGTTTTTTTTTTTTCTTTGTAAAGAATTAAGACATGTTAGGATCTAATTTGTTGTTTTAAAGCATTCTTGCCTTCAGTGAATTAAATAGCATAGTATTTGACTTTCCCTTCCAAAGAATCCTATGCTGTCAAAGAATGATTAGCCTTAAAGAGCACTGTCACCAAAGACTGGAGGTGACAGAGCCTGGAATAGTATTAATACAAAGAACATTCTGGAAGTTAACCAGGCTTCAGTCAACACTGGCTCTACCTCTTCGTAGCTGTGAGAACTTATCCTTGTTACTTAACCTCTCTGAGCCTTCACCCATAAAAAGATGACAATACTTGCCTTGAAGAGTAGTTATGAGAATCAATATAAGTAAAACAGTATAATAGCTGGCACATGATAAACATGCCACAAATGATTACTTTTCCACCTGTGTCTGAGTAGTATATCTAGACTCTCTACAGCAGATAGAAAGATTACGATCTTCATTTTTTAAAGTCTCGTTTATCCATCGATCTACTTATTTTTGGCGGTGCTGGGTCTTTGTTGCAGCTTGGAGTTTTCTCTAGTTGAAGCGAGCGGGGCTGCTCTCCAGTTGTGGTATGTGGGCTTCTCACTGGTAGCTTCTCCTGTTGCATAGCATGAGCTCCAGGTACACGGGCTTCAGTAGTCGCCACAAGTGGGCGCAGTAGTTGTGGCCCATGGGCTTAGCTGCTCCTTAGCATGCGGGATGGAGAAGGAAACGGCAACCCATTCCTGTGTTCTTGCCTGGAGAATCCCAGGGACAGGGAAGCCTGGTGGGCTGCCATCTCCTGGGTCGCACAGAGTTGGACACGACTGAAGCGACTTAGCAGCAGCAGCATGTGGGATCTTCCTGGGCCAGGGGTTGAACCCTTGTCTCCTGCATCGGCAGGAGGATTCTTTACCATTGAGCCACCAGGGAAGCCCTGATCTTCATTTTCCAGATAAGAAACTAATCAAGTATTAGGTCAGCACAACACGGATCAGTGGCCCTCTGGTTAGTGGGACCTTAGACTCCAATTCCTCCCATTGAGATCACACTTAATATAGGTTTCTTGGGCTCCTCACATTTAGTCACCTATGATATGGCTGAACTGGGCCAGAGTTTGAAATAAGCAGTATATCCTTAATTTGTGCTGAGTTTCCTCGTGCATCTCATTCTTTTTTGAAGACATCTGGGGAACTTAGGAGGATGACGTGAGATGGCTGGCTGGGCAAGATTGAGGGGGAAGAGAGGACCTCAACTTATTTATTTATGCAGTTCTGTGTAGTTGAAATCCTCAACTTTGAAAATAGCATTTCAAAGGATTTTTAAAGAGCTTATGTCACATTGTTCCTCTCTCTCTGCTATCTTAATAGATCGGAAGCCAATGACTTAGCCTTACGCCTGGCTCGGCAGTTCAGAGGCCACCAAGATGTGATCACTCTTGACCAGTAAGTCTTGGACACAAAACTTCTCAGCAGAAAGGTCCTTCCGAGATGAAAACACATTGATTCTATCTACACTAATACCAGAAGTAGGTACAGAGGAGGCTGGATGGCACAAGGATTTTTTTTTTATTATTATGTTTAAGATTTCAAGGCCAACTCGTGCCTAGAGAACACTTAATTCTTTCCAAGCACCTGGAGGCTCTTTTGGGTACTGTGGTCATGGTCTCATGGGCTTTGTATGAATTAGAATTTACTTTCACACATTAACTATTTACTGAGCCACTGCAATGTGATTATCCACTGTAATTGATTTAAAAGACAGTAATTTAGAGCAAATTTTAATGACTACAAGCAGCCAAGTTTAAAAAAAAAGGGGGGGGTAGGGTTTGGCTACATTGTACAGCATGCAGGATCTTAGTTCCCCCACCAGA
Source organism: Bubalus kerabau (assembly GCF_029407905.1). Lineage (NCBI taxonomy): Eukaryota > Metazoa > Chordata > Mammalia > Artiodactyla > Bovidae > Bubalus > Bubalus kerabau. Next base: position 29,769,755 of record NC_073630.1, on the reverse strand, counting down.
AATCAAACCCAGACTTCCTGCATTGGGAGCAGAAGTCTTACCCACTGGACTGCCAGAGAAGTCCCAAATTCATTACAATTTGACAACTTCTATCTTAACTGAGATTTTTTTTTTAATTGTTTCTGCCTGCCCACCCCACTAATCTCACACACAGGGTTGAACTGAACATGCACCTCATTTCTTGCCCATCTATAGGCTTCTCTTGTTTTATGTGTTGGTTGATGTAGTCATTCTCTATTGTGACTGTAGCAAATTATCACAAACATAGTGGTTTAAGCAACATGAATTTATTCTCTTACAGTTCTGGAGGTGGGATGTCCAAAATGGGCCTCACTGGGCTGCAAGTTAGGTAGCAGTAGGGCTGCAGTCCTAGAGACTCTAGGGGGAAATGTGTTGCCTTGCCCCCAGCTTCTAGAGGCTGCCTGCCTTGCTTGGCTTTGGGCCCCTTCATTCACCTTCAGAGCCAGCCATGCCATCACTCCAGCCCCTGCTTCCATCACATCCCTGTCTCTGACCACCATCCCCCTGCCGCCTTCTTTCACTTAGAAAGACTCTTGTGATAACATTGGCCCCTCCAGGATTATCACTCCATTTCATGATGCTTAATCACATCTGCAAGGTCCCCTTTGCCATGTAACATATTCTCAGGTTCTGAGGATTAGAACGTGGGCATCTTTGGGGAGGGCAGGCTGATGCTGCCTATCACAGAATGGACACTGACTGCCCTCTGTGCCCAGCTACCCCAGGCAGCACTGCAGGAAGCACCCTTAGACATGTGCCCTTATGGACCTTTCTGAGGATCTCTTAGGAATAAGCACCCAGAAACAGGATTGCTAGGCCATAGGGATACTGTAAACATTGATTTGAATAAATGCTGCCAGGTCGGTCTCCAGAGTGGTTGAAACACTCTACCCAGTGTATGAAATGTTCCATTTCCCCATATCCTGGGCAAAGCCTGAGAGTATTGTGCCTTTTTTTCCTTTAATAGTTTCTGGTCTAATAAGTATGAAATAATATCAATGTTGTTTGTATTTGTAATTTTCTAATTATGAGATTGAGTATCTCTTCATATACTTATTATACATTTGTGACTCCCCTTCTGAGAATTAGCTTCACTGGTGGCTCAGATGGTAAAGAATCTGCCTGCAATGAGACAGGCCAGGTTCGATCCCTGGATTGGGACGATCTCTTGGAAAAAGAAATGGTAACCCACTCCAGTATTCTTGCCTGGAGAATCCCATGGACAGAGGAGCCTGGTGGGCTACAGTCCATGGGGTTGCAAAGAGTCAGACACACCTAAGCGACTGACCCACTTTTTTTCGAGAATTATCTGCTTATATTCTTTACCCAGTTTTTCCATTGGGATTCCCATCCTTGTTTTTGTGGTTGCATGCATAGACTGGATCAAAGGATCTCAGCCTGGACTGTGTTTTAGAAATATCTGGGGAAATGTTCTTTTTATAGTGCCAGTCAGTGCCCAGGCCCCACCCCAGACCAGTTAAAGAGAGTCTCTAGAGGCAGAGTCCAGGAAACCAAGTTTCCCAAGTGATTCTTTATGCACACAGACCATTTTGGAAGTTAGCCTCTTTTATTTGAGACATTACAAATATTTTTTCCCAATCTATCACCTGCCTTTTAACTTTGTCTATGACATCCATCTATTCAAAAAAAATTTTGATTGAATCCAAGAGTTTGCATTTTCTTCCTATGGTTTGGTTTTCTAAGTTTTGTTAAAATCTTTCCCCCATACATATCCATCACCATCCCTCAGATCACAAAGATGCTCTTCATTTTCTTCTACTGTCTGTAACTGCTCCTCATTTAACTCCACCTAGAGGCCACTGTGTTGCCATTTACGTATGGCTGAGCTTGCTTCTGTCCCAGTCATAACTTTGTTCTTATTCCAATACCATACTAATTTCATTGCTATTGCTTTGTAGGATGTTTTAATCTATGGTAGAGGAAGTACTCCCTCTTTGCTTTATCTATTCATAGGCCTTTTATAATTTCCAGAGAGAGACAGAGCCTGTTATGTGCTGGCACAGAAAGAGAGACATCAACATTTGATCTACTGTGTGTGTGCACATGCTCAGACATTTAGTCATGCCTGACTCTTTGCAACCCCATGGAGATTCTCCAGACAAGAATACTGGAGTGGGATGCCATTTCCTCTTCCAGAGGATCTTCCCAACCCAGGGATCAAACCCCTGTCTCTTATGTCTCCTGCATTAACAGGCAGATTCTTTACCACTAGCACCACCTGGGAAGCCCTTATAATTTCCAGTCTCCTGATTATATATATCTTGGAAGAAAAAAACATTCAGGGGAATATCATAGCCACCTGTATTTTAAGTGAAAGAAAGGAATTTCACAACCTTAGGAAGAACTAAGTTTGATCACCTCTCAACCTTAGTTCTTTTTGAAAAAACCTCCTATTCCTTACCAATTTGCATTTGTTCAAAATGTGCTATTGGACATCCTTTAGAAACCATCCTAAACAGAAACACAGCCCATTTTATGATATAAATTTGTTAAAATTTACTAGAATATAACTATAAATGTAAAGAATACATGTAAAGAATACATACATCTGATATTTCTCATGAAACTAGAGAAAATAATATTTTATACTTAATCTAATTTAGCAGAGCTAATACAATCCAAAGAAATTAAGCTTTTTTCTGGCTAAAAACTGCCTACAAGGATACATACTTGGCTTTCTATGTGTTTTATTGCCTGAATCAGGAGAGCTGGACAAATTAATGGCCAGTCCTACCATGAAAAATTGGATTCCATATAGTTAAATCTGGCACCAATGTTGAGATTCTCCCTGGATGATACGCAATACTATTTTTCACATCCTGGAAGAGCATCCTGCTTTGAATGATGTTGGTTACCGTTTTTTTGTTTCAGTGCTTACCACGGTCACCTATCATCTTTAATTGAGATCAGTCCATATAAATTTCAAAAGGGCAAAGATGTCAAGAAAGAATTTGTGCATGTGGTAAGTATCTTGGAATTCAAGAATCAGAATGTTACTACTGGAAGAGTGCCCAGTGATAATCCAGACCAATCTTTGCATTGAAATGAAACCACGAAGAAGGAAACTAAGATACAGAGCTGTTATATGACTTGCTAAAAGTCAGAGAGTTAGTTAATGACAAGATGTGGGTTAAAATCCATTGATGCTGCTAAGTCACTTCAGTCGTGTCCGACTCTATGCGACCCCATAGACGGCAGCCCACCAGGCTCCCCCGTCCCTGGGATTCTCCAGGCAAGAACACTGGAGTGGGTTGCCATTTCCTTCTCCAAAATTGATGAGTACCATACAAATCAGCACAGTGGTAGTGACAGCTGTTATTCACAGCTCTTATTTTATTTTTCTTGCCCCTGGATCTTCAATTACTTTTTCTATCACTGAAGCCAATTTGAAACTCAGAGTTGCATCAGGTGTGTATGACTGTCTTAAAATTACTCTATGCTAAATTATTGTGTAAATTTATTAAGTCAAATAAATATTAAATGAAAGAAAATAAAGAAACCAAGTTGATGAAGCAGTAAAACTCATTTGGCTTAATTAAGGATCAGTGGATGTTTTTAAGAGAATCATGAATACATTTTTTCAAAATTTTAAGATCTGAAATTACTCCTAAAGCACTCTGAATTTCTGAATGATTACAATTTGCTATATAGTTGGTAAGTGCTGGTTTATTTTCTTCTTCTTTTTTAAAAATGTTTCTTGGCCTCACCAGACAGCACATAGGATCTTAGTTCACCTACCAGAGATCGAACTCACACCTCCTGCTTTGGAAGCTCAGAGTCTTAACCATTGGACCACCAGGGAGGTCCCTATTTTCTACATAGAACAGTTAGTATAGTTTCCATTCACTGAAATTTTCAAATAACATAATCACATTTGTTGTTTGAATTGCCCCTTATGTGATCAGGGATGCAATTTTGACTTCCAAGGGCCTAGAAGTAAATCCAAGCTCCTGTTCACAATGCAAAGATTTCAAGTGTCACTAAATTCAGAAATGTTAAGGAAAAAGAGCAGAAGAACCTCGCGTCACATAAATCCATAGGTCACCTTTCTATTATGCTCTTGTGGGGAAATACCCGTTCTTAAAAGCTCATTTGTCCAGGAGAAAGATCATGAGAAACTGTTATCTTTTGATGTTTTCAGGCACCAGCTCCAGATACTTACAGAGGAAAATACAGAGAAGACCATGCAGACCCGGCCAGTGCTTATGCAGATGAAGTGAAGAAAATTATTGACGAAGCTCATAACAGCGGAAGGAAGGTTTGTATTTACAGCTTTGGAAACACGTTAACATCTTTCATAAAATAGATTGAAATTATCATGATACACTAGAGACGTGGAAAAGGATTAGACGGCAAATCCTTTCTGTTCTTCTCTGGTTACATTTTCACTTAGTTCATATATCAAAAAATGTATTATTGTAGTCATGCCTCTAAGACTATTTTTATTTATCCTGGAAATGTAATTATTGTACCTGTTTCAGAACTGGTGGTCAAATTCTAACCTTCCCAGTGGGATGCAGACTCTGGTGCAAAGGGATAGGAGGAGAGAATTAAGAAAGGTGATAGCCCATGGACAGAACATTCCAAATGAGAGTAACATGAGGGGCTAACATAAGGTGAAGAGGCAGGGTAGCCCCAGGGCCTCAGGATCAATGCAGGCTCCTGGACCCTGGGAGCCTTAGTTTTCCCTAGGATTGGTTCAGCTTTCCTGAAGGTGCTGAGCCTGGGTAAGACCAGGCAGGAAAATGCTCTTCCAATCTGTGTCCGCACTTTTTTTTTTTTTTAATCTTCATTGAATTTATTACAATATTTCTTCTGTTTCATGTTTTAGTGTTTTATTTTGTTTTGTTTGGCTGAAAAGCATGTGGAATCTTAGCTCCCTCCCTGGGGATCGAACCCTCACTCCCTGTATTGGAAGGTGAAGTCCCAGCCACTGGACTGCCAGGGACATCCCGGGGTCTGCACTTCTAAAACAAACCAAAATCCTACCGAGTAGGAAGAGCTTTTGTTTTCTCAGCCTTCACTCTACTATCTTCCACCTTCAGCCTAATGTTAAATTCTCAACCCACGTAGGGGTTACTTATATGAAGTTTTAATGTGATTTGACATATGCTTTGCCTTCAAATTGATTTATGGCATCAATATGGCAATTAAAAAAACTTATTAATTGAGAGAAAAATGAAGACTTTGTGTTTTCCAGTTCAAGTATTTTTATCTTAATGACTGGAGCGTCATTTGCCTTTCTTAGCTATTTTCTTCTTTTTCTTCCCAACCCATTCATTTTTCATATCTTAAAAGAGGTAGTCTAGAGTAGAACCTTGGTTCCCTTGTATGTTTGTTTTTAATTGAAGTATAGTTGATGGCTTGACTTCTTATCTCATACTATTTCCATGCTTCCTCTGAATTTAGTGATTTTTTTCTTCTCCTTTCTTGGCCTCTAGACCATTTCCTCTGCAGTTCTATGGTGAATTGCCTACGTTGGTTAAGTTGTAAGCCTGGTTCAGGGCAAGAACCAGAAAGAGCCCAGTAACTAAGGTTTGTGACCACAGGTCACCTTCTCACCTCCCTGGTGAAAATTCCAGACTCAGGCAGTCTAATTCAACAAGTTGAGTAAATAGGCATTACAGTGATATGTTTGCAACCTGGGTAATTTTGTAGAGGCTCGTATCAAAGACTGATCAAGATGTCCGTCTTATTCAGTTGATCCTAATGCAAACACTGCATTTAAATTAATTATGGAGAGATGGAAGGCACCTTTTCCACCATTTCTAGTGGTAGTTTCATAAGAAACCTAAAATTTCAGAAACTAATGCTTCAGATCACTTGTTTTTCCAGCATGAACATCTTTTCTTTTTAATCAAATGGCCAATTTGCCTCTTGCCAGGGGTCCATTCCCAACCATGTTTAAGTCACCCTCTCTATAAGAAGTCCTCTTTTTTTTTTAGGGGGTACGGGAGGGGGACCGAATGGACTTTGACCCCATCTTCTCTTGTATAGATTGCTGCCTTTATTGCTGAATCCATGCAGAGTTGTGGCGGACAAATAATTCCTCCAGCAGGCTACTTCCAGAAAGTGGCAGAGTATGTACTTGGGCATCTTTGGTCAAACAGAAGGAACTGTGACAGTTCCGCAGGGTCATCTGGTTGTTGGAGAAGTATGGAAGTACTTCCCATTGTTGTTTAGTAGCTGAGTCATGTCAAACTTTTTTGCGACCAACTGTAGCCCACCAAGCTCCTCTGTCCATGGGACTTCCCAGGCAAGAATCCTGGAGTGGGTTGTCATTTCCTTCTCTAGGGGATCTTCCCAACCCAGGGATCAAACTCAAGTCTCCTGCACTGGCAGGCAGGTTCTTTACTGCTGAGCCACCAGGGATTAGATGGTAAATAGCCACTTGGGAGTGCCTGCCGCCCAGGACTCCTGGAACTCCTCACCTTCCAAGATCCCAGCTAATAAAGGGTTTGCACACAGTCTAGCCAGGGGGTCCTTGAGGGCTCTGCCCCACTTTACCCACCTGGCATCCTCTCTGATTGATTGGTGTCCAAGCTTTGCTGATTAGTAAAAAGTTGAAGACTAACTCTGCTAACATTACTTTTTGTTCACTTTTTTCTCTTGCCACTTAAAATACTGCAGTAGAGCTTACTTTAAGCAGCACAAACCCAAACAACATAAACTATATCTTATCTGGAAATGACGTGATTATATTTCAAAGTCAATGACATCACATAGATGTCATTGGGGATTTGAGCACTGAAATGTTTTTAACAAAGATTACAGACTTCAGGTTAACACCATTCTTTTTAAGTCCTCAATAATCCGAATCTTGAAGGGAGGATATGGGGGCTGTCAGTGACCTGAAAGCATCATGCTGCCCTTTTGCTTTTCAGATATGTTCGTGGAGCAGGAGGTGTGTTTATCGCTGATGAAGTTCAAGTAGGCTTTGGCCGAGTTGGGAAACATTTCTGGAGTTTCCAAATGTTTGGTGAAGACTTCGTTCCAGACATAGTCACAATGGGAAAACCAATGGGCAATGGGCACCCAATGGCATGCGTGGTAACAACCAAAGAAATTGCAGAAGCCTTCAGTGCCTCTGGGATGGAGTATTTCAATACGGTAAATTTTGACCTCCCACATTAATGCTAAGAGGGAAAAATTCTGTGTGTTCTTACATTTCTTTCCAATGTAATAAAGAATAAATCTCACTGTTGCCAGCTAATGACCCCAGAACTGAAGCCAGACTTTGATCTAACCATATTTTATTCTGTTTGGCACAATCCTCCTTGTATTTTTTCTTGTATCTTTCCCCTTTCTAAAATGTTCCTATTGATTGTTCCAGTGATAGATGGCCCTGGTAAACTCTAGAGGTTATGATATTTCATTAACAGATGATATGATCTTTTTTTGTTTTGTATCACATTTAAATCCCCAAAACACATCTGAAGTGTTTAGATGATTCAGTACTATAAATATTATATGGCTGTCATAGGAGATATTAACTAAATTTCTATCTTTTGGAAATTTTATTTCCTTGATTTTGCCCCACAAAATTGTAAAATTCTCAAGTTTGGAAAGACTGTTATAGTTTGTGCAATATGTGTAATAGGACTTGTTTCGGCTAAAAGTCAGAATCAAAATCTAGGAACATAAATTACTTGGAGAAAATGTCATTTTTTGGCTTTTTTTTTTACACAGATATTCAAGTGCTGCAATCCACATCCCTCTAACTAAACCACACTCTGAAATCCTTAATTCCCAACACAATATCTGTGTTTGGTTTGGATGAACTTATACATTCTCCAGTAGTCCTTCATACCAGTTATGTAGCATATATATAATTTAGAATTATATTCTCAATCCTGAATGAATAGAATCATGCTATATTCTAAACTTAAAAAGCTAATATCACAAGGGAAAATTTTATTGAAATTATAACTTTACTTGCTTAAATATGAGCCAGATTTCTCATAGATGAAGCAACAGCACGAATTCAACTAGTCTGTTTTCTCATTTATCTTTTTTCTGCAGTATGGAGGAAATCCAGTATCTTCTGCTGTTGGTTTGGCCGTCCTGGATGTAATAAAAAATGAAGACCTTCAAGGAAATGCCACAAGAGTAGGGAATTATCTTATTGAGTTACTGAATAAGCAGAAGACTAAACATACTTTGATAGGAGACATCAGGTATGTTTATCAAGGAATTGTAGTTATTTGTATGTCCAAATGAATATTGGTGAGCTTATAAATTTAAAATAAATTACACAAAACCAAATCTAGAAAACACTGAAAAAACCTTTTTCATTCAGAACCCAGATATATCACTATTAACTTTTGGGTATATATCTTTCCTGACTTACACTTAAAAAAAAAAAAAATTAAGCCAGGATAATTTCAACAGCTAGAAGATGAAAAGAAGAAACTTAAAGTAACTCTATATGATCTATGAAAAAATAATTCAAATGACATCTAAGAAACATCACTATTTTTCATATATGTATTTATCATCATTGATGTAATATGAAACTAAATAGTATAAGATTGTTTTTAAGCCTTTTTTTTTTTTGCAATTACGTGATAAAAAAAAATGGATTACAAAAACTAATTTCAGAAACTAAGGAGTCCTGTGGACACTGGATTGGTATCATGGATTAATTAGAACTAGTAACAACTACCTTTAAAGAGACTCATACTCAGCCTCAAATCAAACTTGAGTTTGGCAACTGTTAATTTTCTGTGACAATGTGGTGCTTGATAGAGTGTATGTCAAGTTTCCTTTCTTTATCTCCCTCAGGGGCGTTGGCCTTTTTATCGGGATTGACTTAGTGAAGGACCATCAGCAAAGGACCCCCGCCACAGCAGAAGCTCAGCACGTCATCTACAAGTAAACCACCCCTCACCTGTTTGGTATCTCAGCTTGAATGATGTCCACTCTCTTGAATGTTTTTACTTCCTCTCTTCTCCCTGAATACGGAAAGTTTAAGACTCTTGCAATTACAAACGTGACTTCTTACATGCATATACTAAATTGCTGTCTGTTCACATCATTCTGAAATCATCTTAGTTATTGCTTTTCTGCACTCACATCTATTTCCTGCACTAATTAGGATGAAAGAAAAGCGAGTGCTTCTCAGTGCTGACGGACCTCACAGAAACGTCCTTAAAATAAAACCACCTATGTGCTTCACTGAGGAAGATGCCAAGTTTATGGTGGAACAACTTGATGGTATTCTAACAGGTCTGTCCACAGATCTTTAAATAAGATGCCCCCCACACCTCCATCCTGGTCATACACGACAGTGCATCTTGCTGTCCATGGTAGAAGTGAAGGAGGGTGGAAATGACTGTGTAAATTTACATTATCATTTATTTTCACTTTTAAAAAATAATTGCATGTCTTCATTGTACCACAAACCACAGATGTTGCAGTGTAAGAGTCTTTGAGTTTTATACCCTGAAAATACTTGAAGTGTTGTTAATAAAACTTATAGGCTATAGGTTAACAGTTATTTGCTATGCCCTGACTCATTTGACTTTGCGCTTCACTTATTACAATTTCATTTTTGAGGGTTTGTTCATCATTCAGAATTATAGCCTGTCATAGGAATTAATCTTTTTTGACCTCTGTTAAATAATGAGGTTGGGCTTCCCAAGTGGTGGTGGTGGTGCTGCTGCTGCTAAGTCGCTTCAGTCGTGTCCGACTCTGTGCGACCCTATAGACGGCAGCCCACCAGGCTCCCCCGTCCCTGGGATTCTCCAGGCAAGAACACTGGAGTGGGTTGCCATTGCCTTCTCCAGTGCATGAAAGTGAAAAGTGAAAAGTGAAAGTGAAGTCGCTCAGTAGTGTCCGACTCCTAGCGACCCCATGGACTACAGCCCATTAGGCTCCTCTGTTCATGGGATTTTCCAGGCAAGAGTACTGGAGTGGGGTGCCATTGTCTTCTCCCCAGGTGGTGCTAGTGGTTAAGAATTCACCTGCCAATGTAGGAGACACAAGAGATGCAGGTTTGATCCGTGAGTTGGGAAGATCCCCTGAATTAGGAAGTGGCAATCACTTGCCTGGAGAATCCCAATGGACAGAGGAGCCTGGTGGGCTACCATCCATGGGGTCACAAAGAGTTGGACACGATTGAGTGACTGAGCATATACATTAAATAATTAGGTTAATTTATTTTTCATAAATTGAGATTAGCTAAGTAAGGGAGCAATGTAAAACCATACCGAAAAACATAAAGCCCTTTCAAATGTTGGAGCTTTTAGGTACATTTTTAAAATTTTACTTCTCTGCTCCCGCTCAGCCTCTTGGGGTTGGGATAAGGCTGATAAGCCAGGAATCAGTGCAGTATACAAAATAGATCATTAATATTGGAAAGTTGAGAGGCAGCCCCAAGTTATTTGTAATACGGTCACTGTCTTTGGACTAAGAGACGCCCAAACCTGGCCAGCAGTCCTCACACATCTATTTCCTCTGGTCCCTTGAAGGCCAGGTGGATCAGAGTACAGGTTGGGACAAATGTCACTATTACTTAAAATTCAGCTCAGAGCCTGAACATTTTTAGCAGTGGGGCTGGACAATTCTTTTAACAATGTGAATGAGATGGAGCTAATGCAGGCTGAGAGTCACGCGTAATGGTGAAATGCAAAAAAGTTGAAGAGGAGTGATTTTAAAACACATGGACCTCTCTATTTTTCTCTAGTAAGAGTATCCCTATAGTTACCAAAATGGGTTTTTTGTTTTTCTTAAGGATTTTTAAAAATGTCTTATATTTATGTTTTATGGTTTTTTCCATCTTATCTACCTTGATGAAGGTTTAGAAGAAGCCATTGGAGCTGAAACTGAGAGTGGGATCTCTAAGAATACTCCTTGCAGAACCAAGGTAAGAGTCACTTGCTTAATATTTAAGGGAAAAGTTTAAAATTGGAGAAATTTAATAAAAAGGAATGCAAATGTTTTAAAATTGTACAGTGACTTTTAGAACAAACCCACCTTTGCTAGAGTTGGCTTACTGTTGCAATTCTGAGTGCACAATTAAATTCCAAGGCAAGTGTCATGCCACTTGACATCTATAAAAGCAAAGAACCGTTTTTACAGGGTCATTCCCATGCTGAAAATAATCATAATAACCTTCAGGCTTGCAACGAGGGCCTTCAAAATATAGAGAGAGAGGATAGCAAATGTCCTGAGCTCCTTCCTGTTTTTCTGAGTGATGCTTGACACTGCTTCGAAGTCCCACATCCCACTTCTTAATCAACAAAAGCTTCGGTGGTGTGACTTCAAAATGCCAGAGTTTGATCCTCCATTGAATTAAAGTAGAAACTTCGACTGGCAACAGGGCCTGGGAACTGTCTGGCGCTGAGTGGCCTAGTTTCTGCATTTGATGTGCTGCCAGCAGAGGGCTTCCCCATTCTCTCCCCAAGCTCCCCAGGCTGTAAGAAAGGGCTCCCCAGGTCGGGAAACAGAAAGGCAAAACCTTGAGAGGCTCTGTTGCATAATCTGTTATTTGTTTATGACTCTGACGCATAAAGGAACCCTCGGTACCTCCAGTCCGCCTACACATCGAGTGTAGTCAGAAAAGCCCTTTCCCTGAGTGAAAAGCATGAGGCCCTTTGAATGAGGGCAAATGATCGGCTCACAGGGTGCTTCTGTTTCTTGGTGCAATACAAGCCAATGCTAGGGATCAGTTCCTCTCTGCTGTGTGAGAGTCGCATAGAGAGTCTGGGGCAGAATCACGGCTATCTGAATCTAGCAAGTTTTGGAAAGTGCTCAGACCCTCAGTTGTGTCTGACTCTTTGCAACCCCATGGACTGTAGCTCACCAGGCTCCTCTGTCCATCTTCTGGCAAGAATACTGTAGTGGATTGCCATGCCCTCCTCTGGGGGATCTTACCAACCCAGAAATGGAACCAGTGTCTCTTTCGTCTCCTTCATTGGCAGGTGGATTCTTTACTACTAGCACCACCTGGGAAGCCTATAAGCATTGAAAAGGAGCTTATTGAAAAGGGGCTCTGAAAAAAGAGTTCCCCCACCAGAAATGCCACTGTGGAGTTAGCAAAGTTAGCATGCCTTTCTGAGTTTGGCTTGGACTCCCAGATTTTAGGTTGCTATTACATTTCTGGTGTCTATGGAAGGTAGTAGTCAGTGTTCGAGAGGAACAGCGCCCTAACACAGCATTCCTGTGTTGTGCTGTGTTGCTTTTGTGTTCTCCCACATGCCGCATTCCTGTGGAGTTAGCCCTGCGGAGGCTGGAGGCTGGGCGCGTTAGCAGTGGGCTGCCCTCTGGAATTTGTACACTTGTCTTACAGATGCCCAAGGAAGCACAGTCAGAATTGCTCAGAGACAGCAGCCTGGAATCCAGAGAAAATCCCAGCCAAAAGAGAAATGGATTGTGCACAGATTCACTGCTCAGCAAGAGGCTCAGGACGTGAGAGATGAGCATTTTACAATATAAATGTCCGGAGTTATAGAGGATAAGTGCAAATGTCCCTTCTGTTAAAGCTCTGTTGTACCCTCTGAAAGAAATGTTTGCATTTACTCAGAGGTATAAAGTCAGTGAGTAATAAGATTAATCCAAATGATAATCAAACCATGTCAAGACTATTAGTTCAGCATTTAGCCTATTAATTCCTTGAGATTTCTGCAAGTACTTCCTTTATTCTACTCAATTTAAGCATCAAATGAAATATTTATTGTTGACAGTTTTACTTCAATATTTTAATCTTTGACATGACAGAGTAAAGTACAGTAGGTTCCTGAACTTTGGAGACTTAGTGCCTTAAAATATTGAATTCTTTAATGATTTAATTTATAAATATTTATGGCTATAATAAAATAAAAGATGATAAGAACCAAAAAAAAATTTTTTTGACCAGAGAAGTATGTACTGTTCTTTCTCGGAGAATCATAGAGTTGGGTGGTAAAGTCAAAAGCCATTTGGGGAAAAATCACATAGCAAATGTGAAGAAGGGAATGAATAATCTGGACTCCTGTTGGGGAACTAGGTTAATCGTGATCCTCTGGGGATGAGGGCACAGGTGCAGAGGCCAGACAAGGAGTAGACCCAGAAACACTCTTAAACATGGAGCTGGAGCAATAGCCAGAGCACCACATTCCCCTTGGCTCTGGCTAATCAGACTGTCGTCTTGGCAAGTCACTTAGCTACTAGATGAGAAATTAACTTTGCAAGCAATCCTCTTCTCATCCAGCCTATCAACCCTGACACACAGAGAGAACTTCAAGAATCTCTTCCTTAAATGTGCAAGTGCCATGAGACTTGGAGGCTTGTGCGAGTACTGACCTGGAAGAAATTTGACTTTTAGCCTTGACTTCTCATTATTTCTCAATTGCCCTCCTAACAGTTACTAAGCTTTGTATGTTGGGTTTTTTTGGGGGGAAGCGGTCTTTGTTTTGGGGTTGTGCCTAATGACTTGTGGGATCTTAACTGCCCAACCAGGAATTGAACACTACTTGGGCCCTGGTAGTGTGGTAGTGAAAACACAGCGTGCTAACCACTGGACCACCAGGGAATTCCCTGTGCATTGGTTTTTGTTCTATAAAGATGAGTTACATAATTTTGCTATGGCCGTTTCATGATAGCTGAGAAAGATGTTGGGGGGGGGGGAATTAAATGTAAAAAGCTTCCTTTATGAGTTCATCATAATAAAATGCTGTGAAAATGCAAGGTCTTGTTGTTAAAATAGTTTCGTCTCCTAAATGTATAATTGACTATGGGTCTGAGCTGGATTGCATATTCAAAAGCAGAGACATTACCTTGCTAACAAAGGTCCGTCTAGTCAAGGCTATGGTTTTTCCTGTGATCATGTATGGATGTGAGAGTTGGACTGTGAAGAAGGCTGAGCGCCAAAGAATTGATGCTTTTGAACTGTGGTGTTGGAGAAGACTCTTGAGAGTCCCTTGGACTGCAAGGAGGTCCAACCAGTCCATTCTGAAGGAGATCAGCCCTGGGATTTCTTTGGAAGGAATGATGCTAAAGCTGAAACTCCAGTACTTTGGCCACCCGATGCGAAGAGTTGACTCATTGGAAAAGACTCTGATGCTGGGAGGGATTGGGGGCAGGAGGAGAAGGGGACGACAGAGGATGAGATGGCTGGATGGCATCACTGACTCAATGGACGTGAGTCTGAGTGAACTCCAGGAGTTGGTGATGGACAGGGAGGCCTGACATGCTGTGATTCATGGGGTCGCAAAGAGTAGGACACGACTGAGCGACTGATCTGATCTGATCTGAGTTGGATTGCACTGAGATTGATTCACAGGTAGAGAGGAGAGAGCATGAAGGTCTCTGAGGTTTGCTTCTACGAAACCAAGGTTAATTCCAGGACCATTAGACCTTTTACAGCACAGGTCAGTACTCCTGGGAACATTCCTTGTGTGCTGAGAAAGTGCTTGTCTCCTTGAAAGAAACTGTTTCCATCTCTGCCGCCTTGGCCACCCTGCTCATGTACCATTATGCCTATTGTGGGGGTGGCTAATGTCCAAGTGACTGATGTCAACCGGCCAAGTCATCTTGTCTACTTGGTTGTTCAGCCTTCTTCTGTTAGTGGATGCTTTTTGGTGGACATGAACATGTGACACAGAAAATCTTAACCTGTGGTATTTATTCCATATATTCATTCATATGCCTCTTCCCAACACCTCCTTTTGCCACAGACTTTCTAATTCTTTCAGGCTCCTGACCAGCCATGCAACCACTCCCCACTGCTCATGATTGCATATATATGCTTGCTTTTTTTTCCCCACGCAACATGGAAGACCAGGTGCACCTTTCAAAGTTCTAGCACTGGGAAGATCTTCCCTGGCCACTGCTTTTCAAGGCCAGCACTGAGTGTGCCTAGCACGGGGCCATCATTCACTTTACTGAAGTGATAGATCCCTGATTCTTCATAGGGTTTATCTCCCACCATCTTGAGCAAACGTGTCTTACTGAGGCTCCCAGCAGATCAGCTGCCTCTCTTTCTATAGCATGATCCCTTCTTACTAACTGCTCATCAGAGAGTCCAGTCTTCTCTTTAAGGAATTACTTTTACTATGTATTTTTTAAAATTAATTTATTTTTTTAATTGAAGGATAACTGTGTATTTTCTTAAAGCCACCTTATATTATCACTTGGCATTCATTGTTAATTTCCTTCACATCTATAGCCATTTGTTTTGTTATATTATTGTTGTTATATTTTAATGTTTTCATATATTTTCCCCAAGTTTTTATTTTGAAAAATTTTAAACTTTCATGAAAGTTTTATATATTTCATGTAGCCTTCACTGGGATTCATCAGTTGTTCATATTTTGCTCCACTTACTTTCCTATCTGTGTACCTTCACATGTACTTTTTGGCTTTGACTAAGCCATTTGGGCCATTGGGAATTTAATTGCTGGCATCAAGGCAATTCACCCTGAATATTTCAGTTTTATCTTTCCCCAAAACAAGGGCATTCTCCTACAAATCAATTATTATATTAGGGGCATTTAATATTAGTTTATAATAGCATTTAATATATAATTGATATTCACATTTTTAATTATGTCAATAATGTCCTTTGTAGCCTTTTTTTTTTTTTTAATTCAGAATTCTTTTTGGCTGAGAGGTACAGCACATCTCAGATGTGGGATCTTAGTTCCCCAACCAGGGATCAAATCCCCTCCACCTGCGGTTGGAAGCACAGAGTCTTCACCACTAGACCATCAGGGAAGTCTCCCAAATTTAGAATTCTATCAAAGATTCTTCTTAGCATTTAGTTGTCACTTCTGTTTAGTTTCTTTTCACCTAGAATGCTTCAACCAGTTAGACATTTAGAAGAATGTCTCAGTTTGAATTTATATAATATTCCTCATGATTAAATTCAGGTTAAACATTTTTGGCCAAAAAACAAAAAATTACATAGGTGATGTATACAGATTAATTTTCAAATATGAAACTAAACTGAAATCAGCCCAATTTGGTCATAATCCATTATTTTATATATGTATATATATACATATAGATTACATACAGGATAATCTATTCTATATATAGTATGTATATATGTATATATGCAAAAATCCTAAACAAAATTCTAGCAAACTACACCCACACTCATTAAGAGCCAATATGCAGGACTTCCCTGGTGGCTCAGTTGTAAAGAATTTGTGAGCCGATGCGGGAGTCATTGGGTTCGATCCTTAGTCAGGAAAGATCCCACATGCAGTGGAGCAACAAAGTCCACGCGCCACAACTGTAGAGGCTGTGCTCTAGACCCTGGGAGCTGCAGCTATGAGCCCATGCTCTGCAATTACTGAAGCCCGTGTGCCCCAGAGCCCTGCTCTGCATCAAGAGAAGCCACTGCAAGCAAGAGTAGCCCCTGCTCGCCACAACTAGAGAAAACTTCGAGCAGCAATGAAGACTCAGCTCAGCTCAGCCAAAAATAAATGCATATACTAACATATATAGAAAAACCAATATGCAATATTGACTGGGATTTTTACCCTCTTCCTGATCAACACAAAGGGCTTCCCCAGTGGTTCAGTGGTAAAGAATCCACCTGCAAAGCAGGAGACACAGGAGACACAGGCTCCATCCCTGGGTCAGGAAGATCCCCTGGAGGAGGAAATGGTAACTCTTTCCAGTATTCTTGCCTGGAAAATCCTATGGATAGGGGAACCTGGCTGGCTACAGTTGATGCAGTTGCAAAGAGTTGAACCCAACTGAAGCAACTGAGCTCACAGGCACGATCAATGAAAAGACTTTAGAATATTTTTATTTACCTCCCTCTGATGTTACTATTTTGTATTTTAAATCTGTGATTTTAGGCATATATATATATATATATATATAGTTTAATATGTATGCTTTTTATTGTTCTCCATTTCTTCATTCCATTTCGAATTATTTTCCCTATTTTCTTGAAGAATATCCTTTTAGTATCTCCTCCAGAGTGGGTCCTTGGTTCGGCTTCCTAGTTTGACTGATGGATAAACTGAAGACCACAGATGTTGAGTGGCTGGATGAGGTGCCCATGTCTTTGAAGCCAGGACTGCCACGCAGACCACTGACTCCTTGGCCAGTGATTTTTCCTCCACATCATTTTTAAATGTTGGGATCAGAGGCATAAAAGTAAACAATGCCATGGATGGTTAAATCTATTAATGAAATGTTCTAAAACTCAGTTATTTTTATGAATTGGCTTTGAACTATTAATTTTAGCGAGCAAAAGGAAAACAGTTTATCAGCCAGTGACACACACCAAAATGTTAATTAGAAAAACCCACTCAAGTGACCCAGTAACAAATACACACAATACTTCTACTAGTTAATGCTGACCTAAACATAATGAAACATGGGCCACCAAATGCTTACTTCTACATCCTTACTATTTTATATACTGATAGCAACATCATCTCTGAACTGAAATAGTTACAATAAGGAAAGTAAAAATCCAGGGTGCATTTTCCTCCCCTGAGAAGAAGAAAATTGCAACAATAGCATATAACTTGAAGTGGAAATGGGGCTGTAGAAGCAGAAAGTACAGCTTTAGAAAGCAAAAATGACTTGCAGAGAGCCACAGGCCCCTAACACTTGTTCCTTCAGAAGACCCTGAGGACTCCCTGATTTTAACTGGCCCCTGCTGCATCACACATAGCTTATGTTCTTCTTGGTAGGATACAAATTAAAAAGGAGAAACAAAGAAGATAGAGAACACTAACCATTCATTCCTTTTGTATATTCAATTATTTGCTTTTATTCTTCAGTATTCCCAAAATATTGCTCTGTGATATTCCTGAAATTCTTAACCTATGATGTCTATCTTGGGATTTACAATTTTTTTTTCTCACACCATGCAGCTTGTGGAATCTTAGTTCCCAACTGGGGACTGAACCCCAGCCCACAGCAGTGAAAGCTCTGAGTCTTAATCTCTCAACTGCCACGAAAGTCCTTGAACTGCTCCTTTATTTATACCTCTTTTCTAAAGGATTTTGATTGTACAGATTGCTTTTATAGAAACACCAGCTTTTCCGTGATGGGCAGATTCAATCACTTCAACACTCTTGTGATCGTCCAATGAGGCAACAAAGTGCCCTGGAGACTGGGATGGAGGTTACTTGGAAACTCAGCAACAGGGGCTTTCGCTCACCCAGGTCAATCTGGCTGCAGCCACTCCTGAGTGCCCAGTCTGCCAACAGCAGAGGCCAACACGCAACCTCCAACATGGCCCCATTCCCCAGGGAGTCAGCCAGCTGCCTGGTGATGTGTTGCTTAAATTATCCTACTTCAAACATGGAAGGAGTAGTGCCTTATTTTACTAGGAGACAGTTACTCTGGACATGGGTAGCATTTCCTTTCCTGCCTGAAATGCTTCCACCTAAACCATCATCCACGGATTTAAAGAGTCATTTTCCACTGCCATGGTACCACACACTCCTGAGGAATGTGTTTCAAAGAAAACAAAATGTGGAAGAGGGCCCAGGATCACAGAGTTCTCTAGTCTTCCCATGTTCTTCATTCTGAAACAAGAGCACATTAATACATTCTCCGTTAGTTGAAGGTTATCTTAGGTGGGATTTCCTAGGAGCAGAGTCTGAGACAGGGATTCTAGTGCAAGTGAATTATTGGAGGTGCTCTCAGGAGTAGTAGGTTAAGGAAGGGGAAGCAAGAGGTCTTGGAAAGAAGGCAGCAAAGATATCCATAGTCGGAACCCAGCCAGATCTGAATGCAGATGACCACCTACAATTAAGCCTGCTTCAGGCAAGGGTGTGCGCGTGCTGTCTCTTCAGTCATGTCTGACTGTTTGCAATCCCACTAGGCTCCTCTATTCATGGGATTCTCCAGGCAAGAATACTGGAGTGGGTTGCCATTTCCTTCTCCAGAGGATCTTCCCAATTCAGGAATCGAACCCTGGTCTCCTGCATTGCAGGCAGACTTTTTACCGACTGAGCTACAAAGGAAGCCCCAAAAGAACTGTACCCTCTGGGGTTCGAACTCTGGACCTACAGATTATGAGACTGATGCGCTGCCTGCTGCGCTAAGAAGGCAGAACTGAGAAGCTTCTTGGGGCTTCCATATCAGGCCGTCATTGGCTGCAGGACAAAGAGGGGACAAAGTTTCCAGACAACTCTAGAAAGCCAACTCCCTTGGGCAGAGGGTAGTTCTCCAGAGAAAGGGGAGCCCTGAGCCATCAGCAACCATTGCTTAAGAGTAGTCAGAGGAGGGACTTCCCTGATGATCCAGTGGTTAAGAATCAGCCCTTCCACTGCAGGGGATATAGGTTCCATCCCTGATCAGGGAAACTAAGATTCCCACATATCCCAGGGCTTCTGAAGTCCATGTATTCTAGAGCCTGCGCAGCCTAAAGAAAGAAAAAATTGGGCTTCCCTGGTGACTCAGAAGCTAAAAAATACACCTGCAATGCAGGAGACCTGGGTTCAATCTCTGGGTCTGGAAGATGCCCTGGAGAAGGGAACACCTACCAACTCCAGTGTCCTGACTTGGAGAATTCCATTGACAGAGGAGCCTGGCGGGCTACAGTCCAAGGGGTCGCAGAGAATCAGACAGGACTGAGTGACTTTCACTTTCAGGAGTTGGGGGATGGGTACACCAAGCTGATGAGTCTGTCTGGGTGGGGTTCCACAAGCATCCATTCAAAGGGGTTCCTTCTTTTAAGCATAGAAGAGATTTGTTTGTGAGGCTGCTAACACATTTTCTTTTATTTGGAGACAGAAAAGCATAATCCTTCACTTAGGTATCTGAACATATAAACAGCATTTTAAAACTGTTTTCTTGTGCTGTCAGGAAAAAAAAATAAAAAACAAACAAACAAAAAAAAACTTTTGAAAAATTCTACATATTAGGCACATCTACTCTTAAGCAGGAACAATGAAGTGTGCTCCGAGGTGTCAACTCGAAAATACCCATATATCCCACCCAGATGCTGAGCAACTGTGAATTCCTTCCCCCCAACTGAGGTTGAAAAAACTGGTGAGAAAATAGAGGAAACAGATTTCCCTGAGTGGGAGTGTTTTGAATTTAAAGTCCAAAGGCAGGGTAGGGTGGTCTGGGAAGGAGGCAATCTATCTCAGGATGGAAAGGAAACAGGAAGGGTCGTGATAGGGCTCTGCCCTGACTCCATTGCCTTGGGACACCCACAACCTACAGATCTCCCAGGTGTCCTACAGATCTACACTGCTCCAAGTGTCCCAACAGTATTCAGTTCAGTCGTTCAGTCGTGTCTGACTCTTTGCAACCCCATCGACTGCAGCACGGCAGGCTTCCCTGTCTATCACCAACTCCCAGAGCCTACTCAAACTCATGTCCATCGCATCGGTGATGGCATCCAAAAATCTCATCCTCTGTCATCCCCTTCTCCTCCCACCTTCAATCTCTCCCAGCATCAGGGTCTTTTCAAATGATCAGTTCTTCCCATCAGGTGGCCAAAGCATTGAAGTTTCAGCTTCAGCATCAGTCCTTCCAATGAATATTCAGGACTGATTTCCTTCAGGATTGACTGGTTCAATCTCCTTGCAGTCGAAGGGAGTCTTCTCCCTTCTTCCTCAAGAGTCTTCTCCAACACCACAGTTCGAAAGCATCAGTTCTTCAGTGCTCAGCTTTCCTTATGGTCCAGCTCTCACATTCATTCATGACTACTAGAAAAACCATAAATTCGACTAGATGCACCTTTGTTGGTAAAGTAATGTTTCTGCTTTTATATGCTGCCTAGGTTGGTCATAACTGTTCTTCCAAGGAGCAAGCATCTTTTAATTTCATGGCTGCAGTCACCATCTGCAGCTATTTAGGAGCCCCCAAAAATAAAATCTCTCACTGTTTCCATTGTTTCCCCATCTGTTTGCCATGAAGTGATGGGACTAGATGCCTTGATCTTAGTTTTCTGAATGTTGAGCTTTAAGGCAACATTTTCACTCTCCTCTTTCACTTTCATCACGAGGCTCTTTAGTTCTTCTTTGCTTTCTGCCATAAGCGTAGTGTTATCTGCATATCTGAGGTTATTGATATTTCTCCTGGCAATCTTGATTCCAGCTTGTGCTTCATCCAGCCAGGCATTTTGCAAGATGTACTCTGCATATAAGTTAAATAAGCAGGGTGACAATAAACATCCTTGACGGACTCCTTTACTGATTTGGAACCAGTCTGTTGTTCCATGTCCAGTTCTAACTGTTGCTTCCTGACCTGCATACAGATTTCTCAGGGGGCAGGTCAGGTGGTCTGGTATGCCCATCTCTTTAAGAATTTTCCACAGTTTATTGTGATCCACACAGTCAAAGGCTTTGGCATAGTCAATAAAGCAGATGTTTTTCTGGAATTCTCTTGCTTTTTTGATGATCCAGCAGATGTTGTCAATTTGATCTCTGGTTCCTCTGCCTTTTCTAAATCTAGCTTGAACATCTGGAAGTTCACGGTTCACGTATTGCTGAAGCCTGGCTTGGAGAATTTTGAGCATTATTTTGCTAGCATATGAGATGAAGCAATCGTGCAGTAGTCTGAACATTCTTTAGTATTGCCTTTCTTTGGGATTGGAATGAAAACTGACCTCTTCCAGTCCTGTGGCCATTGCTGAGTTTTCCAAATTTGCTGGCATATTGAGTGCAGCACTTTCACAGCTTCATCTTTCAGGATTTGAAATAGCTAAGCTGGAATTCCATCACCTCCACTAGCTTTGTTCATAGTGATACTTCCTAAGGCCCACTTGACTTCACATTCCAGGATGTCTGGCTCTGGGTGAGTGATCACACCATTGTAGTTAATGGGGTCATGAAGATCTTTTTTGTATAGTTGTTCTGTGTATCCTTGCCACCTCTTAATATCTTCTGCTTCTGTTAGGTCCATACCATTTCTGTCCTTTATTGTGTCCATCTTTGCATGAAAAGTTCCCTTTGTATCTCCAATTTTCTTGAAGAGATCTCGTCTTTCCATTCTATTGTTTTTCTCTATTTCTTCGCATTGTTCACTGAGGCTTTCTTATTTCTCCTGCTATTCATTGAAACTCTGCATTGAAATGGGTATACCTTTCCTTTTCTCCTTTGCCTTTAGCTTTTCTTCTTTTCTCAGCTATTTGTAAGGCCTCCTCAGACAACCATTTTGCCTTTTTGCATTTCTTTCTCTTGGGGATGGTCTTGATCACTGCCTCCTATACAATGTCATGAACCTCCATCCATAGTTCTTCAGGCACTCTCTATCAGATCTAATCCCTTGAAAATATTTGTCACTTCCACTGTAGAAATAGAGGAAAACAACAGGATGGGAAAGACTAGAGATCTCTTGAAGAAAATTAGAGATACCAAGAGAACATTTCATGCAAAGATGGGCTCAATAAAGGACACAAATGGTATGGACCTAACAGAAGCAGAAGATATTAAGAAGAGGCGGCAAGAATACACAGAAGAACTGTACAAAAAAGATCTTCACGACCCAGATAATCACAATGGTGTGATCACTCACCTAGAGCCAGACATCCTAGAATGTGAAGTCAAGTGGGCCTTAGGAAGCATCACTATGAGCAAAGCTAGTGGAGGTGATGGAATTCCAGTTGAGCTATTTCAAATCCTGAAAGATGATGCTGTGAAAGTGCTGCACTCAATATGCCAGCAAATTTGGAAAACTCAGCAGTGGCCACAGGACTGGAAGAGGTCAGTTTTCATTCCAATCCCAAAGAAAGGCAATACCAAAGAATGCTCAAACTACCGCACAATGGCACTCATCACACATGCTAGTAAAGTAATGCTCAAAATTCTCCAAGCCAGGCTTTAGCAATATGTGAACCGTCAACTTCCAGATGTTCAAGCAGGTTTTAGGAAAGGCAGAGGAACAGAGATCAAATTGCCAACATCCGCTGGATCATGGAAAAAGCAAGAGAGTTCCAGAAAAACATCAATTTCTGCTTTATTGACTATGCCAAAGCCTTTGACTGTGTGGATCACAATAAACTGTGGGAAATTCTTAAAGAGATGGGCATACCAGACCACCTGACCTGCCTCTTGAGAAACCTATATGCAGGTCAGGAAGCAACAGTTAGAACTGAACATGGAACAACAGACTGGTTCCAAATAGGAAAAGGAGTACATCAAGGCTGTATATTGTCACCCTGCTTATTTAACTTATATGCAGAGTACATCATGAGAAATGCTGGGCTGGAAGAAGCACAAGCTGGAATGAAGACTGCTGGGAGAAATATCAATAACCTCAGATATGCAGACAACACCACCCATATGGCAGAAAGTGAAGAGGAACTAAAAAGGCTCTTGATGAAAGTGAAAGAGGAGAGTGAAAAAGTTGGCTTAATGCTCAACATTCAGAAAACTAAGATTAAGGCCCATCACTTCATGGCAGATAGATGGGAAAACAGTGGAAACAGTGTCAGACTTTATTTTTTTGGACTCCAAAATCACTCTAGATGGTGATTGCAGCCATGAAATTAAAAGACATTTGCTCCTTGGAAGGAAAGTTATGACCAACCTAGATAGCATATTAAAAAGCAGAGATATTACTTTGCCAACAAAGGTCCGTCTAGTCAAAGCTATGGTTTTTCCAGTGGTCATGTATGGATGTGAGAGTTGGACTGTGAAGAAGCTGAGTGCTGAAGAATTGATGATTTTGAACTGTGATGATGGAGAAGACTGTTGAGAGTCCCTTGGACTGCAAGGAGATCCAACCAGTCCATCCTAAAGGAGACCAGTCCTGGGTGTTCATTGGAAGGACTGATGCTGAGGCTGAAACTCCAATACTTTGGCCACCTCATCTGAAGAGTTGACTCATTGGAAAAGACCCTGATGTTGGGAGGGATTGGGGGCAGGAGGAGAAGGGGATGACAGAGAATGAGATGGCTGGATGGCATCACCAACTCGATGCACATGAGTCTGGGTGAACTCTGGGAGTTGGTGATGGACAGGGAGGCCTGGCGTGCTGTGATTCATGGGGTTGCAAAGAGTCAGACATAACTGAGCGGCTGAACTGAATTGTAAAATCATAAGGGATTTGATTTAGGTCATACCTGAATGGTCTAGTTCTAGTGGTTTTCCCTACTTTCTTCAATTTAAGTCTAAATTTGGCAATAAGGAGTTCTTCATCTGAGCCACAGCCAGCTTTTGGTCTTGTTTTTGCTGACTGTATGGAGCCTCTCCATCTTTGGCTGCAAAGAATATAATCAATCTGATTTCAATATTGACCATCTGGTAATCTGGTGATGTCCTTGTGTAGAGTCTTGTCTTGTGTTGTTGGAAGAGGGTGTTTCTGCTATGTTTCTGCTATGACCAGTGTGTTCTCTTGGCAAAACTCTGTTAACCTTTGACCTGCTTCGTTTTGTACTCCAAGGCCAAATTTGCCTATTATTCCAGGTATCTCTTCTCTTCCTACTTTTGCATTCCAGTTCCATATAATGAAAAGGACTCTTTTTTTCTTGGTTGTTAGTTCTAGAAGGTCTGTAGATATTCATAGAAGCATTCAACTTCTGCTTCTTCAGCATTACTGGTCAGGGGCATAGACTTGGTTTACTGTGATATTGAATGGCTTGCCTTGGAAACAAACAGAGATAATTCTCTCATTTTTGAGATTGTATCCAAGTACTGCATTTCGGACTCTTTTATTGACTATGAGGGCTATTTCATTTCTTCTAAGGGATTCTTGCCCACAGTAGTAGATATAATGGTCATCTGAGTTAAATTCACCCATTCCAGACCATTTTAGTTCACTAATTCCTAAAATGTTGATGTTCACTCTTGCCATCTCCTGTTTGACCACTTTCAATTTGCCTTGATTCATGGACCTAACATTCCAGGTTCCTATGCAGTATTGCTCTTTACATCATCGGACTTTACTTCCATCACCAGTCACATCCACAACTGGGTGTTGTTTTTGCTTTGGCTCCATCTCTTCATTCTTTCTGGAGTTAGTTCTCCACTGATCTCCAGTAGCAAATTTGGCACCTACCCACCTGGGGAGTTCATCTTTCAGTGTCCTATCTTTTTGCCTTTTTATACTGTTCATGGGGTTCTCAAGGCAAGAATACTGAAGTGGTTTGCCATTCCCTTCTCCAGTGGGCCACATTTTGTCAGAGCTCTCCACCATGACCCATCTGTCTCTGGTGGCCCTACAGGGCATGGCTCATACTTTCATTGAGTTATATAAGGCTGTGGTCCATGTGATCAGTCTGGTTAGTTTTCTGTGACTGTGGTTTTCATTCTATCTTCCTTCTGATGGATAAGGATAAGAGGCTTATGGAAGCTTCCTGATAGGAGAGACTGAGGGGGAAACTGGGTCTTGTTCTGATGGGTGGGGCCATGCTCAGTAAATCTTTAATCCAATTTTCTGTTGGTGGGCGGGGCTGTGTTCCCTCCCTGTTGTTTGACCTGAGGCCAAACTATGGTGGAGGTAATGAAGATAATGGCGACCTCCTTCAGAAAGTCTTATGCATGCACTGCTGCATTCCATGTCCCCGAACCTGCAGCAGACCATTGCTGACCCACACCTCCACGGAGACTTCTGGATACTCACAGGCAAGTCTGGTTCAGTCTCTTGTGGGGTCGCTGCTCCTTTCTTCAGGGTCCTGGTGGGCACATGGTTTTGTTTGTGCCCTCCAAGAGTCTGTTTCCCCAGCCCTGTGTAAGTTCTGGCAGCTGTATTGTGGCATTAATGGTAACCTTATGGAGAATTAAAAGAACAAATAAATATATCTGCATAAATCACCCTTGCAATGAGTCCTTAAAGAAGATTGGACTTCAGGGGACTAATAACCACTCTATGTGTGTCTTCTAGAATGGCAAGACAAAGCCCACTACAACTCTCCTGAAGACCACTAGACTACAAATAGTTGAATCTAAGTTTTTTCCTTTTTATAAAATATAATGGTGCATAGTGACCTTTAAGGTGGAGGGAAAAACTGGCATTTTATTAAACATTATTAAACAATTCACACATTTATCTTTTCTAAATGAAATAAACCCATTTATTCCAGTCTTTCTGCATCAAAACCTGTTTCCCAAGCACTGATTAACTTTTTTTTAACTTGAGTTTAATTACATATGAAGTATCATTTATACACAGTAAAATTCACTCTTTTAAGCTATGTAGATTGGTAACAGTATATTCATATTTGACAAATATATATGAAATGAGTGTGAAAGCCAGTAAGACCCCTTCTTTCTGATCTGTGGTCAAAGTGTGTTTTACTCCAGGAACTTTGTTTGTATGCATGAAGTGGCTCAGCGTCAGACCTAAACTGTGTTTGAAAGGTCAGGGTAGAGAATCTCCCATTTCTACAGAAACAGGCAGAGACACTCTTTGTTTATAATCAAGCCTTGAGGAGGAAATGCGAGGGTCAGCTGTTTCTGTGGGCAACACATGAACTCTGTGTTTTCTTACCTCCATTCAGGTTAAAAAGTGTCAGGTCGAGACTCCATACTACAGTATGAGTCAAGAGCCAAAGTTCAATTTTCTGAAAAATCAGAGCTTTCCTAGCTCTTGGAGTCCACAGTCGGATGCATGACAACTCGGGTTAATTTAATCATTTTTATTCTAAACATTGAGGTCATTATGCATCTGCTTTAAAAGGAGCAAGATGATGAATTTTCTCTGACATTCAACATTATAAAAATCAAAAGTCAAGATGGCTGTGATGCATTTGAATAAAAAATAAAACATCTACAGTTGGTAATTTAAATGGAGTTGGCCTTTCTATGAAAATGTGAGAAGCTATTGTTACAAACAACTGCTTCAGGATCCTCAAACAAAAGAATAATTTACATATTCAATAGGAAAAATTTCCAGTGAATAATACAAAATTGTAACTGAAACTTCAAATTGAGTCACTTTATTTCTAAATAAATATCAAATAAGAAATCTATATGGATGAGGAAAGGGCAACCCACTCTAGTATTCTTGCCTGGAAAATCCCATGGACAGAGAAGCCTGGCAGGCTACAGTCCATGGGGTCTCAAAGAGTCAGACTTGACTTAGCTACAGAGCAGGCATCCTTAAATAAAACATTTTAAGACTGAATTTCCTGAGGAAAGGTACAATATGTAGCATTTTTCTTCCATGTTGTTCCTGACCAAGTAGTTTCAAGGATTCTTAGAAAAACATAAAAAACAAATAAACAAAATATTCTATTCCGGGGCACTCTCTTGCATCAGCTTTGCCCTCAAAGTATACAAACACATGAAAAGAAGGTATGAGGCAAAGCTTAAGTATAGTCAGTAAAAGTTCAAAGATTTGATAATGGCACAAATGGCCTTTTCTTAAAAATGGCATTATTAAGAGCCAAAGCTGAGTCAAGGAGGTAACAAGATGAGCAGGGCGTGAACACTACAAACCCAAGAGAACCACAGGAGTATACAGAAACTTGTGACAAGTAGGGGAGTGAGCCTAATGACACAGGAACAAGTGGTAGGGCACAGTATGGCAGAAATTTGATGTATGAAATGGTAAACCATTGCCACTTAGCCTCCCTTCCCCCCATCATGCTGCACTGAGTGAATGTTTGAGTGCTTCATGGCTTAGCCAGCAGGTTTTAGTGGTAAAAATTCAGTGAACTTCAAAAACAGATAAATTGTGGTCTAAGAGAATATGCTCACAAATCAGGGCAGATATGTTTAGGGGAAAAAAGACGTTTATTCACTCTGGCTTTGTAGGGTGTGCGATACTCCTGCCAAACCTTGTTTTAAAATTAATCAGAGAAATATTTCTTGTAAATTCAAATAAGATGCACCAGAAAAGCCTGTATATTACAGTTATGTTGCTGCTAAACTGACGTGGCTTTGATGTAGTGTTTTGTGGCTTTTGAACATACAATCAGATAAGTGCCCGTTTATAAATGTTGTATAAATAGTTCAACCTATCACAGTTGAAAAATCCATTTAAATGAAAAGAAACAACAAAAAATCTGATGTTGAACAACCCATACACTGATTTTATGTTCAGGACAGTTCTTAGAACCTGTTAACATTGCAAATTTATCTTAGCTTTCCAGAGTGAGTATATAGTATTAGCTATATGTTATGGCCTCATGTTGAAAACTATGAAAAGTTCTGGGGTCTATTAAAGTTTTGGGGTCTTAAAAAAATAAAGAAAGAAATTTGTGGCCCTGGGACTTCCCTGGTGGTCCAGTGGTTAAGAATCTGCTTTCCAACACAGGGAATGGGGATTCCCTCTCTGGTTGAAGAACTAAGATCCCACATGCCACGGGGTAACTAAGCCCTTGCGCCTCAACTAAGACACATGCAGCCAAATAAATAAATGAAAAGAAAGAAATCTAGAGCTCTGAAAAGAAAACCTAAGAGCTTCTCCAAAATCCTCTAATATGGCAAAACCCAAATATAATTTGAATAAAAAAGCTTTGCTCCAAAAATGCATGAAATCTTTTCATTGTGATTGCTTCCATGTGTCTTTTTGAAAGCTTCACAGGTCAAATTCAAGAGTGATAGAAAACAGTCTTTATTTTTTTAATGACATGTTTGCATTAGATAGTCCTACATTAGGGCTATATCAGATCTGGCTTGATTCTGGGTGTTATAACCTGGGAATGCAGGCAGACATGGCCCCTCAAGAGGGAATTGCTGCCAGTTGGGGAAAGAAAAACAGGTACCCTCAAAGTTGCCAGATGATTAGAATAGGCAGTGAGACTTCTAAATGAAAAGATAGGAAAATTTTCTTAGCTTCATCTCCTTGATTAAGTCACAAAGACTTGACTTTCACTAATGTGTAACCATGAAGTTTATCTTGGGTTTTCTGGAAAATAGACCCTGAGACAAGAACCTGGGGGCAGATGGTTTGTTGAGGAGTAACCCCCGGAAGCAGACGTAAGGAAGTGGGGAAGGCAATCCTGGGAAAGGTGAGGAATAATAATGAAGGAATCACCACCCTCATGTAAGTTTTTTTTTAAGTACTTTGAAATCATTAAAGGCTAAAAGGCTTCAACAGTACCTGAACCGAGAATTTCCAGATGTTCAAGCTGGATTTAGAAAAGGGAGAGGAGTCAGAGATCAAATAGCCAACACCCACTGGATCATCGAAAAAGCAAGAGAGTTCCAGAAAAGCATCTACTTCTGCCTCGGTGACTACGCTCAAGCCTTTGACTGTGTGGATCACAACAAACTGTGGGAAATTCTTAAAGGGATGGGAATACCAGATCACCTGACCTGCCTCCTGAGAAATCTGTATGCACGTCAAGAAGCAACAGTTAGAACTGGACATGGAACAACAGACTGGCTCCAAATAGGAAAAGGAGTATGTCAAGGCTGTATATTGTCACCCTGCTTATTTAACTTATATGCAGTGTACATCATGAGAAACACTGGACTGGAAGAAACACAAGCTGGAATCAAGATTGCTGGGAGAAATATCAATAACCTCATATATGCAGATGACACCACCCTTATGGCAGAAAGTGAAGAGGAACTAAAAAGACTCTTGATGAAAGTGAGAGAGGAGAGTGAACAAGTTGGCTTAAAGCTCAACATTCAGAAAACTAAGATCAAGGCATCGGGTCCCATCACTTCATGGCAAATATATGGAGAAACAATGGAAACAGTTTATTTTCAGGCTCCAAAATCACTGCAGATGGTGACTGCAGCCATGAAATTAAAAGATGCTTGTTCCTTGGAAGAAAAGCTATGACCAACCTAGACAGCATATTAAAAAGCAGAGATGTTACTCAGCCAACAAAGGTCCATCTAGTCAAAGCTATGGTTTTTTCAGTAGTCATGTATGGATGTGAGAGTTGGACCATAAAGAAAGCTGAGCGCCAAAGAATTGATGCTTTTGAACTATAGTGTTGGAGACTTTTGAGAGTCCCTTGGACTGCAAGGAGATTGAACCAGTCAATCCTGAAGGAAATCAGTCCTGAATATTCATTGGAAGGACTGATGTTGAAGCTGAATCTCCAATACTTTGGCCACCTGATGCAAAGAACTGACTCATTTGAAAAGACTCTGATGCTGGGAGAGATTGAAGGTGGGAGGAGAAGGGGATGCCAGAGGATGAGATAGTTGGATGGCATCACTGACTCAATGGACATGAGTTTGAGTAAAATCCGGGAGTTGGTGATGGGCAGGGAGGCCTGGCTTGCTGTGGTCCATGGGGTCACAAAGAGTCAGACATGACTTACAGACTGAACTGAACTGATGTGAAGAACTGACTTATTGGACAAGACCCTGATTCTGGGAAAGATTGAAGGTAGGAGGAGAAGGAGATGACAGAGGATGAGATGGTTGGATGGCATCACCGACTCGATGGACATGAGTATGAGTGAACTCTTACAGTTGGTGATGGACAGGGAAGCCTGGCATGCTGCAGTTCATGGGGTTGCAAGGAGTCGGACACAACTGAGCAACTGAACTGAACTGAAAGGTTGACTTTAATTTCCCATGACTTGGAATTCTTATCTATCTTTTCTTCTAAAAATATTCCCATGCTAGGTCTGCTCTTCCTGTGTTTGTTTCCATAGATATAAGGTGTGTGCTCAAACTAAGGACATCCTTTGGCCCAGCCTCCCACTCCAGTGCCTCCTAGAGCATTTGTCAGGCTTGAAAGTCTATGACTAAAGAGGGGTGAAAACCTATGAAGATGTAGGTCTGTTTGGTAAATGTCAACTCAGAGGAACCATCAAAAAGCCCAACTACACTGCACTAGAGGAGGAAAAGAGAGATGGCATGGCTCACTGGAGTCTTAGAGGCAGGTTGGGTGACACAGTCATGATAAGTGATCCCTTTGACAAATATTTCTTGAGCTCTTCTGGTTTTCTTGCATAGGATCGGTGCCTTTCAGAAGCATCATATGTAAATGGCACAATGAGAACACCAGGCAGTATGTGCTATTGCCGCAGGGGAAAAATGGGATGTGAGAGGACAGTCATGTCTCAGGTCTCAAGTGAGTCCCCTGAGACTGGCTGCCAAGTGAGGTGCAAGCCAGCCATTGTACAGTAAAAGTAGGTTTCTTCAGAGATAGAATGCATTCTGTCTCAGAAAGGGAGAGCAGGCCCTAAGGTGTGGGGGTGGTTAGTTTTTATGAACAGGGTAATATCCTAGGCTAATGAGTGGGAGGACTGTTTTGGGGAAGGGATGGGAATTTCCAGGAATTGCATCACCACCCACTTTTTAGCCTTTTATGGTCAGTTTCAGAACTCTCAGGGCTTCCCTGGTGGCTCAGAGGTTAAAAGTGTCTGCTTCCAATGCAGGAGACCTGGGTTCGATCCCTGGGTCGGGAAGATCCCCTGGAGAAGGAAATGGCAATCCAGTCCAGTATTCTTGCCTGGAGAATCCCATCGACGGAGGAGCCTGGTAGACCCCAGTCCATGGGGTCGCAAAGAGTCTGACACGACTGAGCGACTTTACTTTCACTTCAGAACTCTCATGGTGCCTGTGGCTGTGTTGTGTAGCATCAGATCAGATCAGATCAGATCAGTCGCTCAGTCATGTCTGACTCTTCACAACCCCATGAATCGCAGCACGCCAGGCCTCCTTGTCCATCACCAACTCCCAGAGTTCACTCAGACTCACGTCCATCGAGTCAGTGATGCCATCCAGCCATCTCATCCTCTGTCGTCCCCTTCTCCTCCTGCCCCCAATCCCTCCCAGCATCAGAGTCTTTTCCAATGAGTCAACTCTTCGCATGAGGTGGCCAAAGTACTGGAGTTTCAGCTTTAGCATCATTCCTTCCAAAGAAATCCCAGGGCTGATCTCCTTCATACGTTAATATATTACAGTGACATACAATGAGGCTCAAGGTCTACTGGAAGTCAACTCTTCTGCCATCTTGGACCTGGGTGGTTCTAACCAGCTTATGGAATATTGTCAACTGCTATATCATTCTTTTAAAACTTGAGCCCTGCCCCTTTCCTGACTCACGGTCAGGAAGGTGTACCTATCATCAAGGTGCATAGGGAGTGTGATGGAAACTTTGAAAAGAGCCATCAACTCTATCCAGGGCGGTCCTGATGTCTTCATGGTTCAGAAGACCTTGAAAGAAACGGAGAAGGGTGACACCGCCTTCCAGCCAGAGAAACAGCATGGCAAATGCCCAGCGTCTAGAATGAGAACCAATGAAAAGAAAGGGAAAGGGAAGACAGGAGGAGGGAGAAAAGGTAAGGGTGGCGAAGGTATATGAAGGCAATTTATAAAGGAATTTGGACTTTATCTTCTAAACTATGGAGTAGCCTGTGAAGAGCTTTAAGCAAACATGTTTGCATTATATATTACCTAAAATGTATAATCTAAAGATCTCTCTAAGGTGGCTGCAAGGTAGAGAGCAAAGGGGTGAGTTTGAAAGCAGAGGAGAGGTACTATGTTAGTTTCCTTTGCTGCTGTAACAAATTATCACAAATTTAGTGGCTTAAAACACAAATGTATTCTCTTCATGTTCTGAAGGTCCAAAGTCCAAAAGGAATCCTAAGGGGTTAAAAAGCAAGGTATTGGCAGGGCTGGTTCTTTCTGCAGACTCCAGGGGAGAATCTGTTTCCTTGTTTTCTCCACTTTTTAGAGACCACCTGCATTGCTTGGCTCCTGATGCACTTCCTCCCCCTTCACAGTGCCTCCCTCCAACTTCTATATCTGTCATCCCGTCCCCTCCATCTTTGACCTTCTTGCCTCCTTCTTATTAGGACCCTTGTGATTACAGCAGACCCAGCTGGATCATCCAGGGTAATCGCCCCATCTCAAAAATCCTTAGTCACATCTGCAAAGTCCCTTCGGATATAAGGTTATGTTCACAGTTCCAGAGATTTGGACAGGACATCTCTTAGGGGCTATTATTCAGTCTACTACAATGATAGTTTGCAAGTGAGAGACAAGTCACATGAACACCTAAAATACATGGGAATATCCTAAAATAAAGGAGATCTAGGAAGGAAGAATATGTTTCATTTTCTTTTCTCCAATGCAGAATGAGAAACTTGTTACAAACAAATACAAACAAAAAGAATTAGAATCTTAGATGTTCTAGGCTTCTTCTCTTCTTACCCAATGCTTCCTTTACATTTTGTGTGTGGGTGTGTTTTCACTAGACAACTGCTGTGATTCCAGAGTGCAAGTTCTGGGGGCTGATGATGGACAGGGAAGCCTGGCGTCCTGCAGTCCATGGGGTGGCAGAGTCGGACACGACTGAGCAACTGAACTGAGTGCCCATAAGTCAAGCAAAATGTAACATTGGTCTCTCTCTTGAGACTGATAACAGCATAAAAGTTTGGTAATAGTGTATTGAAAGCACATTGATGTGTAGTCATTCAGGAAATAAGTCTTCTCTCAACTATCTCCCTTTGAGGTCCTGGAGAGTGCCAGTGCTCTAATTTGCATTTTTATCTCCAATGAGCGGAGCACAGGCTTCCCAGGTGGAGCTAGTGGTAAAAGAACCTATCTGCCAATGCGGGAGATTTAAGAGATGCTGGTTCGATCACTGGGTTGGGAAGATCCTCTGGAGGAGGGCATGATAACCTATTCCAGTATTCTTGCCTGGAGAATCCCATGGACAGAGGAGCTTGGCGAGCTACAATCCACAGGGTCGCACAGAGCTGGACATGACTGAAGCGACTTAGCACGCAAACACAAGGAATGGAGCACAAACAATTTCTGCACTAAATGTTTCCCATCTGCTGCTCCAGCACGCATTTCTTCCTTTTCTCATCTTTACAGGGCTAGATTTCCAAATGGATGTCCAACACTCACACATACACACACTTGTTAGCATAGTCAGTCAGCATTTCCCATTCCTTGGCCCACAGTCCCTGGACCACTGGCCTAAGCTGTTCCCAGCAGAGTGAATGCTACAACAGAACTCTTCTGTTTTGAGGATGTGAATCTAAAACTTATACAGACACTTAGGCAGCCTGAGGATAAAAGTAATACCTCTATGAAGAGAAACACGTTGTTGAACCACTGAAAAAATCAACCCTAAAGCCTGCTCTTCCTTTGGACATTCCAGTTAAATGAGCCAGTAAATCCTTTTTGCTCATTAAGCTAATTTAAATTGTTTTCCTATTTTTGCAAGCCAACATTTGCTAACAGGAACATATTTATTCGTTGGTGAATGAATGTGAATGAATAAATGAATAACAAGAAAAATACTTTCATTACAACCTTCTTCTTAATGCTACTCAGAACACTTTTAGTGCTGATATCATCAAAATATCTGTTTTTTTCCCCCCTGGGCATTGGCATAATTAAGAAAATACAGTCACATGATTTTTAAATTATATATTTGTTTATAAATTATATATATATATATATAAAGTAAAGATACTTGAAATGTGGCTTTCTAGGTGCAGGGTTTAAGGGGCAGAAATTCTAATCAGATTGCTGAGAATTAGGGTCCTGGTCTTAGAGAAGCTTTTGCAAGGTTAACACTTTGCTTTCCTTTACTTATTGGAGTTTGAGATTGACTTTGGGGAACTCTTAGCGTTTATGAGGGTGTCAAGGCTACTCCTCATGGCCTTTACAGGTTCAAAGGTTGCTACTCCTCACTGCTTTTCCAAAAATCATTTAGTGTATTAAATATTAAATAAAGAAATGGTAAAATCAATTGTAGAAAAGGAATCCAGTCCCAAGGCTACTTATAATTATATTTGTAATGTTTATAGGCAGGTAAGGAGAATGTAAGGGGTAGAGTGTTTCACCCTCTTATGTCACCAATTCAATTTGATTTTCTCCATTTGTATGAAAACCCATTTGGGGCAGAGAATTGAGCATTTTTGATCCCACCAAAATAACAGAATTGGCCTTACCCACCTACATTTTGACCTGAAAAAGCCCTTTCAAAATTGCCTTCTTCCAAGATTTGTCTTCTCCTGATTTATGTATCTCGCTACCTCTTCTTAATTTGTCTTTATTTACTCACAGAGGAAAGTACACGTAGCTTCTCAGAGGCTGAAAATTTCTGCTGACTTTTCATAAATGCTGCTAACTACAAATTGGCACTTGCCAGCAACTGAACAACAACAAAAAGTGCATTTGTACCCTGTGCTGTTCCACCTTCAACACGCACTGAGGGGCATTCAGGATAGAGGATGAGGCACTCTGTGCTCCAGGGAAACTGGTGGAACAGGTCTTTAGACAGTTAGATATTTTCACGAACTGAGTTCATGAACCCAACCCTTGCATCTCCTCCAATCTAGAAAAGCAGTAAATCCCTTCATGGTGACATCAGCTCCTTGTGACAGGCGGAAAATGTTTTGTAAAATAAGCCTTGACTGCATTGAACTCCTCCTTCAACAAAATCACATATTAATATATTGACCTTCTCCCATGACTTCCTTGAGCGGTCTCTCAGAGCTATCTGAGGGGCTGTCTTCTGGGCTTCCGCCCTCATTTTGCCCCAAATAAAACTGAACTCTCATCTCTTAGGTTGTGCATCTTTTTTAAGTCAACAATGCTAACCTCTGTTTCAGCTGTCTTAACTATTTTAATCAAACATTGCTATTTTATTCTTTTATCCTCACTGCACTTTCTCACCAGAGCCACAATTTTGTAACTATGAATATACTTAAGCATATTGAGCAAATTTTTTTCCTGAGTAGTTTGTATAGTATGTATGTAAACCTATTTGTTACTCTTCTGTAGCAATAATATAAAATACAACTAGCAAAGTACATGTAAAAACTCAAAACTATAGATACCACACATTTAGTCTTTCTTTTAATATGTATTTATTTGGCTATGTTGGGTCTTAGTCGCTCTATGTGCTGCCTGTGGAACCTTAGTTCCCAGACCAGGGATCAAACCCCTGCCCCCTGCATTGCAAGACAGATTTTTAACCACTGGGCCACCAGGGAAGTCCCACATCTGATCTTTAAACTGCTCATAACTGGTGGCTTATTTCTTAATGGGGCTGGGAGAACGAAGCAGCCTCCAAGAGGAAAATGAAGCTAGATCCACAGTCCAGACCTTTCACTTGGTTAAACACCCTTAGGTAACAGATTAAAATATTTAAAACTAAACTAACTTATTTTAAAATATATATAACCATAAAGAACAGAAAACCTTTCTAAACATGTTACACAATTTAGAAACCAAAGAAGAAAAGAGTGCGAAATGTTACCATGGAAAAACTTATTTGTAAAAGCTCTTAATCTAGAAAAAAATTTTTTTAGAAAGAGCTACATGAAGAATTATTAACAAGGTGTAATTAGAGCAATGTAATTCATACATTAATTTTTCTGTTGTATCTGTGTGTGTATGGGGATGTGTGTGGAATAGTTGAGTCTGCAGAGCAACTCCCTTCCCTGTCTTTCTCTGATCACACCAAAGTCTGTATCTTCACACATGGTTAAAAATTCTCCTTTGCTGACATACAGAACAGACTTGTGGACACAGCAGGGAAAGGAGAAGGAGGGACAGACGGAGAGAGTAGCACTGAAACATATATATTACCATATGTAAGGCAGGCAGCTAGTGGAGAGTTGCCATGAAACACAGGGACTCAACCCAGTTGTTGTTATTCAGTTGCTCAGTCATGTCCGACTCTTTGAGACCCCATGAACCACAGCACGGCAGGCTTCCCTGTCCATCACCAATTCCCAGAGCCTACTCAAACTCATGTCCATTGCATCGGTGATGCCATCAACCATCTCAACTTCTGTCGTCCCCTTCTCCTGCCTTCAGCCTTTCCCAGCATCAGGGTCTTTCCCAGTGAGTCAGCTCTTCACATCAGGTGGCCCAAGTATTGGAGCTTCAGCTTTAGCGTAAGTCTTTCCAGTGAATATTCAGGGTTGATTTCCTTTAGGATTGACTGGTTTGATCTCCTTGCAGTCCAAGGGACTCTCAGGAGTCTTCTCCAACACTACAGTTTAAAGGCATCAGTTCTTTGGCACTCAGTCTTTTTTGTTGTCCAACTCTCACATCCATACATGACTACTGGAAAACCATAGCTTTGACTCTACAGACCTTTGTTGGCAAAGTAACGTCTCTGCTTTTGAATACGCTGTCTAGGTTTGTCATTGCTTTTCTTTTAAGGAGCAAGCATCTTTTAATTTCATGGCTGCAGTCAGTGTCCACAGTAATTTTGGAGCCCAAGAAAATAAAGTCTGTCACTGTTTCCATTATTTCCCCATCTATTTGCATAAAGTGATGGGACCAGATGCCATGGTCTTCACTTTTTGAATGCTGAATTTTAAGCCAGCTCTGTGACAATCTAGAGGGGTGGGATGGGATGGGATGGGTGGGCAGGGAGAGGCAAGAGGGAGGGGACATGACTGATTCATGTTGTATGGCAGAAATCAACACAACATTGTAAAGCAATTATCCTCCAATTAAAAAGAAAAACAAATGTTTGCTTTCCTCCTGCTCCATCCTTGTTTGCACTGAGAGGGGGGAGATAAGAGGAGCTGGCAAAGAAGAAAATGACTACCGGCTCCTTGTTAAGGGGCGGGGAGTTGAGTTGAAAGCTGGCTGCCTTGAGAATGGAGAGGATACGCAGCGCTATCTGTAGCCCCGGCCCACGTGTCACCTCTAGCTATCTGTGAACCCTCTGGCACTGGTCTTCCCACAGGAAAGCTCTCCTTCATTTGACACGTGCTGTTTGAGAAAATTAGGAGGGAGTGGAAAGAGGAAGTGCTCCATAGGTATGGTTATTATTATAAAGAACGGTTGCAACAACTTGCGGCTTGGAAATTGGATCTATGGTCACCGTTCACTCCAGGGTAGGATATCTGACGGTTCCAGGCCCAGGAATTCTAGGGAAAAGACAGGGACCCGGCAATGGGTGACCTTTTGATGCAGAAGGCCAGCAGTGGCTGCGCTTGCTGAAATGATTGCCCAGAAGGGACAGAAAAGGCTGTTAGAAGTGGGAGGAGCCTGGGGTGGCACCCGGAGGCTAGATGGGTGGAGCCATGGCGAAGTGGGAGGAGCTCCAGTGCCCCGCTCACTCTCCAAAGGAGACAGTGGGAACGAAAGCTTAGAGCCTTGCCAGAGTGTGAGCAGCTCCAAGTGTGATGAGACCTGGACTCGACCGGCGTTGGAAAACAATCTGACGTACACTGGGGCGTATAAGTGGATAACCGACAGGGCCGGGAGGAGCAGAGAGAGACTGCAACTGAAGAAAGCTTATTTATTCACTTCTCCCTGCTCTTGTCATCTAGGGTCAAGTTCACAGTTAGAAGAGCATGAGCTGTCTGTCACTTGGCAGGAAGGTGTGATATGTTGCAAGGAAGGGAGAAGCTAACCAGCAAGTAGGATCCATCCGGTTCTAATCATCTGCCTACCTCCTACACGGTGTCTGCAATCTCCCTTTCTTCCAGGGGTTCAAAGAGACAGAAGGGTTCCATCCAGGCTGCTTGGACTGCCCTGCCCTTGAGCCACCTTCATAGTTTCCCTAGTCTGCTTCCAATTTCCAGAAGGAAAATAATGCAAGCCAATTTGAAAGGAAAGGGATCGTCCCTAAAATGTGGCAGCTCTCCTGTAAAATGTGTCTCTCACAGTTCCCAGAAATGGTTGTCTGTCTCTAGAGAATGTCATAGAATGTGAAAAGGAGGGGGTCTGAGTCTATAGATGCTCAGATTGAAGCTGGAGTTGACCACAAAAGTGTTTATTCCCAACTCCTCATTTTATTTGGGAAGAAATAGAGACCTAGGAAGGTTAAGGGACATGCCCGTGGTCATCTAGTCCCCCTCTCTAGACATCTTTAGGTGGCTCTGTCAAATGTACTAGCTAATGACCTCCCACCACCTTCTTTGTGAATTTTACTTAATACAGGTAGATCCCTAATAGCCATGTAGGTGCTCTGTGAACTTAGTCCACTTGCTGTAACTGATCAGATCAGGAGTACATACATAGTTGTGGCATTCATCTCTTAATATTTGAAGCCACAAAAAAAGAAAAGAAAAAAATGTGAAACTGTTAGTGATCCCAAACTTTTTATATGGCTGGAAATATAACTTGTAAATTCAGGAAATATAACTCACATGTACGTTAAAGAGGCATATTCACCTGTCTCATACCTGTGCACCAAGGAACAAAGAAAGGGGTCCACAGAATGAAGCAATTGTGCAGAAAATGGTAGAAAAACGTGAAGAGGGTGTGAATCCTGGGGCCTTGTAGTTCCACTTTCCAGTCACTCACTGAGCTTGGCTGCATTCCTGCTCTTAGCTGCATTCCTGCTCTTGGACATATCCCTCCGCCCCCACGCCTTTTATCCGTGTTACAGTTCAAGTTGTTGTTGTTTGGTCGCTAAGTTGTGTCTGACTCTTTGTGACCCCAGGGACTGCAGCATGCCAGGCTTCCCTGTCCTTAAGTTACTTGCTTCTGTTACTTGCAACCAAGGAATACTAATATCCTCTCACAGTGGGAGTAGACGTGGGTGCCAGCATGGCTCTCTCAGCTTGCACTCCTGGCGATCAAGCAGGGAGCCCACCTGATCCTCCTTTTCCCCATTGGTTGCTGAGGAAATACCGTCAGAGGGGCCATTGGGAACTGCTTTTCTGCATCCAGAAGGATGCAGCATGGCAGGGATGCTACTAAGAGCACCCAGATGCCCACGTGATGGGGATGTATATAAAAAGGGAGGAGATCACAGCTGAGTGGTCTGACCATCTGAAATACTGCCCCCCAATCCTCCTGGGACAGCCCAGCTCTGGCTTTCCCCTTTTCTCTGTCTGAGATCCCATCATGACTCCTTTCTTAGTCTCTGAGTGTTCTTAGGTCAGTCCTGACAGCCATTTCTGAAAAACCTAGCTAAGTCCAGGTCTCCTGCCTGGGAGAAAATATTCTCTCACTGCAGCTCAGGATTACAGACCTCCAGTCCCTGGTTCCACATTTCTCAGGTCAGTCATCTGCTTTCTTTTGCCTGGGCCCTGATCTCCAAGACATCCTCCCGGGTCTTAGTTTGGGTTCCTCAGAAATAAACCCTGGGAAAGCCTTTGTACAAGTGGATTATCTCAAGGAGTGCTGGCAGGGAGATGGGAGGGGAGAGAGGGAGGGCAGGCGTGTGTGTTAGGGAGAAGGTTACTACTTCGGGCAGCTTGGGTGCAACCCCACCCAGGGGGCTTGAGGGACAGTGGGAAAATGCCTCAGAGTTTACAGAAGTTTGCTAATATTCAAGGAAGCTAAAATCTGTTTATCTTCCAATTCCCAAGCAACGTGAGCTAATGGCTATTCCTGGAGGATCAACTTGCCAATACCGCCGGCATTGGAGAAGGAAATGGCAACCCACTCCAGTGCTCTTGCCTGGAGAATCCCAGGGACAGCGGAGCCTGGTGGGCTGCCGTCTATGGGGTCGCACAGAGTCGGACACGACTGAAGCAACTTAGCAGCAGCAGCAGCAGTCCCACACTTGGCTTGAGAGCAAGCAGAAGAGATGCAGGTCCTTGCAACAGGATGCTTTCCACACATGTCCCCTGGTGAGGTCCCAGGGGGTGTGGGCAGAGCACAGCAGTGTCCACTACAGCCCATGTGTCCCGACTGCACCTGGGCTTTGGTACATGATTACACAAGCTTGGCATTGTCCAACCAGAATCAAAGACAAAGCATTCAGATATGAGGACCCTGGAGGCCTGTATCCAGCAGAGACGAGCTCCAGAACTTGAACCTCAGGCTGGTACTCATCCCCACTCAACTTCAGCCCCTGGAAAGCAGAATTAAATCCATTCCACACAATTTTGCACAAATGGAGATGTTACTTTGCGATGTTAATCACATATGTATAAAGTTAATATTTTTGTGTTTAAGGAAAAGCCTCATTTCCAAGGCTGTTCCAAGTTTTTATCAAGTCTCTCTTTCTCCCTTACCCTCCATGAATGTAAATGCAGGATCAAGGAATGCCACAGGACAAAGATATTAATATTTGTTCCTCTGCTAAAGCATAACACAGTCGAAAGAGCATGAACTTTGGCATGAACCAAGCTAGTTTTATTTCTGCTTTTGTGTCTTAAAAAATCCTTCTCAACACTGAAGTCAGGAAGATAAACTTTAATGTATTTTCTAAAGGCTTTATAGCTTTTCACATTTAAATATTTAATCCAGTTAGAATTGATTTTTCTATCTGAGCTTTTTTTCCGGTTTAGTTTACCCAGTTGTCAAAGAAACATCTATTGAAAAGATCATCCTTTCTCCAGAGTATCACCTTGTCATATATCTAGTGTCCATACAAATGTGAGTTTGTTTTAGACTCTACTCTGCTCCAGTGGTCTATTTATCCATCC
This sequence comes from Bubalus kerabau, assembly GCF_029407905.1. Classification (NCBI taxonomy): domain Eukaryota; kingdom Metazoa; phylum Chordata; class Mammalia; order Artiodactyla; family Bovidae; genus Bubalus; species Bubalus kerabau. Next base: position 29,728,612 of record NC_073630.1, on the reverse strand, counting down.
CTGGAACAAAACCACAATGTGTTAATCAGTACGACTTACAAGTCTTTTCATCTAGTAGGACAGGTTCTCCTACTTTACTTTTCTTGTGGACTTCCTCACCAATCCTTGACCCTTTGTATTTCAGTATAAACTATAGAATCAGCTTATCGAAGTAATTGTTGGAATTTTGATTGGGATTGCTGAATCAATAAATCATTTGGGGGAGAATTGACATACATACAGTACACTTCCTTCCATTTATATAAAGTTAAAAGCTTAAAAAACTACAGTGCTTAGAGATTGATAAATTTAAAATACAGCAAAGAATCAATTACCATCATAGTCAATGGAGTGATTACATCTGAGAGGGAAGTAAGAGGCTTTGATTTCGAAGGGATACACAAGAAGCCTTTGTTTTATTTTTTGACCTGATGGTAGTTATATGAGGGTCTGCCTTGTAATTATTTATTAAAATGCATATCTATGATTTGCTTAATTTTTATAGTATTGTTCATGATGAAATATTTTTAAAATTCTAACTCTGCCTTTTGCTAGTTATTAATTTTTGTTACATTAAAAAAATATAACAGTTTCTCTCTAAGCCCTAGTTTTCCCATTTGTAAACTGGAGTTCATACCTACATCATAGATTTATCTTTTCTTACAACATTACAAACAACACATACTACTATGCTTAACACATGCTAGATCATCAAGAAATGCTGATTTACTTCCCGCTCCCAGGAATCTCTAGTAGAATCAACCAGAAGTGAAATGACAACATCTAGGAGGATTATGTATTCAGGAGTCCCCTGCATGCAGCTTTGGACTTGAACTCTGTCCTGTACAAAACAAATGTTGACTGGACTGTGAGGTTATCTCTTGCTCTTTCTGGAAATCATGACATCTGTTAGTTTTATCACCTTAGGTGTAGGGCAAAGTGAAATCCGTTCAATAATGCTTATCTCTAAACCAACCTTCTGCTGAGCCACCAATTGGCAGTGGGCTTCCTCCCCACCCCTTTCACTCTGTCCTTAGCTTTAGAGAAATGAACCTGTAGCCTTTGACCCCCTACAGGTAGGCACTGCCAGACTGCAAATGGTAGGGAATGGTGGTAGAGGTTTTTAAATATTCATTCTGAATTGAGATCCCTTTAAAATAATGCCTGGGCCAGGGCGGTGGGTGGGAGAAGGGGAGGGGAATGGGTATTTTGTGATACACACACACACACATATATCTTCTTTGCAGCTATTACAAGCCAGGCACCAAAGTTAGTCTTTTAATAGCAAAAATTAAAATAATAATGGCTAAGATATGAGTGATTGCTAAATACGCCAATCCTTTTGTTTTGTACTTCAGGTGTATTATTTTATTTAATCCTCTCATGATAATGTGTTCTTTTTATCCCTCATTTTTCAGTGAGGGATAGATAGCTTTACTACCTTCACTTACTAGCTTTACCTAGTAAGCTGGATCGTAGAGAAGTTATGACTTGCCCAATGTCTCATAACTAGTAAACTGTGGGGACCTTAATATGCTGGGTATCTAAATTTGTGTAATGGCAAGTTAAGAACTGAAGAGGTGGAGATACACGTACTCTGTATGCATGTGAACTGGCCTTTACGCTGTGTCTTCTGTTTCTGCAATGAATGACTGTCATGGAGCAGTCTGTTCTCCTCCCTGTGTCATTCCTCTGTGACAGGTGGATGCGTGAGTGAGTGAGTATGAAAGTTTCTAAGTCGTGTCCGACTCTTTTACAACCCCATGGACTGTAACCCAGCAGGCTCCTCTGTCCATGGAATTTCCCAGGCAAGAAAACTGGACTGGGTTGCCATTTCCTTCTCCAGGGGATCTTCCCAACCCAGGGCTCAAACCCGAGTATTCTGCATTGCAGATTCGTTACCATCTGAGCCACCAGAAAAGCCCTGGTTGACACATAACAGTTCACTAATACATAACCACAATGAGTTTCCTGCTCAGATTGGCTCTGTGAGTATTAATTAATCATGGTAAAAATGAGGTGATGAAGGACGAAAAGGACACAGGTTTTAACCCCACTTATCACAAGTGCATTTTATAGCCAGTTATTCCACATCTGAAGGAACAAAATTTCCAGCTGTACACAAATTAGTTGCTGGTTGGGCCTTGCAGAAAGCAATTGTCTGTGGTCGAAAGAAATATCTGACCCTAGACCTTTAAGACAAAACCAACTAACCAATATGGATATGAATGAAAATGTATATTTTGTCACACACACACACACACACACACACACACACACATCTTTTTTGCAGCTATTACAATCTAGGCACCAAAGTTAGTCTCTTAAAAATTAAAACAGTAATGGCTAAGATATGAGTGATTGCTAAAAACGCCAATCATTTTGTTTTGTATTTCAGGTGTATTGTTTTATTTAATCCTCTCATGATAATGTGTTCTTTTTATCCCTCATTTTTCAGTGAGGGATACTAGCTTTACCACCTTCACTTACTAGCTTTACCTAGTAAGCTGGGTCTGAACTGCTCTAAGGATCTGCCAGTCCTTCCACAGAGCCTCCCAGCGTCCCTCAGTGTCTGTCCCTGTTATGGTGGCTCTTCACGCTCCACCTATAGCTCCTGTTTCGAGCTCTACACCCATGCAGTGTATGCTGGGAACTTTAATCACCGCTTTCTCAATTCATTCCTTAAATGAATCCAAGCACTAGGCTCGTTCATCACTACTGTTCACCTGATTAAGTCAAGATTTACCCAGAAACATCCCAGAAGATTTCTTTGGGTATACCTCGTTACCATGGTGGCGGTGAGCTGCCCACCAACATGTCCTTTGAAACTTATCTTGCACCTAGCCCATGAGACTGCTGGACCTCTTCCTAATTTACAGGAAGCCCTAGATTTCTTGGCCAAGACGATACCTGACAACCGATTGACCCTTGTTCATCTATTGGCAGAACAAGGAGAGGTTTGTGCAGCTGCCAATACTTTCTGTTGCACATACATTAATACCTCTTTCCAGGCAAAAATCCACGCTGAGGAAATCTGACAACAAGCTACTTGGCTTCATTAGACAATTAACCACCAACACTTGATAGTTAATATGGGCGGGGAAATTGAAAACTGGTTATCTTGTTTGTTTGCTTGGATCCCACAAGGTTTAAAAAACTTTCTGGCAGGAGGTTTTCATTTTTTATAACTTTTCTTTTCAGTCATGCTGATTTATGCCATATTTATGCTAGTGCTCGTCTTCCCTACTGTTGTAAACCTGTGACTAAGATTTTTCAGTCCAAGAAGGAGATCTAGGACCTCCAGGTCCAGACCTTCTATTCTAAAAATAGATAAACATGTTAGTCTTGAACCCTGAGATTAACAAAAATATATATCCAAGCAGAATGGCTCCTTGGCAGGGGTAACATCAACCCTCCTACCTAGTCAACATTAAGGAAACCCTCCTAAAGTTAACCTGGTTCCTTCCTTTCCTAGGTCCTTTAATAGGTATTGCTATTCATCTTTTTCGCCCTTGTTTGTTTAACCTTTTGGTTACATTCATGTCTTTTTGAGGTAAGACTCACAATGGCTCAAGGAATCCAGCCCATTCCAGCAGAAACAGGCTGAAGGTTGCTTAACAACAGGTCTCACCTGCTCCATCATGTGACCCTAACCAAGGACTTACCATATGGAGCCCATTTGTATAATAAACCCATTTTCACGATGAACAGGATAGATACCAGAGCCTGCCCCTTTTCAATAAAAACAGCCAAGGGACTTCCCTGATGATCCAGCAGTCAAAACTCCATGCTCCCACTGCAAAGGGTGTGGGTTTGATCCTTCGTTAATAAACTAAGATCCTGCATGCTGCATGGTACAGATGAAAAAAAATTTTTAAGTGAATAAAATTTTAAAAATAGAAACAACCAAAAAAGTAGAATCCTCTCAGTCGCTAGAGGTAGCGTAACATAGCCATGAGCTGCTGTCCAGAAAAGAACTAGAGATCTCAAGAGTCACTGGACACCAAGAAAGGACAGAGAATGAAGGAAATATAGACCGGATACAGACTGGAATCCCCTGGAGAATTTAAAAAATCATGACACCATGGTACCATCCCCAAGAGATTTTAATGCAATTGGTTTGGGGCCCTGGAGTCAGGATTTTAAAAATTCCCCAGCATCCCAAGGGGTTCTAATGAGCCATCAAAGCTGAGAACCACTGACATAGAGGAGAAACATAATTGATAGGAAGTTGGGCAATTTTAGGAAAAGACAAAGGTGATGAGAATTATGTTGATTAAACTTTTTTAAGTTTTTTTTTTTTAGCTACACTGCAAGGCATATGTGATCTTAGCTGCCCAGCTAGGGATCAAACCCATGCCCCCTCCAATGGAAGCACATAGTCTTAACCACCAGACCACCAGGGAAGTCCCTTGACTGAACTTTTTATCCTTTATGGCAACTTCATGTTTTAAGTAACAACCGTCTATTCAGCACCTGCTGTGTGCAAGGAACTGTACTTCACCTTTGGACATTCCTTACAGTGACCCTGGAGTTTTCTAGCTGAGGAAGTTAAAAGTCAGGTGAGGAAACTCCTCTGAGGACAAATGACTCCTAAGTTGCAGAGTCTGTGTCTTTCCCTTACACCAGCTGCCCCAACTTTAGTATGCATCAGAGCTACCAGGATGCTTGCTAGAAAAGCCCTATCACAGGGGTCCCCAAACTTTTTGACACCAGGTTTTATGGAAGACAATTTTCCCACAGCCAAGGGGTGAGGGGATGGTTTCAGGATGTTTCAAGCACAGAGATGGGGAACAGCTGTAAATACAGATGAAGCTTTTCTCACTTGCCTGATGCTCACCTCCTGCTGTGTGGCCACAGACCAACACCAGGGATTAGGGCCCCCTGCTCCATCACACAGGGATGAAATTAAATAGGTTTCAACAGGCTTGAGTCTTTCTCTCCAGGTTAGTCTGATGCACGCGCTCCACAGAGAACTTTTGAGAAAGAGTTTCCCATCTACACTGTTTCCTCTGGCACAGGGCTCCCAACATAGTAGAAGCTCAAAAAAAAGTTGTCAGAGGTAGGGAGGGAGAGGGACTTCCCCAGTGGCTCAGCAGTAAAGAATCCACCTGCATCACAGGAGACATAGATTTGATCCCTGGGTCAGGAAGATCCCTTGGAGGAGGGCATGGCAACCCACTCCGGTATTCCTGCCTGGAGGATCCCAGAGACAGAGGAGCCTGGCGGGCTACAGTCCATGGGGTAGTAAAGAGTCGGACACAACTGAAGCGACTTAGCACACACACATGCAGGCAGGGAGAGAGGAAAGAAGGAAAGGAGGCAGGAAGGGTACACTTGGGGCTATACTAATAGTTGAGTAGTGATTATTAATTGATTCACTGAGTAATAACTAGGATGACTGTAAGACAGTTGTCAAAAATATTAAGGGATATATCTGTGGGGCTTGTTTGTCCATCTTTCTTCCTATTTGGTGTCCAAGAGCTACAGTGAGAAACTCTGAAAATGGGGGTTTAGAGGCAAAACAGGGCCACCCCAAGGGTGGGAGGCAGGCCGGGTGGGTATATTCTTCCACAGGGCCACCAAGGTGGCCCGAGAACGCCAGAGGCGTCCAGTTCCAAAGCCTGGGCTCTTGAGCACAAAGGTGCTTTCTTGTTCACACACCTATTCTATTTAACTTGGTTTTGACATCCATGAAGAAAAACATCCGTTAACACACATAAAATTGCAGAGGATCAAGCTTGCAGTTCTAGCTGGCATTTCAGCTCTATTTAATGAACAGTACCATCCAGCAAGAAGGATTCCATCCTTTGAAAGAAAAGGTCATAGGCAAAGTGACAAGAACAAAATAGATCTGAGAGTTAAATGACTCTGCCTGCACAAGCAGAAGAAAATCACTCTAAGTTATATACCATTGCCCCCAAAATCTCTATATCGAAAAAGTAATAATTACCAAGTTTCAGCAGCACATAATATTTTATCTAACCACATTTGTGGCCAATAAAGGAATTCAGACAGTCCCTCAGAGTCTGTTCACTGCCAAGGATAGAACTGTGTTGTAATATTGACAGAGAGCCAAGCCACATCTCTTCCTGCCTCGCCTTCCCCCAAGTGCTCTGCAACCATCATTAATTGCCTGTCAAAGCTAGTGACAAGAGCTGACCAGTGACCCAGAGATAGAACTTCAGTGACTATTTCCTCTTTCAACTAAGTATATTTGTGGGTTTCTAATGGACTTTAGTATGCGTTTGTTGAATGCACAAATAAGTCGAAGAATTAACCTAAAGATAGCCTGGGAATCAATGTAAACAAGTTTACATTGGACTTCCCCAGTGGTCCAATGGTCAAGACTCTGCACTTCCACTGCAGGGACATGGGTTCAGTCCCTGGACAGGGAGGTTCTTCAAGGTGCAGCCAAAAAGAAAAAAAAGATTACATAACTGGAAAAAGAAAAGTACTTGGAATGATTCGAAATGCTGTAGTAGTTGCTCAGTAAATGAGTGTTACATGACAGGGAGGAAAAAAGTACTCTTTGAGACACGGAACCAGGTGAAGCACATTTATGGGAAACCCCAAGGCGGTTTCCAAAATGTGCCTCATACTAAGTGTCTGGTGTTTTTATTAAAAATGCAAATTCCCCACGCTCCTGCTATACATATTCGATTTCTGCAGATCTACTGCAAAGACTGGAAATCTGTATTTACAAAATTCCTAAATACCCACGGGCCAAGCTGTTATGGTCATGTGCTATTTTTCTTCAGTTCAGTGGAGTTTGACCCATTCATTCATTCATCAAACTTTTATTGTCTACTGTACACTAGGCAGGAAGTTAGGTACCGGGAATCCAGCAAGACCAAGGAACACCAGGTCTTGTGCTTATGGGGCTTACCTTAAGGGAAATTAGAAACTTTCTCAATGAAATGAGATAACAACTCAAGAGCATTTTGAGACTAACACGCCTTTATTAAGTCCCTGGTCTGATAGATGAGAAAAGAGAGAGGACAGACAGAAAGAAATCTCTTATAAAAGGATTCAGACTCAAAGTTTAGGAAGATGCTAGAATGTGTGCAAATGCTTATTATCTTATCCTCACCAGCACCCCGGGTGGGGGGCCTGAGAAGAGAAGCATTCCTGTGGTTTCCTCGGGGTCACTGCAGTGACCAGAAGTAGCCACAGGCCCAGAGGTAAGGCCTGACATCCACAACAGCAACGTGTCCTTCCCTGGGGCCTCTGGGACTTGACATAGAAGCATTTCCAGAAAGTAAATGTTGTAATTACTGCAACAGATGAGTGAAGCTTTCGCTGGTTTCTGAAGAGCATTTGCTGTGAAAGTCTCCTCGGGGAGGCAATGGAGAGGTGAGGCCACGGGAGCTTCTCTATTAGCAGTTGACAGTAAATGGGTTCCAGGGCTGAAGTACCGAAAAGCACCAGAATCCTGGCTTCTCCACTTATTTATTGTGTGAGTCAAGGTAACTCCTTGAGCCTGTTTTCTTGTTCCTCAGGATAGTCATGAGCATTATATGTCAAAAAACATTTGAAGTGTTTGGCAGAATTGCTGGGCCATGGTAGGCAATTAACGAGTCATTGCAATTATTTTCATAGATGTGCATAAAAAGTATAATAAGGATATAGGTATTGATGGATACTAGTTTTTCTGGCTGTCATCTTGACAAGTTTCCTATTTATGGAAACTTTAAGTTTCCACACCCATCGTCCAGATTTTCTATATAGAAGTTATGCATTAAAAGCTTTTCTACACTTCCCTGGGGGTGCCACAGATAAGAAACCACTTGCCAATGCAGGAGACATGGGTTCTATCCCTGATCCAGGAGGATCCCATACGCGGATGGGCAGCTAAGCCAGTTGTTGTTGTCATTTTGGTTGCTAAGTTGTGTCTGAGTCTTTCGTGGCCCCATGGACTGTAGCCTGCCAGGCTCCCCTGTCCATGGGGTTTCCCAGGCAAGAATACTGGAGTGGATTGTCATTTCCTTCTCCAGGGGATCTTCCCGACCCAGGGATGGAATCTGTGTCTCCTGCATTGGCAGGTGGATTCTTTACCAGTTGTGCCACCAGGGAAGCCCAGCTAAGCTTGTGCAGCACAGCTACTGACCCAGCGCCCTAGAGCCTGTGCTCTGCAACAAGAGAGGCCACTGCGATAAGTCTGTTATCAGCAGCTAGAGTAGCCCCTGCTCACTGCTGCCAGAGAAGGCTTGAGCACAGCATTGAGCTTTTGACTGCACATCACAGTCAAAAATAAATGAATGAATTAATTAATTAAAAAGAAAAATCTTTTCTCATTCAAAGAGTGTAAGAGTAGGTCCTCGTGGATTTAACACCATTAGAGAAGGATCCCTAGCACAGACCTAGCTGAAGATGGGTTTCCAGGGTCTCTGCTTTTATTCCTGACAAGTAAGAATTGTTCCTGGTATGCAAATTTTAATGACAAATGTTAAGGACTAAAGCATGACCAGTATTGAGTTTTAGCTAATCAATTTAGAGATCAGAAAGAGAGTTCAGAGCATTGGTGGGTTATAGAATTTAAACAGTGGGTGACACAGACTCCTAAGAAGCTAGGGACAGAATGAAAGCAACTGAGACTTGGGGTCCCCTTGGAAGGGGAGTCTCAAAGGAAGACAAGGAAGGAAAAATTATCAAAAGGAGGGCAGAGTGTCTCCATTAGAACCTTGGGTACTTTGAGTAGTGCCTGGGTCTCAGCCTGGCACTGAACCCCATCAGGCCATTTATTCACTGGTCCATTCATGTGTCCATTCAACAGGTTTTTTATTATGGACCTAACGTGCAACTGCTCATCACAGCAAGTACATAAAAAATTCCTGAACAGGATTATCAGAATGCTCCATGTAATGACTGACTTTGGGCAGGTTACTTTATCTTTGCACCTTAATTTATTAATTAATGAAATGAGCACAATAGCAGTACTTACCTCATAGATATTTGATAAGGATTAAATTCTTATTTCAAGAATTTAAAGTGTGAAGTGCTAAGAAGAGTGCCTAGAAAATGGTAACTCCTCAATAAATATTAGCTACTGCTTATTATGAATAGAAAGTCGTTTGGGTATCAAACTACAAATGCTATTTTTAGGAGATTATCAAATCTTTCCATCCCCCGATCATCCCCACCACCCCAACATACACACACACTCCAGTTCAAGGTCATAAGATTTACCGTCAGCTCCATCTTTCCCAGACTTGAAGTTTTCAGAGGTCTTTCCGTTTCCTTCCTTTAGATACCTCACGTAAGATTCTTTTGTTTCACCTCATTCACATTCCCTCCCCTCATTTTTGCAACCCTAGAACTCCTGTTTCTGTTCAGAGCGTTCATTTTATTCTCGTGCTTACTGCTCTCTCTAATGAGTCTTGGCTTCTCCAACACCTACGACTGGAGACAGTTTAAAAGAACCAGATAGAAAGTGCTCAATAAATATTCTTTTCCTTCACTCTCATCATTTCTTTTAATGTGACTCTCTATCTTTGAGATCTATGATCCAAGTTAAAAATGACTGGTTCATCTTAAGGTGATTAATAGACTTTAATTCATTCGTATGCCCTTAAACTGATGACTCTCACAGGACTCAGCCTAAGATTTACTTATATTTGAGCTATGTCTACAATTTTCTTCAAATCTCCCCGTCACCATTTGCCCACCATAGAGAATGGAAATCTCATCAAATTCCTGCCGACCCCACAAGGGTATTATAAAGGTTAATGAGGCAATTTCCCAGCAGTGTTTTGAGTGCTGAGAGTGTATGAATATTATTATGGCAAAAGTATTCAGGACTTTCAGTGCTTATAAAATAGCAGACATTTCCCTCAGGCTGTTAGATAAGAATTTTTAATTTTAACTTCTCAGATTTCAGTAAATTCAGTTTCTTTCATCTTTAGAGTTTTGTTTTGATGGTATGGAATTCTGAGTCTTCTGTAAATTAGACTGTATATGTATAAATACAAACACTTATATGTATTTATATATGTGCATAAATAATTTTATTTGTATTTAATAAAATACAAATGATTTTATGTATAATACTATATACTATATATATTATATATATAACTATATATAATACTCCAGTGATTTTATATATAATACTAAAAACATCCTTCCAGAAATAAGTTTCTGAAAGGATAAATATTAAAGACTTGAGAAAGGAATATTTACCCATCACTGCATCTTCAATCTGATGCTTGAATGCCCCCTAGGATAACAGTGGTAAATGTTATCTATGCGTAAATCTCCCCACTGACAACTTATTTCATTCTAGAAACTTCCTAAAGTGTAGAGAATTCTCCTTTTGCCAGGGAAGGGCCATTTCATGTTGTCTCCTCACCCCTGAAAGTTCCAACTCTTCTTCCATCCTCATGCAGTAGGCGATCTTGATTCTTGCTTTGCTGGGGAAAAGAAAGCCATCAGAGGAGTACTTCCATAACCTCCCTTCACCACACATTCTGCCTTCTCTCCACCTCCTATGGATGGATGAACTGTCTGTGCTTCTGGCTAAGACCATCCTCTCTCCTCGCTTTAGGACCCTGCACTACCGTTCTCCTTTCCATCATTTGTATCATCCACTTTCCTCTTCTTATTGAATTATTCCCATCAGCATACAAGTATATTGTGAATTTGCCCATCTTCAAATAACTTTTTAAACCCCATGTGTCCCTTCAGCTAATACTCATTTCTCTCCACCCTTTTTTGTTTTTCCTGTGTTTATTTCTTTTTTTAATTTTTATTTATTTTATTTTCTTTTTCAGCTGCACTCGGTCTTCATCGCTGCTTGTGGCCTTTTCGTAGTTGCAGCAAGCAGGGTCTACTCACTGATGATTCTTGGGCTCCTCGTTGCTCTGACTTCTCTTGTTGTGGAGCAGGGCTCTAAGTGTGTGGGCTTCAGTAGCTGGGCGTAGGAGTTTAGTTGCTCTGCAGCATGGAGGATCTTCCTGAATCAGGGATCAAACCCATGTCCCCTGAATTGCAAGGCAGATTCTTAACCACTGGACCTCGAGGGAAGCCCCTCCGTCCCTTTCTGGCCAAAGTCTTTGAAAGTATTGCATGTGCCTGCTAATCCAAGACCTCTCCTCCAGTTCACCACAAATGCCCAGCCATGCCATCCACACTGCACTTCTCCAGGTCACCAGGGCCCTCCAGGTTGCTAAACCTGCTGACCATTTTTCAGTCCTCATCTCCTGGGACCTAGTGGGGGCTGATGACCTAGTGGATCACTCTCTCCGTCTTGAAATACTTCTCTCACTCAGCTTCAGGACACACCTCTTGCCTGCTTTTCCTCCCTCTTTTCTAGCTGCTCATTCTCAGTTCTTTGGTTCTGTCTTCGACATACTTCACTTCCAACCCCACCTTCAGGCCCCAGCCTTGTCTGAGTTACTATCATCTCTCACTTATGTTATTGCAACTCATCTCACAACCCGTCTCCCTTCAGCTCCCCTTGTGGGAGTTTCTTACTGCAGCAGCCAAACTGATCCTGTTAAAATAGCTCAAGTGGGGGACTTCCCCAACGGTCCAGTGCTTAAGATGCCGAGCTTCCACTGCAGAGGGCATGGGTTCTGTCCCTGGCCTGGGAACTAAGATATTCCCAAAACAAAGATTTTTAAAAATAGAAAGCATTGTTAAGGGTGCAATGCGGTCCCTTAGTCTCCCCAGTCCTGTGGTACTGCCTCATACAGCATGCTGCGCACTTCGGTGATACACACAGATGTGGGATTTGCTGCCTAAGACCACATCCTGAACAACCTACCATTCAGATCCCTGTCGATTGTCACTTGCCAAAGTAAAATCATACAGCCACATTATCTCCCCGTTAGTACTCATCCTGACCCATCCCTTCAATCCAAGTGGAAGACTTGTGGTGGTCATCTCCTGATGACCTTCCCTTACCAACATTCTTTATTCTTTTAATTCTAGAATAAATAAATAAGCATGCATCTTAAATAAAATAGGTCAAGTTGAGGCATCTTTCTGCTCAAAACAACGCAGGGGCCTCCCATTCCATCTGAAGTAAAAGCGAAGTCTTTTCTGCCCACTGTGACGGGATGCTATGTTACCTCCTAATCTCTTCTCCCCTGCTTGTGCTCTGTTGCTAAGTTGTGCCCGACTCTTTGTGACCCCATGGACTATAGCCTGCCAGCCTCCTCAGTCCATGGGATTCTCCAGGCAAGAAAACTGGATGGGTTGCCATTTCCTTCTCCAGGGGATCTTCCCGACCCAGGGACTGAACCTTCACCTCCTGTATTGGCATGCAGATTCTTTACCACTGAGCCACCTGGGAAGCCCCTTCTCTCCTGCTACGTCCCCTCTTTGTCACTCCACTCCAGTTGTCTGGGCCTCCTTACTGAGCCCAGCCCTCGCTAGTCTGTTCTATTCACGGGACCTTTCTTCTTGCTCTTTCTACTCTCCCTACAAACTTCCTCTTTCTTCTCCCCTCCCTCACTTCCTTCATGTCCTTATTCAAGAGTTGCCCTTCTCAGGAAGGCCTTCATTGACCATCTTATCAAAAATTGTAAGCCCCACCCTTCCCGCCAAATTAATATTCCCTTTTTCAGCCTTTATTCTGCCTCAGCACTTTTCATATCTGCCTTTATCTCATTCATTTGTTTATTATCTGTCTTGTACACTAGAAGGTAAGCTCCATGAGGATGGGGAATTTTTGTTTTTTGTCTATATTGTTTACTGTTTTATCCAGTGCCTAGAACAATATCTGGAAACTAATAAACATTCACTATAAATATTTGCTGAATAAATTATGAATGAAAGAGATAAGTCAGTTTGTTATAAATGGCCGACTGTTAGGACAGGAGAATGCAAATATTGGCATCACAGCACCTCTTTGGTGAGGATTAGACCATCTGTGTAGGTATCTGTACATTCTCAGGGCAATGAAGCTCCTTGGCTGGGTGACCTCACCCTAACCCCAAAACAGCCAGCGCTGACCAGTCTTCCCCACAGAGGTCAGCTTGCGCTCAGAGAGGACAGACTCTTCACCAGAAGGAATTTGTCAAGCTTATCGCCATGAAGTCATCAACAGAGGCAAATAAGATTGTGTCCTTCTTCAATATGCTGCTAAGTTATCAGGCTTCGATCTTCTTGGCTTTTGTCTCTCAGTTTTTTGTTCCCAACTCCAACTGGTGAAGATTTCTATTCAGATTTCATTAAACTCTTCTGGAACTGACTGTATTATAGTTTTCTGCTCTTAAGAGTTTGACTCTCACTGTCAGCCTGAGCATAAACATTTAAGTACGGTATCTTTCATCGACCATTTATAGAGCTACAAAGTCCCAAGCACAGTGTGATGGAGGCAAGAATAAATAAGGCCCAATCCTTGCCTTTGAGGAGATAGGAGTCTAGAGGGAGGGGGAGACTTAGAGGTGAATTCAATGCAATATCACAAGAGCAGAGACAGATGAAGGGTTACAGGTATGCCAAGCAGAGAAGAATGAAGTTTGTGGGGAGCTATGAGTTTTGAAGGAAGAGAAGGTTCTTGCTGAAAAGAGAAAGTACATCAGAGCCAGAATCGCTGCAGGAGATTCGCTCAAACACAATGATCTCCACCTCACCCAACACAACACAAAAGCCAACTCCTGCTTGCCTTTAGCCTGAACAGTGC